>NC_086242.1:4077500-4382500 GCF_036321145.2 Pelmatolapia mariae
CTGGACTTTTTTTCTTTTTTGCAATCAGAGGAGTTGCCTTCTGGTTTGCTGTTTGAAAGAATGGAGGATTAAATCTGTTCTGTGTTGGCGTCACTTCATACCTAAAAGCTCCATCCCTCTTTTATGTACAGACTAAGACAAATAGTGTTTTGTGCAGGTGGTTGAGAAAATAGTTCATATTATGTCTACTTTCAGCAGGTGATGTACAGGGTGGGCCATTTATATGGATACACCGTAATAACATGGGAATGGTTGGTGATATTAAAGTCCTGTTTGTTGCACATTAGCATATGTGAGGGGGCAAACTCCTCAAGATGGGTTGTGACCATGGCGGCCATTTAGAAGTTGGCCATCTTGGATACAACTTTTGTTTTTTCAATAGGAAGAGGGCCATGTGACACATCAAACTTATTGGTAATGTCACAAGAAAAACAATGGTGTGCTTGGTTTCAACGTAACTTTATTCTTTCATGAGTTATTTACAAGTTTCTCTTTGTTCACAGCCATTGACATGTCGAAGAGGTTAACACGTGAGGAGCGGATCAAAATTGTGTTGATATCTGGTGAACGCAATAACCGGGTCATTGCAGCAGATTTCAATGCAAGACACCCTACGAGACCACCCATCTCCCATGCTACAGTTAGCAAACTGCTTGCTAAGTTTTGTGAAACTGGTTCAGTGTTGGATTTGCCAAAATGTGGATGCAAGAAAACTGTCATTAATGAAGAAACATCAGTGGCTGTCCAGGCTTCATTCAGCAAGAGCCCACAGCATAGCACTCGCCGCATGTCACTGGAGAGTGGCATTAGTCGAACATCCCTTCGGCGGATATTAGCTACTCACAAATGGCACCCTTACAAACTCCAGCTACTGCAGCATCTCAACGAGGATGACCCAGATCGGCGCACAGAATTTGCAGAATGGGCAAAACAAAAATTGGAACAGGACCCTCAGTTCACGCAGAAGATTTTGTTCAGTGATGAGGCAAACTTTTATGTGAATGGTGAAGTTAACAAACAAAACCACCGCTATTGGTCTGACACTAACCCACATTGGATGGATCCCTCCAAGACTGTTGGATCAACAAGTGATGGTTTGGTGTGGTATATGGGGTACAACGATAGTGGGTCCAGTCTTCATCAATGGAAACCTCAAGGCCACTGGATATTTGAAATTGCTACATGATGATGTGTTTCCCTCTTTATGCACTGAAGCTGGCACATTCCCTGAGTTTTTCCAGCAAGATGGTGCACCACCACATTATGGGTGCCAGTGAAGAGTGGGAGAAGGGGGTTGCATTGACAATCCAACACAATGGGCAGCACACTGAACACATTTTATAAGTGGTCAGAAACTTGTAAATAACTCATGAAAGAATAAAGTTACGTTGAAACCAAGCACACCATTGTTTTTCTTGTGACATTACCAATAAGTTTGATGTGTCACATGGCCCTCTTCCTACTGAAAAAACAAAAGTTGTATTCAAGATGGCCGACTTCTAAATGGCCACCATGGTCACCACCCATCTTGAGGAGTTTGCTCCCTCACATATACTAATGTGCCACAAACAGGACTTTAATATCACCAACCATTCCCATGTTATTACGGTGTATCCATATAAATGGCCCACCCTGTAGTATAAACTTCTCAAAAATGTGACTTGTCCAAAAAGATCTCAGGGATACATGTCAGTGCAGCTATTGTCCTACCTAATGGCAGAGTGCTTGAGGTCCATACTGCCGGGGAGAAAATCCTGTTAGTAGCTCAGTATCTCCTTCCCCAAACTGTCTGTCTCTAGTGTAATTATTCCATTTAAAAAAGAGGAAAAACTCTTTAAGATTATGCCCTATAGGGATATTGAAAAATCCCAAGTAAAGGAATATAATCCATCAGCTTTGTAGTGATAGTGCTGTCATATTGGTAAGTCTGTTAACTTGCGCAGTGGAGATTTTTACCAGCTTTCGTTCCAGGTTTCAAACAGGCTAGACGCTATTCATAGACTAGACTTGGCTTGTCTTACTGAACAAAGCAGTTAAAGCACTCACACATTCATGTAGCCCTTTGAATACTGAACTACTGTATAGCACTTTTTATATAATTGCTTTATCTGTAGCGGCTGTGTTACTTTCAGTCTGTATTATCTGTCATGTTTTTCTAATATTGTAGTTTTATCTTCCTTTGTAAAATCAGCTGCCGCCCTTTCATGTGAATGCACAGGGGAAACCGTGGGTTAACTTAGAAGGTTGATAACCAGCTTTGTGTGACCGAAGCGGACTGCTGATGTTAGGGTTAGTGAATTAAGATAACAGGAAGGTGCCCTGGATATGTTGAACCTGCCTAGTAGTACAGAGCTCTAATCAATGTCTGCTGTTATGTAAGGAAATAACTACAAATGCTGAAAATATTTTTATGATACCAATACTAAAAAGGTGATGATGGCATGAAGCACAGCATTTAAGTGCCAAGGCTACTGGTGGTAATTTTAATTGTCAGTATCAAAAACAAAAATGGACACACAACAAATGCAGCCATTGTCATTAATCCATTAACAGCAGATTGGCACCGTTCTAGCTAACTACTCTAGC
Organism: Pelmatolapia mariae; assembly: GCF_036321145.2. Taxonomy (NCBI): domain Eukaryota; kingdom Metazoa; phylum Chordata; class Actinopteri; order Cichliformes; family Cichlidae; genus Pelmatolapia; species Pelmatolapia mariae. The sequence continues at coordinate 4,080,087 of NC_086242.1, forward strand.
CATTTGTTGGTTAGTTTTAGCTTTTTCTCCATTTATATCTTGGCTTTGGCAAAAGATTTTAAATGCTCTACTATATCTAACCACTTTAAGTATGTATTCATTTATCCGCATTTATTGTTTTCATTCCATCCATCCATCCATCTTCATCCGCTTTATCCGGGGCCGGGTCGCGGGGGCAGCAGCCTAAGCAGAGAAGGCTTAGGCGTTCCCAGGCCAGCCGAGAGATATAATCTCTCCAGCGTGTCCTGGGTCTGCCCCGGGGCCTCCCCGGGACATGCCCGGAACACCTCACCCAGGAGGCGCCCAGGAGGCATCCTTGTCAGATGCCCGAACCACCTCAGCTGGCTCCTTTCGATGTGGAGGAGCAGCGGCTCTACTCTGAGCCCCTCCCTGATGGCTGAACTTCTCACCCTATCTCTAAGGGAGAGGCCAGCCACCCTTCAGAGGAAGCTCATTTCCGCCGCTTGTATCCGCGATCTCGTTCTTTCGGTCACTACCCACAGCTCGTGGCCATAGGTGAGGGTAGGGACGTAGATCGACTGGTAAATTGAGAGCTTCGCTTTTACACTCAGCTCCTTCTTCACCACGACGGACCGGTGCAGCGTCCGCATCACTGCAGCCGCAGCACCAATCCGTCTGTCGATCTCTGGCTCCCTTCTCCCATCACTCGCGAACAAGACCCCGAGATACTTGAACTCCTCCACTTGGGGCAGGAACTCATCCCCGACCTGGAGTGGGCACTCCACCCTTTTCCGGCTGAGAACGATGGCCTCAGATTTGGAGGTGCTGATCCTCATTCCTGCTGCTTCACACTCGACTGTGAACCATTCCAGTGCGAGCTGGAGGCCATCACCCGATGAAGCCAACAGAACCACATCATCCGCGAAAAGCAGAGTTGAGATTCTGAGGCCACCGAAGTGAAAGCCCTCCGCCACTTGGCTGTCCATAAAAATTATGAACAGAATCGGTGACAAAGGGCAGCCCTGGCGGAGCCCATCACCCACCGGGAACGAGTCTGACTTATTGCCGGCAATGCGAACCAAGCTCTTGCAATGGTTGTATAGGGATCAAATGGCCCGTAGCAATGGACCAGACACCCCATACTCCCGCAGCACCTCCCACAGGACACCCCGAGGGACACGGTCGAATGCCTTCTCCAAGTCCACAAAACACATGTAGACTGGTTGGGCAAACTCCCATGCACCCTCAAGTATCCTTGAAGGGATAAAGAGCTGGTCCAGTGTTCCATGACCAGGACGAAAACCGCATTGTTCCTCCTGTATCCGGGGTTCGACTAACGGACGAACTCTCCTTTCCAGCACCCTGGCATAGACTTTCCCAGGGAGGCTGAGGAGTGTGATCCCCCTGTAGTTGGAACACACCCTCCGGTCCCCCTTCTTAAAGATGGGGACCACCACCCCGGTCTGCCAGTCCAGGGGTACTGCCCCTGATCTCCACGCAACATTGTAGAGGCGTGTCAACCAGGACAGCCCTACAACATCCAGAGCCTTCAGGAACTCGGGGCGGACCTCATCAACACCAGGGGCTCTGCCACCAAGGAGTTGTTTAACTGCCTCAGTGACCTCGCCTCCGGAAATTGGCGGGTCATTCCCCTCATCCCCAGACTCTGCTTCCTCCTCGGAAGACGTGTCAGTGGGATTAAGGAGGTCCTCGAAGTATTCCTTCCACCGCCTGACAATTTTCTCAGTCGAAGTCAGCAGCGCTCCGCCAGCACTATACACAGTGCAGGTAGAGCACCGCTTTCCCCTCCTGAGACGCCTGACGGTTTGCCAGAATCTCTTCGAGGGGGTCCGAAAGTCTTTTTCCATGGCCTCTCCGAACTCCTCCCACACCCGGGTTTTTGCTTCAGCCACTGCCCGAGCCGCATTCCGCTTGGCCTGTCGATACCTGTCAGCTGCCTCCGGAGTCCCACCGGCTAACCAAGCCCGATAGAACTTCTTCTTCAGCCTGGTGGCTCCCTTCACCTCTGGTGTCCACCATTTGGTTTGGGGATTACCACCACGGCAGGCACCAACCACCTTGCGGCCGCAGCAAATGCAGCAGCTTCAGCAATGGAGATTCAGACTCAATGTCCCCAGTCTCCCTCGGTATGCTGTTGAAGCTCTGCCGGAGGTGTGCGTTGAAGATCTCGCGGACTGGGGCCTCTGCTAGACGTTCCCAGCACACCCTCACTACACGTTTAGGTGCACCGAGTCTGTCCAGCGTTCTCCCCTGCCACCTGATCCAACTCACCACCAGGTGGTGATCAGTTGACAGCTCAGCCCCTCTCTTTACCCAAGTGTTCAGGACATATGGTCGCAGGTCTGGTGATACGATTACAAAATCGATCATGGTGAGAGTGTCATGGTGCCACGTGCACTTATGGACACTCTTATGTTCGAACAAGGTGTTTGTTATGGCCAAACTGTGATTTGCACAGAAGTCCAATAACAAAACAACGCTCAGGTTCAGATTAGGGAGGCCGTTCCTCCCAATCACACCCCTCCAGGTCTTGCTGTCGTTACTCACGTGAGCATTGAAGTCTCCCAGCAGGACAACAGAGTCTCCAGGTGGAGCACCTTCCAGCACCCCACCCAGGGACTCTAAGAAGGCTGGGAACTCTGAACTGCCACTCGGCGCATAAGCGCAGATGACAGTCAGGACCCGTTCCCCGACCCTAAGGCACAGGGAACAAACCCTCTCATCCACCGGGAAGAACCCCAACGTACCGGCAGCAAGCCGAGGGGGATATTAGAATACCCACCCCAGCCCACCGCCTCTCACCAGGGGCAACTCCAGACTGAGACAGAGTCCAGCCCCTCTCCAGGAGACTGGTTCCAGAGCCCAAGCCATGCGTAGAGGTGAGCCCGACTATATCTAGCTGGTACCCCTCAACCTCACGCACTAACTCAGGCTCCTTCCCCACCAGAGAGGTGACATTCCATGTCCCAATTGCCAGTCTTTGCAGCCGGGGATCAGTCCGCCAGGGCCTCCGCTCCTGGCCGCCGCCCGGCACACAATGCACCCGACCCCAATGGCACCTCCTGCGGGAGGATGGGCCCATGTCCCCTTTTCGGGCTGTGCCCGGCCAGGCCCCATGGACTAAGGTCTGGCCACAAGACGCTCGCCCTCGGGCACCCTCCCCAGGCCTGGCTCCAGGGCGGGGCCCTGGTAACCCTATCCCAGGCAGGGTAAACTGTTCCCTCGATGTTTTTCTCATAAGGGTCTTCTGTTTTCATTCATTTATTTTATTTTTTCATCCATGTTTTACATTAAGTAAATTTAGCTATTGTTTTTAGCTTTATCACAATTTATGTGTTGGATTTAGTAACTGCTTAAGCTGTGCACCCTTAAATTTAGACAGCTATTTTAGCCATTTATCCATTAGTTGTGTTCCCTTACAGATATCTTTCATGGTTGATAGTTATAGCTAGCTAACTGGTGGAACCATTAATACGTGAAATATAGCTTACTGATCTATGAAAAATAGTTTCTATGCACTCTGTGCTGGTGATGATTTTACAGTGTGTAAAAATCAAATTCTAGACTTCTTTCAAATTAGCAGAGCATCTTTATACTTCGTCTTGATGCATTCTCGATCATCCAGGAAAGTAAATCTCCAAAAGTTGATTCTGTTCATCTGGACGTAGCGCTTTGTGGGAGAATCCTCCTGGGTTAAGTGCCAGGAGGATTGCCAGGATTTATACATCGGGGAAACCAAACAACCTCTGGCGAAGCGGATGGCACAACACAGAAGAGCTACCTCATCAGGCCAGGACTCTGCAGTCTATTTACACCTACAGGCCAGTGGACACTCTTTCAATGATGAGGATGTACACATCCTGGACAGGGAGGAACGCTGGTTTGAGCGAGGAGTCAAGGAGACCATTAACGTGAAAAGGGAAAGACCATCTCTGAATCGAGGAGGGGGCCTAAGGGTACATCTTTCGCCATCTTACAATGCTGTGATTGCAGCCATTCCCCAACTCTCTGTGAATGGTACTCATGGCCATTGATCAGTGGTCTTTGATCAGTGGGTTTTGGTCAGTGGATGTTGATCAATGGTCATGAGAATTTGCATAATTATGATTAATTGTTCCATCAGTGGGCTGGTTTCAGTCATTATGCAAATGTACTGTTTATAAGATTTGGGAAACCTGCAGTCAGCTGAGACTGAAGAAGTCACTTGGGTGAGTGACGAAACGTTTCTCCCACAAAACGCTACGTCCAGATGAACAGAATCAACTTTTGGAGATCTTTATACTTCCTGTTGACTGTAAAAATAGCTTTTGTATAGTATCTTTTAGTTGCTCCTCATTTTCCTGTGGACTGGTTAATTAATGCCTAAGATTATTAACTTAGTGATTGAAAAGACTTGTTAAGTTGTGTTGATTGTCTCTGAGAGAAGGAAGAAGATAAGATCTTTAGGCCTAACGGACATCATTAAGAGGTAGAGTGTTCATTTTTATCTGTTGTCAAGTGAGGTGCAGCTCATTAAAGGAAGCTCATCACATGGAGACCATTCATTGTGTCACACTAGTTCATGGGCTGTTGTTATTGAAAGTGAAATTGCTCATAAAGGTCAGCCTACTAGTTTGACACTCTCACTCACCTGGATCTGAAAAGAAACCGTGATGAGTTATGATGTGGCTTACTCAACCTCAAATAGTTTCAGTGTTATTTTCAACAAATACCCACTACTGTTGTATGCTGAAATTTTCCATGTTCCACACACTCCAGAGATTTTCCACAGATGTTTGTAGATCTAAATGATAGATTTGCTAGTAATTTTGTTGTAATTAACTGTTGTTACAAGGACTGAGATAAGTTGAAAATAATTGGTTAACGAAAAATCTTTTCAGGCCAATCTATTACCAAATTACCCTTAAAAGACAAGATACTGAGTCTCAAGGCTGTTATACACAGAATGTAAGCGAAAATTAACAGGAAATTTCCCACTTTTTGGCTCAATCTTGCTGTGTAGGTATTAGGGCTGGCACGATTAGTCGACTAGTCACGATTACGTCGACTATCAAAATCATCGACGACAAATTTAATAGTTGACGCGTCGTTTAAAGCCTTGTAAGATCCTGAAAGACGCAGGAATAAGTAGTAGGATTTAAGAGTGTAATAACGGACCGAAACAGAAGATGGCAGCACTGCATGTACAAGGGTGCCAGCTGCCGTTAAACCCCGAAGAAGAAGAAGCAACTCCGGTATTGTAGCTGTGTCCAAATTCAGGCCGCATCCTTTGGAGGCCGCATGTGAAGGCCGATTACGTTACAGCGACGTGATGAAGGCTTTCCAAATTCGAAGACTTCTGCAAATGGAGCCGACAAATGCGTCCTACTTTTCCCCAGATTTGAAGGACGGGTCGGACGTATCCTTTGTGGCTCAACCTATCCCAGAATTCATAGCACGGCTCAGCCAATTCCAGTTTCCAACAATGGCGGCAGCTACTTAGTTTTAATATTACTCTTATTACTCTTTCTGGGTCACAAAATAAACGTCGAACATATTTTAAGGCGAGAATGTAGCTGTGTAAACTTCAAATATCTGCTCGGTTTATCAAGACATCACATATTTGAAAAAGTGCTCCGACGTTTTTGGAGACGTCTGTTACCCACCAGCTCGATAGCTAGCCGGGGGGTTCAATGGTCACTCGAGCCAGCAAGAACAGGGACTCCCGGCAAATCGTTTTCAACCCCCCCCGTGGCCTTTCGCTACTCAGGTTAAACATGATATACAAGTCACTTAGATAACTTAAAACTGTTATTGTTTGGCTTTTTTTTTTGTGTTTTTGTTTGTTCCTGAGTAAATTGGTTTGGCTGAGGTTAAAGTTACAGTTTTCACACAGCTGAATAAACGTCAAACAGAAAACTGATTAAACAGAAGTGTGAGATGGTCGAGAATATACTCCAGTGTCCTGTTATATTTTAGATAGCAAGGAATAGACGGCTGAGTTTATTAAACTCCACCGAGACAATCTGCAAATTTTATTAAAAGTTTAATAAACTATCATCTTGTCTTTATTTTTAGTTAGTACATACCTTAAACACTTCAATCTGTAAGCTAATGGTAGTTATATAAGTGCAGACGCATGCTGATGCAATAAGCTGTACGTTTTACGTCCAATGGATGCATGATCTGATTAGTCGACTAATCGCAAAAATAATCGGTGACTAGTCGACTAAAAAAAATAATCGTTTGTGGCAGCCCTAGTGGGTATATAGTCGCTGAACGTGTTGCGTTTTTGTTGACATTAGGCCAATGATGAGCTGGTCGTCATGTTTCAAAACAATATAAGAAACTGAGAATTTGGGTAAATATAGTTCTCCTGAGAAGGCATCCGCAGGGATAGTTTGATCCAAGAATTGACGTTGTATCACGACCGCTTGCACGAATTTAAGGACAGGCGTTTGAGCTCTTGTTAGTAGAGCTGGGACCACATCCGAGGAGGCAGAGAAATAATTCAAGAGAGCTGATTGACCCGGAGCAGTGTCTATGTGCTGTGTGTCTGAGGTAATAGACTATGTGCACTTTAGCATATGCTACTTCCGGTGGGGAAACTCCTGTAGGGCGCTTCGTTTCCGGTTTGATATTCGCGTCTTGTTTACAGTCGGGTTTTCCAAAAAAGTCAACCAAATGGACGAATCAAGCGGCGATTTACATTTCTCAAGATGTCTTGGGCATTTACCGAATATATCTGTAGATGATGTTCATTGACTTGTCGATATTTTTTTCCTCGCGCCTCAGAGCAAAAGAGAGAAAGGGTTGAAAATTCTCAGTATTTGTATATAGAGTTCCCTCGTTTATCATGGGTGTTGTTCTAAAAATAACCAGCGATAGGTGAAATCTGCGAAGTAGCCAGCTTTATTTTTTACAATTATTTTAGATGTTTTAAGGCTGTAAAATCCGTCACTACACACTTTATACACTTTTCTCAGACAGGCATGAACAGTTTCACACTTTTCTCTCTTGTTTAAACACCTTCAAAGTTCAAACCTTCGCTAAAAAAAAGAAAGGAAAAAAAAGTCCATCATAGAATGAAACCAAAGATCAAAACCTGTTTTCAGTCCCAAACATTTATTTGAGAAATAAACATACAGTATATTTGTTTTTCTATAAATAATAATGACAGCTTTTAGAACTAATGAATTTAACTTTAAGCTTAATTGCTTAATTTAAGCTTAATGCACCTTATAATCCGGTGCGCGATATGGTTAAAAAAAAAAAAAAAACGGTAACTTCTACCTTCCTTTAGCATGTCCAGAAGTCCAACTTTTTGTGCGATGGTGCTACCGCAGGTGCCTTTGACGGTGCAAAACGTTTCGTCAACATTGTTGTGTTTGTTGGGGAGAAAACTTACAAACATACAGTACAACACTTCAGTGTCACACTGCTAGTGATTGTTGTAGCAATTCTGTACTGTACAGGAGAGCACGGCACGGAGGAGATCGACAATGATCTACAGCCGATCGGGACGCAGAACACATTGTGCTTTAAAAAAAAAAAAAAAGCATGCAAAATTGCACTAAAAGAATTCGCGAAACAGCGAAGCTGCAAAAGGTGAACCGCGTTATAGCGAGGGACCACTGTAATTGTGAAGATAAGTCACAGCATACCCTTCGTAAATACTAACATATAGAGACCCTTACCCGCAATCATTCATTTATTTTTTTTTATATCCTGTGTCTTTTTTTCACGGTTTGTTGACATGCTGTGTAGGTGTGTACTGATATCGACATAACGGGGAAACATCTGGCTTTGACTATTGTTCACCTGTGGTTTGAATGCTGAACATTTGACTGTTTAAATCATAAGAACTGTCACTATACAGAGATGTGCTTCTGAGTGTGGGCGATGTGTCTTCTGCATGCAGTAATGCGTTCTGCTTGTGTTGAGTGATGTAAACAAACAATTGATCTACAATCTTCAAACGTCAAAATTGGTCATTTGATTTTTTTTTTAATGACACTTCGCAGTAGCAATTGACTGCAAAATAAAGCTACCGGAAATGTACAACCCTACATCCGGTCTTAAAACAGGAAGTTAGCATTTTCTCGTGCACAGGGTCTATATGCTATTTTTTACCATTTCCATTTTATTGTATATTCAGTACCGCTAATTCCCATAAGCAGTGGTCTGATTGGTCAGATCTGTTTATTTGGGTCCCAAAAATGTCTCAAATTTCAACAGTGAAATGACAGTGAATGGCTGAACAAACTGGTGATTTAAAAAAATATTTTTAAGTGATTCACACCATTTTTACGCCTTTGGTGTGTGAAGGTCTTTAGTGTGAGGCTTGCTTTGTTTGACAACCATCAAGAGAACTTTTCATACTTCAGTTGTCATTTAAAAGCAGTTATTAAGCAGCAACAGGGTGGTTAGCAAGAAGGTCCTGAGTTCAGTTCTCTGAACTCCCTGAAAAAAGATAAGTGGAAGTGAATGGATGGGTTATTAAACAGAAGTAATTCCCATACTACTCAGCTACTTTCCTTTTGTTACCTGTCTGTGGAATATAAAACCACAACTTGGTGACAGCCAAATTTTTCCACAGTTGTTGACTTCAGATCTTCAAATGAAAGTCATCAAATGTGTCAACACAAAACCTGAGTTTTGTGTTGAGGATCATCACCCGTCATGGACCATTAATTAAAAAAAAAAAAAGTTGGTGCAGAAATGAATATCTTGTTTTTTTTCATTGGATAGAGTCTCTAAACTTTTACCATTTTTAACCAAAATGGGGGAAATGTTTAGACTTCTTTCTATAGCAGCATCACTATAAGAAGAAATGCTTTCTGATATATTCCCACAGTGAGGATACTTTCAGAGCTCGAGCTCAACACAACAAAACATAACGCCCGTTATAAAAGAAAAAAATCCAACAAGGCAAACACAATAGTCTCTGATTAAGATCTAATGTGATTTCACACTACTTTGCCTGGCACGGAGCAAGATAATTTATTGCCACTGGACTTAGTGAAATATCTGTGCTGACTCGGGGGCATGGTGGTGAAAAAAGGGGGTGGTGAGAGAGGGAGGGGGAACATGGTGGATGTGTTCGGGGGCGTCTGTCATGTTGTGATCAGATGTGGTGGTGGTGTTAGATTGTTGGAGCTGAAGGGAGTCCTGCCAAGAACGGTATCAGCACATGTGTTCAGCACTGTGTTTATGCTGTCGCTCTGTCTGGAGAAATTAGTCATGTCCCATTCTGGAGACTGAGAAGCAACAAGACAGGGAGAGAGAAAAGAGGAGTGTGTGTTTGTGTCTGTGTGTAAGTTCTCTCTCTATACTTAGCATGTCTTTCTCCCTGGACTGAGCAATATTAGATGAAGACATTGAATTGCTCTGCCACTTCATGTGCTGTCGAGGTCTGTGTGTGTACGCACACATGCTGTACATGCATATATGTAAGCAACAGCACACATACCTATAGATACAGTCACGCTTACACTCAGTGACTTGTGCATTATTCTCACAAACCAGAACACAGCCACTGGGAATTCTCTGCCCAGTGAAATCAATAAAAATGTACACAGTCAGAGACACATGAGAGAAGAGTATAGAGTGTGTGCACGGTACTGGCTGATCCAAGGAAAATGGCTTTTGTTAAGTCCCCTGTGCTATGTAACATTACAGAGTAATTACAGAGTGTGTGCTTTGTTTAGGGGATGTCTAATTATGCTGTTTGGGTTGTGCAGGGCCCTGGGGTGTCACCACGTATGTGTGTGTGCGTGTACCTGTGTATAGTCGGTGAGAAGACACTAATTGTGGAGGCGGTGTTAGTGGTACAGCAACTGTCAGAGAGAGAAAGGTGGAAAGAAACATAGAGGCAGAGAGAGAATGGAGAAAAACAAGCCTGAGTGATGCACTTTGGCCTTTCTCCTAATCTTTCACTACCTCTCTGCCCATCAGGGTCGCGCCTAATATATAATATAGCATAATGATACAGCTATGGTGTTGATGAAATTCCCTTTTAGACAGTATATGGGTTTTTGTGTTAAAGTAACAGAGCTTTTATGAAACTATGTTTATTTCTTTCAGACGTGAATATAGTCACTGGAGGTGAATGAGTGTGCTGTGACAATAAAAGGCATTAATTCATTCAAAATACAACAAAAAAAACTGGGTGGCTGTCCTTGACAGTGCAAGAATGAAACCCTGTTAGAGACCAGAAACAAAACAGTCACTAAAAGTAATAAGCATGTAAGGCTTTAGGAAGATGATTAGTATCTGCAGTAATTTAAATATGCCAGTGATTGGACCTACACCAAACTAACCATGAATACTCCGCAGAGGGTGAAACCTGCAACTGAACATAAAAAATTCAGCAAATAACACGTCTTTACTTCTAATGTAATTTCTTTTCTATAAACTGTCCTGCAGAAAATTGAATTGAAAGAGGTTCAATGCTAGTTGTGTTGATGGAGCAGCTTTAGCATAAAAATAATGCAACATTGCAAAAAAAAGTAGCAGATGATAATAACGATGATTACAAGTCTTCCCAGCTAATTTCGGAGAGGAAAATAAGTGAAATGAGCTTTTGATCTTAAAATAAGTTTGCTAGTTACTGTGGAAATGTAGATGGTAAAAGTTCCATATTCCATAAGTTCATTGTTGCTGTTGGTGAAAAACTACACAATAGAGGCTGACCATTTTAATTGTTTGAACCGAAAAACTCTGTGTGGCAGCGCGTGGACTGCACTGCCGCTGCAGGGGAGATGGACGCACCTGCACGGCATCTGCAATCACGCCTCGCCAGCATAAAAAGTCTGTACTGGGTCTTGGTTAGTGTTGCTGTTGTTGGTGTTTGTGAACAGCAACCGCGTGTGTTAATAAAAGAGATGCTGAAAAGCATGGAAATGTCACCAGACTTGCCGTGGGTCATTTACACTGTTTTTCACAGCTTTCCTGGCAACTTGCACTGTGTTTTCCAGAACTTTGTGTGTTCTTAACCTTAACATCTAGTAATTGCATTAAAGATGTGGAACTTCAGTTAGTATTTTCATGTTGCATGAATTGATTTTAAAACATATTTATGTTCATCTCCAACTATTCAAATATTCATCCACTCTGTATTTTGTTGTTTTTAATTTGGTATTTGAATATTCTTCTTTTTTAATGTATGTGGAAATATAAAATCTTAGCTTGGGTGTCTCCCACTCAAAGCAGTAATTTTCAGACTTCACTTCAGACTTCACTTTGTTAGCAACAACTTTATCAACTTTTCATTGAGCTTTAGCAACAAATCTATAGAATTTTTCAGCCAACAGTTGCCAGTAGTACCCCTGGAACTACAAGTGTCCTTCCATGTTCTTTCCATGGCCAAAGCTTCAGACACTGGTTGTTTATTACAACTAAAAAAAAAAAAATGAAGTGCATCATGAAGTTCACTGGATGAACTTCATGATGCAAAGGAATAAGCAGGCATTTGTTTGAGAGCTCTAGACAACAGGACATAACGGCATTATGTTTTTCGTTTGTGACGTTCCATCTCTAAAATGTTTGTCTGTTTGTTTGTAGCTCTGTAGAGGTCTCAGAGCTCTGAATCTGGTGTCCTGACATCCATCAGTCATGCATTGTACCCATTCTGGCTCACAAAGACGGTACAGGAAAGGCCTTATTCTTCCTTGTTTATAGAATTCTAATTACCTGGGTTGATTTAGACTTGGCAAAGAAAAGTAGGGATGTTGTATTTCAAAAGAAACTGTTTCTCTGAATAGCTATTGGCCAGCTCTGAGAAAGGGTCAAGGTGCTGAGATGCGTCCTTGTCCATACAACAATACAATACCCTGATGTCACTGATGCATAATTGCTAAGCACATTTGTTCCAGCAAGTTGTAGTTCAGGATGACATCTTTGGACTCAGTGGTGCATTGTCTGTATAATATTAGACCAGCCTTTATTTCATATAATGCTCTCCAGGGCATTAATTTGCCCATGGAACATAATGAAGTGCTTTTCGTTATTGTTAACATTATCATTTACAGAATGCCGAATTATAACCACAATCCATTTTAAATGAATGAAGGAATAAATGAAATAGCTGTTGCAATGTTGTTTTCCACATTGAATTGAGGATGGAATAGTGTAACGCACTGTTGATGTTTGCTGTTGAAGGCTTGAATAGTTCATTGTTTTTTTTTAATATTGATGATGGAACAGTAACTTAATTTCAACATAAGTTTATAAAGCTATTATAATGGTTTATATTAGACTTTGTAAAGAAATGTTGAAAAGATGACCCCGCAATGATGTCTTCTCTCCTTAACATTTACCCTTCAATAGTGTAATAGTGTTTTGGAGTCGGTGTGTATTGTCTCTGTGTTGTACTGCGGCAGGCTATGCATGACATGATTAAGTGATGAAGATGCACAACTGTGCAAGTGTGTTTGTGTGTGTTCACGGAAGCATGCTGAGAAGGGCAGTATTAATTTGAAAAAACAAGATTGGACTTCAACATTGTGACCCCAGCAGATGCTGCTACTGCTGTTGCTCATACACAAACTATACATAACTGTGTGTTAAGTCTGACTTGATTAGCCATTTCTGGGTTTAGATGCTCTCCACGCTCTATAAATTAACTGAGCACAGAGGCACCATTAAGAGTTAAAAACATTCCAAACTCCTTTGACTATAATAAAGGGATCAGTGTAGCTATTCTCACATGTTCCACTCAAGTCTAGCATCCATATATCCATGAAAAATTGAATTTTCAGGCTTGGGTTGATTTAAAAGTTAGCAGTAATCTGTAAGGAGCAAGTTGGCATTCAGAGATGTTATACTATATTCTGGTTGAAGTATTTGTAAAAAGAAAAAAAAGTACTGCCTAAATAAAGAGAAACTGAAGACCTTCCAGGCTTTTGAGGGTTACTGAAGTCAGGCTTGGACTACCGGCACTAGCTAGGCTAATCCACATGAAAAGCGTTTTATGTTTTGTAAGTTTTATGGTTGGGGTTATTCTCCAGGAAGGTACAAGGACTTTTATACGGCTAGAAGAAGAGTTGGAAAAAACAAAACAAAAAACTGGTGTGTCATATGGTGACTTTGGAGCATGCACCACGGGTTTTTAAAGGTATGATACACAAAATAGTGCTAATAAAATACTAAGGGCTAGGATGACTTGAATAGCTGTTTTTGGGTGTGGTTTTCTGAGAGTTTTGCTTGTAACCACAAATAGGATGTGAGTCAGTTTGAAGTTGCAGTGCTCAAAGAAATGGAAAATGACAGAAACTCCCCATGTTCCTTTTAATTCACTTTTATCTATATAGCCCCAAATCACAACAACAGTTACCTTAAAACATTTTATGTTTTAAGGTAATGACTACAAGAATACAGAGAAAACACCAACAGTCAGATGACCCCCTTCCCAAGTGCGACAGTGAGAAGGAAAAACTCCCTTTTAACAAGAAGAAGCCTGCAGAATCAGGGTTAGGCAGCCATCTGCTACGACCGGTTGGAAGTCTCCTTTGAAAATTGTTTTCCCAATGTCATATTTAATGGAAGCTGCCTCTGCCCCAACTGCAACCAAACTCTTTTGGTTCACCAAAAAAAATCACTTTTTTTTTTTTTTTTTTTTACCAGAAAATATCGTCAGGCTTGGTTTCTCATTTTCTCCTTCAGTGTTGTCCAGTGTTCACCCTGATGGCATGCTGGCCGACACAATAGTGATGTGAGGTTACAGGCCGGACCCTGGCGGTCTGTCTCCATTGTATCCTGTCTATAATTCAATCAGATCACTCACATTTCACCCAGTCAGATGCTTCGAGTCACCCATCTATGGAAGTCACTGTCTGTGTTTGTGCATTAACTCATTTTCATTTCGAGACTCCTCATGCCTCTGTTACTGTCTTCTGTGAGGCTCTGTATGCACTAATCTTTGTGTGTGTGTGTGGTTGAGGTTTATTAACTGTGTGTGACAGTGTCTTTGTAGATTGCATGCAGATGGTTCCAGTTAATCAGTGTTTTGCATGTACACTGAACAGCCATTGTATTCATTACCTGTACCGTCTAATGTAAACCAATACAGTAGCAGTCAATAGGCTCCTATCTCTGAGTGTTAATCTTTGCATTAAAAGGATTCTCTTTCTTAAGCTTACTTTAAATGTCTCGGTGATACATAGCCAGCTAACAGTCCTATGATCTTCCCACTCTGTTTACTAAAGCCCGTCTTTAAAGCTGTGCTTGTGTTTCTCTGTCTTCTTTGTCCATTTTCCTTCTTTTTAAACAGTCTTATCCTTCTCAACAATCAGGCTCAATTCTAAGACTCTCCTGACCACATGATAACTTTTGCACCAACAGCTCAGCACACCTGTTCAAACCAAACCACGCATGTATTTCTTAACATAGGTTCACTTTTCTTTTTATATATTTTGTTTGTTTTAAAAATCCCAATTCAGCCAAATTGAGAAACATTTTTTATGTCACTATTGTGCTTTGGTGTGTGGTCTTGATCAGCCTTATTTATGCTACAGTCATACTAAGAAAACAGTCATATTAGGGACAATGTGCAATGGGACCAATACGGCAACCACTTGCTGTCAGCTATAGTCTTCAAAGCAAGTTTAGTGCATCAAGATGTCAATAAAATGCAGTCAATGTGCTCAAGCTGGCAATTTCATGTAATTTGTTTGTGATAACCTTACGTCAACTGTGATAAATCAGTGAAAATTGTAAACCTGTTGCCATGTACTGACACATTAACTACTTGCATTCAGAGTCGAACCAGATCCTCATAGAATTGAAACAGAAATTCCGAAATTCCTCCATAAATAATAACATAGTTGATGCAGGACAGAAGCTTAAATGCAAAATGAAACATGTGCTTACAAACCTGGTTTATATAGGAATGTAGCTGGAATACAACCAGTTAAGTCGAGTCCCCATTTGCCAAGAGACTCATCACAGACTGGCTCACACTGATTGGCAATCTGTGTTATGAGTGTGAGAATGTTATTGTTCTTCTAAAACAATAAAAGCCAAATTGTTACTATGATCATGTAACTTTGGAGTTAAAAGCTTTTAAAACTTTGTTCAAGGGGACTGCAGGTGACTTTATAGTTTACAGAGCTTCATTTAATCAATACTAGTTGAGGGTAAAGGTAAGGCAAATATAGGGGTAGTGGCATCGGAAATAAATTATCAGTAAGCAAGAAAAAAAAGATTTGTATTGTTTGACACCCCCCCCCCCCCCCCCCCCCCAAAAAAAAAAAAAAAAATCCATCCTTTATTGCAGCTGAATACAATGTGAATGAACAGCAACACTGGACTACAAAAGCAGCACTGTGTTAGCAACAGTATCAGAAGTTGCAGAACATGATGTGGTGTTTGATCACAAGAAGCCTTTGGCACTGTGAGATGCTGTGCGCAGAGATGAAAACTGAGAGCATTGATTTCATTGTAGAAGAGCAAGGACTGTGTGTTATTTGCCATGTGTGTGTGTGAACTGTCTGGAACATAAAACTATAGAGGCCCATTCAGACCTTCCTTTCTCTCCTTCCATCAGGAGATAGCAGGGACATTGAACTGCAGCAACAAAAGCAGATTTCCATCAGAGAGTTTCTCAGAGAGAAAGGCATTGTGTTGAAAGGGGCTTAATGGAGGCTCAGCTTAAAGCTTTATTCACACAAACTGTACTCTTGGGTTGGCAGAAACACATATGTGTACACAAACACACACTCGCACACAATCACTTTTCCCATATACCAAACACTCCTTGTTCTCCTCCACTAAAATTGGTGCTCTCATTTTATAATGTTTATAAATGGTAGAGGAGAGTTTGTGACCAGATAGTTGCTCTGGAGCAAGCTACTTCAAACTCTTTGTGCTGATCTCAGGCTAAAATCATATGTATGATCAGGCTTGCTTTAAAAAAAAAAGCCATTTTTTGACACGCAGTTGGTACCTGGGTAACAGAGTCTCTCACCTCTGATCGACTAACCTGAATCACCTCTTCAATGCTGAGCACAACTAGAAAATAATAAACCATGAAAAAATGTTTTATTTTCAAGGAGCCATCCTTTGTTGTGCACACATATTATATGTCAATATGTTTTTCTAATACTGTTTTAATCCTGCTCAGTCACCAAGAGTTAGACAAAGAACTTTGAGTCCTCCAGACAAAAAAAACAAACAAAAAAACAACAACTCTGCTATTGTATTGAAAAAAAAGGACCAGAAAATTCTGCATATTCTAGCAAATCATCAAACAAAAAGGTTTCATATTTAGTTAAAAACAGATGCTTTTGCTTTTGTCTTTTATGTGTGTCCACTGTAGCTACGTTTTCACCAAGTTGGGGCACTTATAATTCTTTGTGTGTGTTAAGATCACCAGTCAAGATAGTTTGTGTAAGAAATCTGATTACTTTATGAATCATACATCTCTAATGTATTATATTGTACCTGCTTATAGCTTTAGCACTGCTTCATGTGGATCACATGAGACGGCAAAAGTGAGATGGGACCTTCTCCCAATTTGCTGTCTTCTAAATAAAATTCTTTTGCAACCCTTGGCAAACAATTATATAAAGATGAAGTAAATAAAGTATTAATACTTTTAACAAAGTGGAAATGAACAAGAGTGAAAATAGACACCGTTTTGGGTGACCATCATCTTACCTGTTGAAACTTTAAATATAGTATAAGTCTAAACTTTAAGACAGCAATTTGCAATATTAATTAACCGTATAAATTTTTTATAACCATTCAGATAATTGTCACTGATGATTTACAAACCAGTTTTATATAAGTAAACATTATTATAATTTTGTTTTTCACAGTGAATAGCTTTCACCCTGCCCATAAATTTTGAGATTTACAAGTTCAGTATGTTTTGTTCTTCCCCATAGTGTAACTACATTTGTAATCAAATTGTGAATATGGGGCATTCCTGATTTGTCTAGTTTTTCCCATCATACTGGTTACTGAAACACAT
The DNA here is from genome assembly GCF_036321145.2 of Pelmatolapia mariae. Lineage (NCBI taxonomy): Eukaryota > Metazoa > Chordata > Actinopteri > Cichliformes > Cichlidae > Pelmatolapia > Pelmatolapia mariae. Next base: position 4,097,023 of record NC_086242.1, read on the forward strand.
GTTACACACAGAATAACTGTTGTATGCTCTCTAAGATTTATTAGTCTTACCAAATTTTAGGCATTTATTGAGTCGTAACCCTCTGGCATTAAAATCTGATTTGGCAATATCTATGCAGCCAATTTTCTGATACAAATTTGTTGCATTTGTGGTATGACTCCAAACTCCAGATTTTGTGTTTTGGTGACTCCAGGTTTATATGTAAGAACTTTAACGCGTTATTTTAGAAATACTTACGCAGCTTGTGAATTCAACTTAAGCTCAGCAAGAGTCTTAGTCAATCCAGTTTAAAAATGATTTATCCATAAATTTTTAGTGAGATGTTTTGTTCCCCTTCAGGAAAAAAAAATAAATTAGATGCTGTTAGATCAGAGAAACAATTGGGCAATTATGAAGTTAAACTGATAAGTTAAACTAATGAAAGAATTTAACTTTGGGCCAAGCTGCTTTAGAGATGACTAGAAACTCTAAACTTGATTATTACTTTTCCAACTACCTGCCTCGTGTTTTGAGGTAGTACAGTAGTATTGCCACTTAGCTCTTTGGGAAACATTTTCCACAAGGTTTAGGAGTTTAGGAGTTCATGGGAATTTTGGAATGTTGGCACAGGAGGTGGTTATCCTCAAACTGTTTCCACAGAGTTAGAATGATGAAATTGTCCAAAATGTCTTGGTATGCTGAAGCATTAAGAATTCCTTTGACTGGAACTAAGGAGCCGAGCGCAACTCCTGAAAAACAACCCCACACCATACTGCCCCCTCTACCAAACTTTACACTTGGGAAAGTCAGACAAATACCGTTCTCCCGGCAACTCCAAACTCAGACTCATCCATCAGATTGCACGACAGAGCAGTCTGATTCGTCACTCCAGGGAACACATTTCCACTGGTCTACAGTCCAGTGTCGGTGGGCTTTACACCACTGCATCTGACACTCTGCAGTGAGCTTGGTGATGTAAAGCTTGGATGCAGCTGCTTGGCCATGGAAACCCATTCCATGAAGCTCTCTGTGCACCGTTCTTGAGCTAATCTGAGGCCATGTGAAGTTTGGAGGTCTGTATCGATCGGCTGCAGAGAGCTGGTGACCTCTGCACACCATTTGCCTCAGCATCCACAAACTCTGTGATTTTCTGTAGTCTACCACTTTGCGGCTGAGTTGCTGTAATTCCCAATCACTTCCACTTTGTTTTAATGCCACTAACAGTTGACTGTCGAATATTTAGTAGGGAGGAAATTTAATGGCTGGACTTGTTGCACAGGTGGTATGCTGTCATGGTACCCCGCTGGAATTGACTGAGCTCCTGAGAGCGACTTCTTCTTTCATAAATGCTTTTAGAAGAAGTCCTAGGAAGCTGAGATGTCCCAGTTTTACACTGGAACATGAACTCAACTTACATTTGTGGATCTTTTGCAAATTTGCCTCAGAACCCCACGTGGACATGCGATGTGATCTGTGCATGTCAGGCGATTGGTGCATGTGCATTTAAGGTTTTGTAAGTGAGCAAGAGGGATGTTACATGTATTTTTAAACATTTGTATGCACTGAAAGAGAAAGTGATCCAATTTGGGAAGCTGAAGTTAATAAGCTGTTCATAAATAATCACCATTTATTCAGGTTTAGATGTACGCATTTGTAAAATAGTTTGCATGTGATCACAATGCTTCATATTTGTGTCTGGATTGGATCACGCATTTGTGAGTCCTCAAAAGTTGCATGACTACATTTGTAAATCTTAGCTTATGCTTGTGAATCATATTGCACTCATAACACTTATGAGGCAAATTTCTCTCCATAGAAATGGGGCCAAATGCATGCTGATCGACTGTTCTTTTGTTTGGTGCTTCTTGCGTACTATTTTTGCTGTAACCTTCTTCTCTAAAAGTACCTCACACACAGAAGCAGTTACGCAGCGTGTAAAGTACTTTTGAGTGGCCAGTATGACTAGAAAAGTGCTATATAAATGCAGTCCATTTACCATGTACACTGAGATGTCGGGGCACACACAGCTTTTAGAAGAACATTTGTTCTATCTTCAAATTTGGGATCCACAAACAATGTACAAGACAGAAACAGTTGTCTGTCTCTCAAAAAGCTTTTCTGTCTTTTTCGTCATTTTCACAATGAACTGAACAGTTCTGCTCTGTAGATCGTGTACATTGGAAAGCCTGCCTGCTTTTCCTCTCTTTCTCAGATCGGAGTTGTCGTCCTTTATATTACACGCAAAGTGGGAATGAGCGAGCAGTCCTCTCGGGGATTAACTGCTGACTGACTCCAAAAGTTGAAGGCAAACTTTCTTATTACGAGACATGTAAAAATCTTCTCAACACATGCGTTCACGCACACGTACACACAGTCCTAAGGTTTTTCCAGTGTTGTCCCAAAAATCACATCGCTCAATATTCCCCCAGAAAAGACTACACAACGGCTGCTCCCAAATCTGATTGGTGTTATTTGTAAGTCAGCCTAAATCTCAGAGAAGCTACACACACAAATGGAACAGGGCTTACTAATCCATTTGTAAGGCAATAGGCAGGCAAACAGGCAGGGGAGAGCTTGCCAAGTGTTGTAATCACAACTAAAGATGATGAGCCCACTCCCTTCCGCTACAGTACTGTGTGTGTTTGTATCTATGCGTACATTTGTGTGTGTGTTTTGTGTGCATTTGCATGTTTGTCCTACATCGCCTCCTTTAGAAAACTGTGACAAGAGAGGGAGAAAATGAATCGGTATCAAGTGGATAATCTACAAAAGTACACTAGGAGCTTTTCCACCTTATGCAAGTCCCCCGCTCATTCATTTGCAGCTACCACGCAATCTCTCTTAGAACAACAACAAGCCGGCAATATGAGTTTTGAAAAGGCGGTAATTGTAAGCAGGTTGGGGAATAAATTAGAATGATGACAAAATACAGAGATAAATCCAGCTTAAGAGAGATGTACGCCACTGTTTATTTGATTTCAGCTTTTCTCTCTATCCTGCTCTTTCTCCCTCCCTCATTCCTGATCTTTTTTAGTGGGGTGGAAAAATGGATTTTTGTCAGCGATTTGGCCCTGAAATAGCTTATTGTCTAAGGCAGCCACTGTGCGGGTACAACGTCAACATCACATGTGTGTGCGAACGCGCTCGCCTGTTTCCATGGGGAGTAATGGCCGTGGAAGTGTGTATTGGCTCTGCTGGCACAATACGCCACTGTGCTCATTGGTTTAGACTGGTGTGTGTGTTTACAGTATGTGTGTATGTAGTTCTATAGACTCTCTTGTTGATATTTATAGATGTAAGAATTCTGGTATGAAGGGGCGAGGGTAAGAAGAATGTAGGGAGCAAAGGGGGGAGGGTCAGGCAGAGGAAAGGGAGTAGGAAGGAAAGAAGGAAAGGTTCTTTAAGATAGAATTATTGACTGTCGCCTTCAGCTTTTTTCGTTTTCCTCCTTTCTCTAACTTTCTGTGTCTTTATTCTGTAAACCATCAGTTTTACTTCTCACGTTGTGAGTCAGAGCAATTTGTCACATAGAAGCCCTGTGTGCTGAAAAGTTTGACGACCACTGGAGTCAGTATGGCTCCAGTTTACTTCACCATACATGTGCCTTCAATGGGAGAAATGTCAAAAAGCCGAAAAAGTCAAATAGTCAAACTTTTTTTTTTCCGGCACTTTTAAAAAATTTTATTTGTGACTTTCCCACTGATAAATCTCCCTTTCTCAGTTTCACCCTCTTTGATTTTTTTAAAAAATAAACATTTTATGTACCACAGGATAGTCATACAATTACTTAATTTTATTGTTTTCTTCTTTGTGTCCAGGTTTGAAGGGGCTAAGTGGACAGAGCAGCCGATTACTTCTGGATATTTTTTTCCTTCATATTGCTCATCAAGTAACTGGTAAGGGCCTTTTTTCCTGTTAAGAGTGGTGCACTTTATAACTCAGATATTCCAGATATAGTCTATTGCTTTAGTCTACATAGGCAAACAGCTATGGGAAGAAAATGTGAACCCTTTATTATTTTCCAGATTTCTGCGTAAACATGACTTAAAACTTTAATAAACTTCTAAAGTGAGGTTTAAAAATGAAATACAATAAAAATATTAGACAAAATAGTTTTAAGGAAAACGATCCATTGCATATCAGTGAAGAGAAAAAGCATTTGAAATTTTGCTTTTAGTGTCTGAGTTGATCCCATGTGCAGCAGTGACTGCAGCTAAATGTTTAAGGTGCCCGGTGAACCGTCCTTTGGGTGAGCACTGAAGAGTTCTAGACCATTGCCGTACTCAGAACAGCTTCAGGTCTGAGGTCTGTGTGGGTTTCCTCATATTCAGTGCTCACTTCAGGCTCTTTCCAGTTATTTCTGTCATTGTTTCCTATCATCATACCTTTTCCTATCATTTAGATCACTGACAAATGTCCTGGCGATTTTAGAATTGAATAGTTTTATTGCTTCATCAGTGATGACAAGCCATATTTGCTCAGATGCAGCAAAAAAGGTCAAAGCCACGATACCAATACCACCATGTTTCTTGATTGGGATACATTTTTAATAGTGTGATGCATTTTTTTTCTTGCTCCATATATATAACCCTTCTCACGTAAATGAAAATGTCTATTTTAATCTCATCTATCCAAGAAACACTGTTCAAACAGTCTTCTGACTCATGCATGTGCAGATGGGAAGCACTCTCTGCAGAGAACAGTGCTTTCTCCTTGCAGCCCTGCCATACACACCATTGTTCTTCAGTATCCTCCACATGATAGACTGAAACTGAAACATGACACAAACCAGTGCATGAGAGCTTTCTAACAGATCATCTAGTGATATACAGCAGGGTTTGTTTTAAGGTGGGCCTAGCTTGCAATTGGTAAGTTGTAGTTTATTACAGCATGAAGATTGTCTTTAATGCGAAGTTAACCAGAAGCCAAGTCTTCACAAAATAAAAAGAACCCCACCAAAGGGGAAATCAAACCAGTGTTGGATTTAAACGGACTAAACATAGCAGGTGTGAAAACACCCTGAGACTCATATGCCTCTATCTCTGGAACTTTCACTACTCATCTCAAAACTTTAAGAAATAAATTCGACAGTTTGAATTCCTATAAATATAAGGACATGTCATAGTGGATAGAACTGTGTGGTGCGCAGGGCCCGGAGTCAGAAGAAGACAGTGAAAGCAAAACCAGATACAAGACAAATGACCATAAAACAGCGTGGTAGTGTTTTCTTGCTCTTTGTGTGTTTGCATGCATTTACGTGTGAGTGGAAGTCCAGACAGTGTGTGTGTCAAGGCAGTGTCACGATCACAGATTGCAGACCCATCACTGCTTTGCTGAGGAGACTTAGTTGGCACTGGTTACACTGACCATGCTCCGTGTGTGTGTGTGTGCACGTGCGTTCCACTGTGTACTTGTATGGATGTATGAACGTTTGTCGCGGCCTTGTCAAATCAGCCATGACTCTGCCTACTGCGTGTGTGCCAACCAGGGGTGACCTTTTTCTCTGTGTGTGCGCTTGGGAATGTGTGTCTATATGCGTGCCGTGCTGCAGGCAGGGAAAGTCCCTGTCTTCACTGTGCTGGGGAGTTGGAGGGGACACCTCGTTCATCTGTGCTTGGGTGAGTTTGTGTCATTGTGGGAGTTTCCCGTCAGATTGAGAGGGGTTGATGTTCTACATCAGTTTGATCACACTTTTCTAACGTCTGACTTCACGCTTTAGTATTCGACTTCTGCATTTTGTAAGCACCAAACAGTGTGTGAATTGTCATCGGGAAATAACTCAAAGCCTCAGATGGGAGCTGTGACACCTGCATTTGCTTGTTTCCCTTGCATTTTGTCTCGTTTGGCCTGGCATACATGTGTGACGACATGTTGAAGTCTTCTAATGAACTGGATAATTCGCCAGATGGAGATATAATCTTGGCAAATGATACCTAAAGTACTACATTACTGTCATTGATCTACTGTATGATGTAGGAATGCTGAAACATTGCTGTACATACAGGGATTTCTAAGGTATAGTCATCTATCTTACACTTACGTGATCATCAGCCTGCTGGGAGTATCGGGGATTTGGCCTGGGGGTTGTTTTGGCCTGCCGTGAACAGTAAGAAGGAATGAGTGTATGTATCAGGACAACACTCTGAGTCGCGCAGCAGCAATGTTCACAAGTTTTATGGGCTAAAAATGCACATGAATCCGTGCATGTAGGCCTCTCCCTGAAGGCACGCAATGTCTACCTCCTGCTCTACAGATAACAGAAACAAACGTCTTTGTGAAATGGAAAGGAAGGGCGGAGGAAAGAGGAAAGGACTTAAAAAAAGGTGTGAGTAACAGTGGCAATGCATCTAATAATGCAAAGTTTAAGGCCAAATAAAATACAACTTAACTTCCATCCCTTACCTATCAGCAAATACCTTTTTTAAACTTTTTTTAGTCCTAAATTGTTGTACTTTTAACATAGTGATGTCTCAAGCTGAGCTGCAGTGGGGTTAGTTCAAGACGACGTTATATCGTCAGCAGAGTAAAGTCAGAGCATACCCTGCTGTAGGGTTCTTTCTGACTCTAAATACAAAATGAACACCCTTAAATAAGAGCTTAAATCAGGAAAGTGTTTACTGAGGTCATAGGTCATGCCAGAAGTAGGGTCAGTATAGTATATGTATGCAGTGTTTTATCCAGTAACTGAGAATGGTGCTCAATATGTTTTATTTAAAGACAATGTATTTTTAATTGATGTTATTGCATCTCAGTCTATCAGCACTGAAGCAAGCCTTGCGCTACTTTCCTTAACATATATTAAACAGATACGATCCTCCATGAAAAGTCCCTTAGAGCATCTCCCTGCAGTAAATCTGCTTTTCTCCATACGTGCTTGTTAATTAGCTCTGTTCCATATCTTGCTGTGTGTTTCTTATGCCAAACAGATCTCATGTCCTCCCTCTCTCTCTCCCAGCACTGTCCAGAGCTGTACGAGAGCTAATTGGCAGCTCGCTTGCCTGCCGCGACGGTGATCATGCAAATGTATTGGTGCTTACCAATAGCCGGGCCCATCAAAACATTACGACGGCCATTACCCAGAGCTGGGGCTGGCCTAACGAACATATGCTCCCCCGCCCGACAACCTCCCCCCAATTCCTAAACTCTTATTTATGTGTTTAATTTAATGTGCGAGGGAAGAATTTCTGAAATTAAATTTGGTTTTCGTTGGTGCCTCAAGAGAGTGGCAGCGTTATAATAACATGGTAATTTTTTACACGTCTTTATGAGAAATGAGAAAATTAATTCTTTCTGACAAGCTGTAATTATTGGGCTTGGAACAGTTGCAGCTGAACAGTTTGGGCTGTGGTAGCCTGGCAGTGAGCTGAAAGAGGGAGAGAGAGAGAGAGAGAAAAGGGGGGTGGAGGAGAGAGAGAATGGAAACACAGTGAGACCGAAAGGGAGAGAAAGAGTTTAGTAGTGAAGCCAGAATTGTATACAGTCACAAAGGAGAGAGAGAGAGGGAGAGAAAATGGGAGGAGAATGACGTTAATGATCCACAAGGGCAAAGGAGAGGCCAGTAAGGTGGTGGAAGACCCGGGGTGTGAGGGGACAAAGTTGAAAGAAATGAAGAAATAGAAAAAAAGAGGACAAGCTGAAAGATGTAAGGTGAAGATAAAAGGGGCAGAGTTGGTTCAGTTAGGATAAATACGAGTAAGCACAGGAGGTGAGGGTTGGGTGAAAAATGGAGAGAAGAGAAGTTGATAAAATTAGAAGAAAAAGATGAAACAAAAGGGCGAGGGTTAGAGAAAAAAAACAGCAGCAGCGTGATCGAGAAAAAGGTGAGCTGGATAGTAGCATAGTATAGATGAGGGGAGAAGGGCAGAGTGTGCATGCTTTGGAGGGATAAGTTGAGAGGAGACAAGGTTGTAAGAAGTTATGATAGAGGGGGTTGAAAGTGGAAGAAGATGGAGTTAATGCAGAGCACTCGAGGTTAGACAAAAGGAAGAAATAGAAGGTAAGCGGTAGTAGGTGATGAAGAGTAAAAGAGATGACGGTGATACAATACAGGAGAGAAGATGAGGTTGAAAGGCAAAAAGGAATGTGGATGGGGAGTGAAGGAATGTGAGGAGGACAGGTTGGATTAAAGAAAGAGAAGTGCAAGAAGAAAAGCGGAAGATTTACTGAGGAGAAAGTAGAATGCTAGTAGTAGTTAATGGTTAAATTAGGGAAGGACAGGGTGGAAAAGAAGGGAATGGGTTGATGATGTGTGTGAGTACGCAGTGTTTGGTTGGGAGGGATAAGAGTTGGTTGACAAACTCAAGAGAAGAAGAGTTATGAATCATTGGAAAGGTACACAGATGGCACAGTATGAGGGATGGGAGGTATTGATGGAGGTGGAGGAGGATGTTGCATTAAAGGAAAGAAAAAGATAGGAACGGGATTGAATATAGGAGTCGGGAGGGGGGTGGAGATGGAAGGTATTGTAAGGAGTCATGCCTCGCTTTGTTAGATCAGGCAGGAGTTCCTGTCTTCTTATATGATGTCATCAGAGGAAGCTCCTCTACAGCATCAGCAGCACCGTCTGTGTCAAGGTTATAACACATTAATATGCACAGTCTACAGCCGCCTGGCCTCACTCCAGGCCTGCTTAGGTTCTCTCACACAAACGCGCACACACACACACACACGCAGAGACGCACACACACACGCAGAGACACACACACACACACACACACACACACACAAGGCATCAGCATCTGCTCACACTTACAGAGCTTCTTCGTCTTTGCTCCATCAAGCGCTGGCACACATTCACACATATACACACACGCACACACACGCGTGCGCACACACATTCACGCGCAGCTTCCTCTTCTTTGTACCATCATGCGCTGAATATGGAACATGATATTGATATTATGCAGCCATATTGTTTCTGTACCGATATTCACTTAAGCTGCTATAAAAGCACTTTTACAGCTGTGCTGCGACTCACTTAATGACCCACTACTGTGTGTGTGTGTGTGTGTGTGTGTGTGTGTGTGTGTGTGTGTGTGTGTGTGTGTGTGTATGTGTCTGTGTGTTTGTGTGCATGCAGGAAAGTGGTTATTTGTTTTCTCCAAGTATCTGTGTCTTAGAAGGAGAATCTGTGTTTGAGTCAGCCCTTCTTTACATTTCTGTGTGAAAGTGTGTTCCCATTAAGGTTTTGAATGCAGTCTTCAGCCAGTGTTATTCAAATGTATGTTTAAATGTTTATCAGTAGGGCTGTTTTAAATACTTTTTTTAGGCTTAATTGGAAGTCTAATTTCCAGCAAGAACACTGGGAGTCCCATTTAAACTCACAAGGTACTTTGAATTATTAGTTTTCCCTGTGTAACCGGTTTCTGCTTCACCCCACTGCAACAGGTCAGCCCAAACAGACTCCTCAACGCTGCGTTGCGTTGTGTTTTTAAGAAGACAAGGAGTCTCTGGTTGATCGTTGCCACTTTATTTCCTGAATGGAAACAACTTCTATGAAAATTTTGACAGCATAGTTGTAACCTCAGCTACCTTGTAGTACTTGTATATCCCATACTATGATTTACTCATTGAAAGCATCCACATCACTTCATTCATACTTAATTGTGATCATTTTTTAAGGCCCCGAGTTTGTTGTGATTTTTTTCATTTTTATATTGCTTGTGTTTAAATATACGGAACGACCTGATGAAACTCTTAGCCAGGCTGTGACACACTAAGATTACAAACTGTTCATTTTTAATTTTGATTAAATGTATGTTGGACTTGAGTGTTTGCTATTTCAAGGGCAAGAATATTAAAGGAAAAGACCCACAGCCTTCAGATATTAACTTGTGTGTCAGTTTTCATGGCATTGTTCTCAGCTTTGAGACTTTGACTTCATCCCTATTTATTGTACTACTAGTAATAGGTTTAAAGGACTGATACGTAAGTATATAAAGCAATAATGTGCTGACTACAATTGTGATGTTGTGTTCTTCCAAAACCCTTCCTGTTTCTTCATTGAGCATGTTCCATTTTGTCCTGTGCTGTTAAATGTTTAATCCTAGTGAAGGCATGATGGGACCCCCTGGGGATGAGGCATCTGCCCACCCGGCCACACGCTGAATTATACATGACAGTGCAGGACAGAGTGTGTGACTATGTGTGTGTGAGCATTTGTAGGTGTCACTGAGGGAAGTGTCCGCTTTGTAGCGTGACTCTGTTTTCCTCTGACATACACTGAGTTGTCATAGGTTGTATATTGTCTGTGATGGCTTTTCTGTGCTTGCAAATGTTTGTATCGCTTAGTGTTATGAAGAAACTTCATTTTTAACATGGTAAATCAAACCTGTTCCAGTTCAAGATGGGGCACCGTAGTTTTGCCAGAATCTCTCGGTGCCAGAACAAAACCTGCAAGCGCCCATTCTGGTGAAGGTAAAAAAAAAAAACAGTTTGTTCTGGCTTGTTTGTCTCAGGGGTGCTTGCAGGATTTGCTTCTGCTAAGTGGTGCTGGGAGATGATATGGAGGAATATTCTGCACATGGCTAAGTATGTCATTGCCAAAACCTTCTCCAAGAATCTCATTTTGACTTTTTTAATCTTCTACAGATCCTGGACCATTGCGTTGTGAAAAAGTAAATTTCAGATAAATTCCAGTGTTGCTTTTTGGGTGTTGAATGTGTAAGAAGCAACACACACTGCTGGTCACGGTGCGCTGTTTCATGTTGGCTCGTCAGAAAAACCCACCTAGCTATTTTCCAGTGTTATTTTGCATCTAATCTTTAGAGGAGCAGTTTTTATGTTCACATGCCAGCCTTTGTTGGTGTAGGCATGCTGATACACTGAGAAGCTAATATATATAGGGTCCTGTTTGAGTTGCCCATTTATCTCGTTTAATGCTGATTATATACAGTATCTAATCAGTAATCAACAGTTTTTATTACTTTGAAGCAGATTGTTAAAGAAGTTATCACAGCTGCAGTCGTTTGATAGTCACCCTGCTTGTGAGGTAACCAACACAAACATATGCAAATGAGGAAGCGTTCTTATATAACTCACAGTGACGATGGAGTTTCACATTAATAACATAGGTGCACCTAATAGGGCTGAGAGGGTCCGGCCTGTATTTTTATATATAGATGGTGATCACCTGGCCAAACTAAGCATAGATCCGCTCTTTATCAGACATTATGGGCTAATAAGTACAAACCAAAGTCTATAGTTATTTAGTGCCTGTGAACCAATTTTGAGGTAGTTACTTTTTTCTTCATATGTACCGTGTATGTACTGTTGTTCAGTAACCAGTGTAGCTGCCAAGATTCAGTCAAAGAAAATGTGTTGTCTTGTAAAAGTTCTGCTACAGAAACATGCAAAAAAAGCGTTATGTCTGAAAAGTTAAATGCTATATCCTCACCGTGTGTGTTTATGTGTGATTGAATGTTTCATGTGTGGCCATGTGTGCAGGTATGTGTGTTCTTCACCTGAGATCTTGCTACTGTAGCTAATGAAAGCCCCATCTCTTAATGCAAATGAGGCTGTTGTTAACCCCAATCAGAGAGGTCGCCGAGTGTGCATCAATCCCACATCTCCCTGAGTGCTTCACTGGCAGCACGCAGTGGTCCCCACCGCTCAGTAGGCCCACAGGTAATTACTGGGAACCAGAAAGGGAGAGGGCCAGGGGAGTCAGGGTCTCAGGTAGACACGCATGTCACTAGTGCTTTTTTTTTCTCATGTCATTTTTTTGCCAAACAGAGGGTTGGGTTGCACATAGGGTCAAGTGCAAGTGTTGTCTCCTACCACACCCCTTCCTCCAAAACCCACATGCTCAGAGTGTGACAGGTAATTACAGCATGAGAGTGGCTGCGCTGTATGTAAGATTGGAAGGTCAGGCCCACTGTCTGCTCCCTCAGGGCCACTGAGCGTCACCTCTCTGACTAGATCTACAATCAGTTCCATTAGTACCATGTCTGTCTGACCACCTGTTGTGTGTTGTGTCCTCCAGTTAACTGTTTTATGGTCAGCCTGTTTCCTGTCTGGTACTTTGAAATTGTATGTGTTGTGTAAGCTGCAAAGCAAAATGGCAATGTCCTGAATTAGAGCACTGCAGTGACTGTTTTTACCATTTAATACCAGCTTTCGGATTGCTGCACAGTCCTATAACAAGCGATTTTAAAATGTACCTGCTGACAACTTAATACTTGCCCTTTAAATATACTATATTAACAAAAGTATTCACTTGTCTGCTTTCGCACACATATGAACTCGAGTGACATCCCATTCTTAATCCATTTGCAGCTATAATGGCTTCAACTCTTCCGGGAAGACAAGGTTTGGGAGTGTATTTCTGAGAATTTTTGACCATTCTTCAAGAGGCATATTTGTGAGGTGTGACACTGATGTTGATTGAGAAGGCCTGGCTCGACTGGACTTGTTGCACAGGTGACACAGGTGCAGAAGCATGCCTAGGTGCTGATTTTATACATATGTGAAAACGACTTGGGACACCTGAATTCAATTATTTGGATAGGTGACGGAATACTTTTGGTATTGAACGCTATAATGTATTATATTGACGAACTCATAATTCAGTTGTGACATTGTGCATTGTGACACGCATGTCCATTATGTTACATTGTGTCTTTAATTTCCTGTCTGTTAGTCCTCACAGCGACTCTAAGGCTGTGCCGAGCCACATCATGGAGGAAAATCATTTGAGCTGCTTGTATCTATGACCTAGTTCTTTTGGCGACTACCCAGAACTCGTGACTATAGATGAGGATTGGAACATAGACTGCCTGTTGGGGTTGGCCGATCTGCTCCACAGTCCAGTCGTCCTATCACACCTCTGTGCGGTTGCCAATAACTGATGCATTGCTGCTGGGTTGGGGGATGGGGCCCGTGTGCACCTGGTTAAGGTAACGCTATCCACTCTCCATGATGTGACTGTGTGACCAAAACACATAAACAGATCAGTGCTATCTGGTGAGATAGGCCGACAGACACACAGATTTATTTCCCACTTCTAGCACGAGACGAAAGACAGACCATAAGTGGACTGATTTCAGCTGAACAGCTTAAAATGGTATCAAACATGTTACTTTACTTTCTTCCAGGCTTATGGTTTTGACTTGCTCAGACTATGCTTTTTGGGGGGTGGGTTTATGCACCAGTTTTTTACTGACAAACACACCCAGTGGGGAAAAAAAAGTTAAGGAAGGCAGATAAACTAAATAACAGACAGATAACAAAACAAAAGGCAGAAATGACTTCCTGTTTTGTCTCATTTTGTTTATGATGGATCAAGCAGCTGTTCCCTCCACACACAAGAGGACAGAGGGCTGACCATGAAGTTGTCTGCGCGCACTGGTTGTATGCTGACTTTAATAGGGTAGATTACATTTAAATTTGATATGAATCTAATAATAAGTTATTGCATTAATTGCAATACAAGCTAAAAAATAGCCACGATTGGCATGCTGTTAAAATACGATAAGATCCCAAGATAAATTCCTGGTCTTGGGCTAACAACTGTCCCACAACTCTAAAGAAATAAACAGATATTTAATTTAATTTTACTTCACATTAAAATATGAGTGATTACATGAAGTTTAAAATAGACAACAAGCTTTACCAGAGGGACCAAAGATCTGTGTTGTGCATTTCAAAGCCCTTTGGAGCAAATGTTTTGCTCTTGTTATTTTAGCTATATTAAAATGCAAACTTCACTGCTGTCAAAATTCCCATTATGCAAATATTAATACACACTTGCTTTGTCTAAACTGTATTGCTAACAGTTGGAGACTTGTAATCTATGGTATCCAGATGAAGAACACATGTTTCTATACAGTACATTTGTGTCTCTTTACTGTGACTTTAATGTAAATAAAAATCAAGTTTCCAGTCAACTGCTTTGAATATTGAGGTTTAACAGAAAACCAACAGGGTGACACCTCTAACCCCCGCCTTTATCTCTAGTTAATATTCACTGCCTATACCCTCTGACCTCAATACTATATGTTGTTCCCTATCACTTGATTTCAGGCATGATGTGTCTCAGCGTCATAGAGGGCACGCATATATCAAGGTTCCTCTCTCTACGCTCCTGTTTGTACATGTTGAACTACAAGCCATTGTTTATATGTAGGATGAGATATGACTGCTTTCCCCTGAAGAGCACTTGACCATCAAAAGAACATGAGCGTTTTTCCACTGGGGCAATAATGGCCACCTTAACAGTATCATGCGCTCAACCCTACAGGCAATCCATGTCCTTCTGCTTAAATGCGTTTGCGAGACAGTTTTTCACTGGTTTAAATAACAATGCCAATCCCTGTTTCGCCCTTGTCTCGCAGCAAACCGGTTAAAGGCCTCCAACAGATTCTGTATTCGATCAGTTTTGAACGATTAGGTTTGCCAAGCCAAATTAGGTTTGAGGATGAGCCTTTGTGACCCACGTAGCCCGAGGGTGCTTTTGCCCTCTTCACTTATTAACTTGTTTCTGTGCAGACGCATTCACAGATTTTTGTCTGCGTGTGAAACTCTGGATTCTATGAATCCATTCATCGGCACATATTTTACTCTTCATGGTCTTATCTGTTTACAAGCAGTCCATAGGTTATGTGACTTTGTGAATGACACATTTGTGTGTCCTCCTGAATACAGAGTATTAAATTTGTTTTCTTCCATAACAGCTCACATGTTGCATCAGAGCGCACAAGAAAACAAGATTATAAAAAGTGTTAATTGTCATAGTCGTGGTAGGGTTGCACGGTTATGCACTGAGTGTCTCTGACACCTCACACCAACGAAACCTCGTGGTTGGCTTGGACCTTTGTGAGTGGAATTTGTGTGTGTGTTCCCTTGCCTGCTTGGTTTTTCTTTGGGTGCTTCAGCTTTTTCCCCACAGTCCAAAGGCGTGTATGTTTGGTTAGTTTGTTGGTTGTACAGTAGGTGGTGATGTGAGAGTGTGTGTGTCTGTCTCTCCGTGTTAGCCCTGTGATGACTAGGGACCACAGTGTACCCTGTCTTTTGCCTGCTGACAGATGGGATAGACTGCAGACACCCAATGACCTAGTTGAATAAGCAGTTAAGAAAATGGATGGATGCCTAGCTTGATACTTATGGTCGTGTGAACTGACCGTTTTGTCTACTCTGGATGCTTTTCCTCAAGTCCTGTGATGTAAATCCAGGAATACAAATATCAATCAAGGACCAAGTGACTAAGCAAAACTTGCCAACATTTTTAGATATAAGATTCTACACGGACAGGCCATTTCATTAGGCGCACATCTTCATCTTCAGCCAATAAGATGGGAGCGTCTCATTAAGGCATGTAGACATGGTCAAGACAGCCTGCTAAAGTTCAAACCAAGCATCAGAATGATTTGAATGTGCTCTGTGTTATATTCAGTTATTGAATGCAGTGTACCCTTATTCTAATGGCTCCTTCCACCAGATCATCTCAAACTGGTTTCTTGAGCATGAGAATGAGTTCACTGTGCTTGAGACCGACCTCCACAGTCTCAAGCCAGTACATCGCCTTTTGGATGTGGCGGAACAGGAAATTGGCATCATGGATGTGCAACTGAAAAATCTGCAGTAACCGTCTGAAGTCATCATGGTAATATGCACCACGATCTCTGAGGAATTAAGAATTAAGGCAGTTCTGAAGGCAAAGGGGGCTCTAAAGTATATAACATAAATTTTAAAAAGAGTACAGCACAGCTGATCATCCTGAGTACGTATATAAACCATGTTAAATGTAAAGCCACACAAACGAATATATTGCACTGAGATGAAACCCAAAACCAGCGAGTGCATGGAGTGTGACACTATCCCACTGCACATTATACACCGTCTCCCTCCCATCATTTTCAGCACTGTGCTCACCAACAGCATCAGGAGCCACAGGTGCTGAAGATTTTTACTCTTTTGGCAGCATATGCTTTGTTTTTAACCCCAAATGGTTTGTACTTTCCTTGAATTTTACCTTGTTCATATTAACCCTTTCCATGTAGATGTGTTCTTTAATTAAGGCACTAAACACAAATCAGAAATGGGTTTCAAGGTGTGATTGTGCCGTTTTTTTTCATTTTTTTTTCGATACCTTTATGCATCGTGCTGAATTATGCATTCTCCCCTCCAAAACAAAAGCTGTGGGTGGAGTTGGTGTAAGGCGTTGAACAGAGAAGATGAGAAGGCACCCAGTGACAAAAGCAGGAGGGACTGAGAGAGAAGAGAGAGGGAGAGGGGTCCTCTTCTCTGCAATGGGCCCCAGAACAGCCTGGGTGAGCCGGCCTTTCATTATCCCCCATCCCTCTGTGATGAGGAGAAGAAAGGCGGACGTGAGAGAAAGAAAGAGAAAGAACAGACCAGAAGAGGGGAAGAAGAAAAGAAAGAGGCGTTTGATAGAGCTGTGTGGAGACCGTGTGTGAATGAGCCAGTGAAGGGCAGCCATTGTCTTGCTGCGACCTCAATTTGGTACTGTACGCTCCTCTTTTTACTGCACTGTCTCGAACCACAATGCCTCCTTTCTCCTCCTCTCTACTCCCTCTCTCTCTTAAAGAAATAGGGGGATTAGGGCCCACCAAGGGGAGCTGCGTGTCTAGATTGCCAACTATCATGACTCCTCACCATGTGACGAGAAGGCAACGAGATATTCTACAAGACCTTTGTTATTTGTGTTTGCTTCCATTTTTACTGGCTTTTGTGCATTATTATATTCACAAGTTAAGAGTATCAGATAAGGGAAACGTAATTGTGTTCTAGGAGGAATGCTGTGTATTTTTGGACAGGCTGAGGAGGGAGGTGCAGGAGGTGAAAGACAGAGAGTCACAGGGACGGGGACAGAAAGCGCAGCTGTACTTCCTGTTTACCCAGGCCTTGTTTAAGGAACAGGGGTTGCATTCATCTACTCTTCTCTACCTCTGCTGACCCCTTCTCTCCTCCTCCCTTCTCCTCTTGCTCTATTCTCCTTTAGTTCCTCCCCCCCACCTTTTCTAGCAGCTCCTTTTTCCCTCATCTCTTGCTGATAAACTGCATTGAACTCAGGAGGATGAGCTAGATTAGGCACTATTTGGTAGGCATGGGTTTAGTACAGGGAATGATTTGAAGGCAGAAACGATTATTAAATGTTCAAACTTGCGGCTGGTACTGTGTGTGAGTGTGGATATGACAGGGGAAGAGATAAATAGAAAATAGATGAAGAAGCAACAGACTAAAGAAGGAAGAATGACAGATAGGATGAACTTTTTAAGCAAGTTGGTTTAGTTTCTGCTGGTGCAGTTCATTTGCTAGGAAGTTGTTAAAAAAAAAGAGACTCCAATCGTTCATTTTCTCTCCACCAGCACATGGAGCATGTACACACATAACTCTATTAGAGAACTTAGAAGTTTGGGTTTGCTTTGATGGTGAGTAAACTAACTGTAACTCCACGCCAAAGCAGACCTTGAAGCCACTGAGAGGGAGGGAGGGTTAGAGGAAGAGAGACGGCACATCCCAGTTGTTTGTTCCACCCACCCAAGCCGAGCCCTCCCCAACCTTTCTTTGTGCAGTCGGACATCAGACTGAGATGCCGCGAAAGATGCAGTAGATTAAAAGGATTGTTTCTGTGGCTGCTATAGCCTCTATTGTACAGAGAGACGGTTATAGACGAATCTGCAGTCAATTCATCACGTGTATTTATGCACAAACACACACACCCACGCACGGAGGCAAACTAGCTCGCTTATACATGCACAGATATGGTGTCAAAATGTCGGCGCAACACGACAGGACCCCTTTCATCTGCATGTGCTGTTTGACAGTCCATCTATTTGCAGTCAGTCATTAGGCCACCATACAAAACTGACTGAATGTCACTGATAGAAAAATATAGAAAAGGACGCAAAGGGGATGGAAGTAAACTGCCATTTTTTTTTTTTTTTTACCAGTTTTTCTGTAACGTGTTTAAATTAACAGTCTTTAGATTAATCAATCCGTTACAGCCTCTTACTTACTTTCTTTTTCCCGTTTTTGAAACTTTGAGCACAGTTTGGATTTCGATTTAAATGTTGAAGAGATTTATGCCACAGTTTATTTTATTGTAGTCAAATAAAAAGCCTGCATTCTCTTCATTCTGTTATTTAAATCTTCTTTTGATTTCCCGTGATATAAAATGACCTTGAGCAGTCACCCTAAATGTAAGACCTTGTATCTGATAATTAGCATCCGGTAAGCTTGTTTACAGAGTTCTTAAATACTGAATACACATTATTCATGCAGGTTCTTTGAGAGCAGCAGGGGGCTGTATTTAGTGAAGCCTCTGCTCTTGAACTGAAGGAATCTCAGCATCTGTCCTCCCTGCTGAAGTGTCCTTGAGCAAGACACTGAATCCTTATCGGCTGTGAGAGCGGAGCTCTTCGGCTGACCCTGTGTTCTGACCTCCATGTAGGAGAGAAAAACCGAGGCTGCTTCTATTGGCCTTTTTTTTTTTTTTTTTTTGGAATTGATCACCCAAAAGTAAGAATATTATATTCACTAGACTCTCGCCACCGGGAGGTCAGAATGCAGGGTCAAATTCGAAACAGCGCCTCTGGGAAATGATAGGGGTTTGCTGGTTTGCTCAAGGACAGTCCATCCACCAAAAAAAAGAACTGAACCTGTGCTGTAGTTTTTGTTTTACACAAAAAAGATACCTTGCTGCGTTCTGGAGGTCATAGGGCATTTTACCTAATGCCGCACAAACCTCAGCGTACTCTCAAACTAGTCCTGAACCTTCCAGGGAAAATGTAAATAGCTTTTGTTTCTTTTTTTGTTTTGTTTTTTGTTTTGTTTTGTTTTTTCACAACTTTCTATCTCCAAAATGTTACTTTTTCTCAAGTTAAGAAAACAGAACTTTTTATTTATTTTTCTTTAGTTCGTTTGATAAGCTTTCCTGGGCTACAAGGTCGCAGCAGCGAGCAAAATCCATAAGTCGGCCCAAACCAACAGCAGAAATAAAATTCACAATAGTAATATGCATAGGAAAGTTTCACGTTTGTGCTCTAATTACGCTGTGGCTAAATTGCAGTCAAATGCTCTGAATTCCAAAAAAGAATCAAGGATTACCTTCACATGTTTAAACAATTTGTTTTCGTGCTCCAGTTTGCTGCATTCCCAAACCCTCCTTTGGACTTTCAATTACAATTCATTTTGATTAAACATGCAAATACCATCCTTGATGGTGTCCTTTGTTAGCGTGGCCTTCTTTTGGCTAAAAACCATAGTCTCTTGAGTGTCCCTCATTTAATGAAGATTGAAGATTAAACAACAGGAAAGAGCCATTATTTTTGTCGGGGAATTAAAGTACCATCAATCTCACTTAATCACCTTCTTAATATCTCCTCAGACGCCAGCAGAAAGCTGTTCTCAGCTCAAGGTTAACATGCTTTGTTTTGTCAAAGCAAAGGGAGAGAGGAGAGGGGCAAACAAACAGAATAGATGGATGAAGCCACTCTGTCCACCAAGTGGACACGGATTACAGTGAACCGTGTTGTGTCGGTGGGAGGGTAGGGCCAGGAGGTTGATGTGGAAAGAAATGACAGCTATTGTTTGGCCTGTAATTATCTCTGTCTGCTTATTCGCCCGCTCATTTCCTGTAGAGACAGAGAATGAGACTGAGGGAAGAAGTGCCAGTGGTTTGCCGCTGTAGCCTTGTTAACAGGTGGTACAGTTTGTCCTTGATGACCAGCAAAGTTGCTCTCCTACTGTGTGTGTTTGTGTACATTATGTGGCTTTATGGCATTAATGGCTGGATGCGTTTTTCTTTTGTTCGCCCATGCTGCGTAATTTTTAAACTGTTTTGGGTGTTTTTTATAAAAGTTATTTTGTACCTTTTAGGAAGAAGTAACATGTTGAGTTCACCTTTAGCGAAATAACTCTCCAAAGCTCTATTTATTGAAAGTGAGAGAATACTTTAGTCACAAGGATCGTGTGGTTGTTTTGTATAATCTTGTTTTTAAGGTTAAAAGTGAACCATTAGGTTGCTGCTATAGCTTACTGTGTTGAGCAGGAGATCCATATCCCAAAAGGCTGCAGGGAGCTGGGGCTTGATTCCACCCTGAACCATTTCCTATGTCATCTCCTCACTTTTTCCCCACATTCCTGTTCACTCTCTGTTGTGTTTCTGTTGTCTCTTCTTTACTTTAAAATGTAATTAAATTTCCATTTAATTGTCAGCTGAAATAAAAACAGATACTTAGATTGGCAAATAGCTAATATCGGTCAGACTTGAGTGTGTAGGTGTTGCAGGCAAACTTTTTTCCCGCTGTGCTCATATTGCAGAGCTTCTTTTAATCTCTGTGTGACAGGGAGGACGATGGACCTGACCACATAGTTCAGTTTACACACTTTTATTTCCCGGTTGTCGTTCTACACACTCGGCTGCAGCTTTTCAGCTGCCAGCCACACACAATATAACAACAGCAACAACGACAACAACAACGTCCTCGGGTGCCAGCACGTTTAATAGGGGAGGCGTGATGAGCCGATAGAGCTCAGGTGTGTCCGCCTCCCCTACAGCTGTGCCACAAACCACGCCCATCACACTCTGTAACAACCTGTAATAATTTTGTATTATTATAATTAACGAAATAAGACATTGTTAGCTTAACCAAAGTATTATTTGTTGCCTGTGTCTCACACTGACCGCTATGACCCCAAAACTAGCAACCACTAGATTGTGTAAGATAGCTAGCAAATCTTAGCTAATTACCGTTCCCCTGTGCTTTCACTGTTTTCACCTCCCAAACGTAACTAAACTACACATGTCTGTACATTTCTACACTTTTGAAAGGGCAAGATCCTCCACCAGCTACACATCAACATTGACATTACAAGAAATTACCAAGAAAAATGTATTCGCCAATTAAATACCCACTGATAAAAGATCACATTCTAATACAGCAATACCTCGGTTACTTTTTAGCAGTACAGTGTAACCCAAAGTTAATCCAGTCATTCACTTTGAATCCCACAATAGCACAGGTAGCAGACGCCATTAACTTAGTGGGTTTGCTTCATGCACACAATTATTAGACACACAGAAGGTGTTTTCAGCACTTGATAGACACCTGTTGAACAACACTGGTACAGACAGCTGTGTTTGGAAGGTTAGAAGCAGTCACACATGATAATCAGCTTTCATGGTGCCTACACGGGGCAGTAATGGCCTGACTGAAACCTGTGATTCTCCAGCTAAAGAACCACTTCCCCTCTACAGAGGGAGCGCATGTAACCACGGAAACCTTCTGTAAAGCCACACAAAAGAAGCCACTGAAAACAGATGGGGATCGAACACTGCAGTTGACTATTATTGATTTAATGTTCGAGAGAGAGAAGGTGATGTGGACAGAAGATCAAGTAACTGCTTCTGGGCTCAAGTTCGTCTTCAGCAGCTAAACTGAATCTTTGATCTAGTGAACATTCTCACACATTTAGATCCTTTTATCAGCCTTATCAAAATTTTAACTGTGAGAAAGCACTAGAGATTGTCAGGGGAAGACAACCAACCAATGTCTCTCATGTTTGCAATGTGGCTCTTTAGACCAGAAGTAGGACTACAATCACCAGCTGCAGTCACGGACAGTGGAGTGGGTTTCTGACCACAGACCACACCTGAATGATAGAGAAGCACCACAACAAAGACTTGATCAGTGAGGAAGCCATGAAGGAAAAAACAAAACCAGGGGTAGATGGATGAAATGGTACGAAATTACGAGCATTTCAGAATCTACAAAAGCTGTCCAGGTGACATATTTTGGTTCAGAGTGAGCCCTGTTGTTAGAGTGCGTGTGATTTCCGGGTAGTTTCTGTTTTTCTTTTTATTCTTTTTTAACATGTGATAATATCTTCCTTTAATATCTTCCTTTGTCCTTTGTCCTTGTTCCTTGTGTCATATTTTACTAATTAAAAGAATAGGAAATTCAATTGTTACACACGGGGTGCTGCTGATTCGTATTGCGTAATGGCTTTAGGAGTAATTCGTTCTCGTAGGAGTGTTCCTCTCTACAGTAGCAGTGTTTCCATCTACTCAAAATTACCCTGTAAATTAAGCATTTGACTGAAATCTTGAAACCATGCAAGACTCTTTGACATTAACATGTGTTGTCAGCATATACCACACACAGGACGCAGACTAGCATCGTGTTTGAAACCTTAACCTGTGTCCTTTTTCTTTCCCTAAAACTCAAAGCCTCAAATAACCCCAGTTCTTGTTTGTGCGATTGCTTATGCAATACTAATTATACACATCTGACCAGTAACACGTGATTATGGGAAGAATTGGCATCAAATTTCCCCAATAAAGCCTTTTATTAACACAGACAGACGGGCTTTTCTTTGCTGTTTATTAGGTTTGTATTTTTCAGCCTGTGTCTTCTGGGGTGAACGGTTTGCAAAGCAGGAATAATAAAGGACTGTCACAGAAACCCACCTGATTTGGTGCTTACTTGTACATAATGTAACACTCACACACACATACCAAACATCACACACAGACATGGGCACAGATGCCCTAGGACATGGTTGCAAGCTCTTGCCCTGTGTAATTTTAAGTGTGTTGGAAATTGTATATTGGGGCCATCAAAGCAGTGCCCTAACCGTTAATGGCTTTACAGCTTGTTCGTTAGTTTTAGCCTGCTTAGGAGGGAGGGTGTGTGTATGCATGCTTGTGTATGTGTGTTGAAGGGAGGTGTTGTTTTGTTTAAAAAAAAAAAAATCAGGAGTGTGTCAGGGTGAACTACATATATACAAATGCCTGAAAACGCACATCAGTAGAGGAAAGACACGCTTGTCTATACACACACACGTAAGCAGGAGGGGAATGTATATAGTGGAGATTGACTCATATACACAAACACACACAACCGGTAAACCAGCATGTCGATAGTCATCTCTCTTTCTGCCTCTCTCTCTCTGGGAGTCCGGTGAGGCCTGGCCTAATTGAGCTGGCCTCAGGAAGCCCATCATTAGCCCTGCTGCTCCGGTCACACATGGCCACCAGATGTGAGTCCAGCCACAATGGAACGCAGAGGGCCACTCTTTCTCTCTGTCTTCCTCTTTTCCTTCTCCATCTCTCTCTCTCTCACACACAGCCTGTTACTCTGTCACTCTTCAGCCTAATAAACTAGCTTTTGTCTCCATACGGCCATTGTCCGTTTAGCCTACCACAGCCATAAGAGAAGTCATTGGGGCCTGAATGTGATGCTTTGTACTGACAATAGACAGAAATAGGAGAGGCAGAAGAGGGAGGAAGAGAGGGATGGTGAAGGAGAGGGGGGAGTGAAGGGTAACTAGAGAGGTTTTCAATGAACTCTCTGGAATTTTTATGGCTTGTTTTTGCAGTTTGAGAATTCAGTGTTTTGGGACTATGAAGTATGGCATGGCACCTTTCTTAGCTTCCTCTCTACCTGCCTGCCTGCTGCAAGACGTTGCTCGTGATTGGATGATTGTGTGTGCATATGCATGCTGTTTTTATGAGATCCAGATAAAATTAACCTCTTTAGTAAGGGAATTTGTTGTACCTCGTCTAATGTTTAAGGTAAAGGTTTAAATTTGTTACAGTTTTTGGACTGCTTTACACTTTACACTTTAATTTGGCAATCATGAGCTTTAATTTGCTGCTATAACGGCTAACTCCTTGGAAAGCTTTCTAATAGATTTTAGAAAAGGGTTAGTGTGGTCAGCCACTGATGCCACATATTTCTAACCTTGACTGTTCACTGGACACAGCTGAATTGAATTCAGGTTGAACTGTGCCTCAGCCGTGGCTCTGATAAAGTTGGGATTCAGTTTTTTTCCGTCTTGTTTCACAAGCAAAAATATAGAGTATTTGGATGGGCCTGACAATGAAGTTCCACATGATCTATCAGCTTTACATTTGGTTTTTCCAAATGAGGTTTAAGACAGGGAAAAAAAGCATTGCTTTGTGTTACTCCCAATAAATGGTTTGGTTGAATCCCCTCACACTTACACTACATTCCATATAAAGTTTGAAATTCCAAGTTGGATTTCCAACTCGAAAAGTCGAGAAGCCAAACCCGACTTTGCAAGTTTTATGGTTTTTGCAATCTGTATTATCACTGTTGTTTATTTGTGCTGCACTAAATAAGCCACACAAAGAGCTCTGACCAGCCTCGACCCATGAACGTGGCACAGCTGTGTTTTTAAGTGCAAAAAAAAGAAGGCATTGCATTGTACTGCTAGAGATGCATGAATGGCTTTACCTTGCCAGGGACCAAAAGAAAGCCTGCTTTTCCGACTATTGCTACTTGAAACAATGTCAAATCAGTAGTGACTTCACTCCTAGTTCTGACGTCTGACTTCCGATGTAAAAGGGGCAAAGCATTCTCATTTTGAAAGTTGAGTTGTTGCTACCAACTAGCCTTGGTACTTACCGTCAGCTAGCTTGCTAGCCAAGTTGCTGCTGTTGGTCCTTAATGTCATTCAGCTGCTTGAATTCAGCGGTCTGAAGAACTCCAGCATCACAGCCTAGGAGAGCAACTGGTGATGGTACCCCATAGCATTAAAATATAGTGGTAGAAACAACTGCCCTTTAATCAGAACTAAGAGAACTACTTGAAAGAATAAAAGGCAAGCAGAAATTTGACAGTACATAGACAGTGCATACATAACATATTCCATATTGAAGTAATGAAGCCTGATGTATCTGTAGCAAATACACTGAAACTATGTTCACACTGCCTTTCTTCTGTTGTTTTCTAATTGTAAAAATGTCTTTATCTCACAGCCACTTAGGGGAGGTGTCTGTGCGTGTGCATGCGAGCGTGTGGGTTAAACTGTGGACGCATGGCAATACATGATCCATTTCGACGGCTGCCCTCATTTGAGACAAATGTAATTATCACGCGTGGCTGAGTTTTTTCTTATTATTGGAAAGTTAAGTCACTAATCTGTGAAGTTGTTCCTCGGCTGAATTAATTCAATTATCTGGCAGCATGAGTAGATATCAAGGTTTGACGTTTATGTCTTTGTGGTTATTTCTGTGTGTGTACAGTTGTGTGTTATGCATATGTGTGTTTTGATGTTAGTGTGTATTATTGTGTGCGTGTTTCTGACATGCTGTAGCGTGCATGAATGTGTGCGCGTGTAAAAATGTGTGAGAACAGACGCCATGTTTTTCAACTCCCACTGGATCAAGGCCTTTTATAATCCACTGAGCCGACATAATTCCACCTCACTTACAATGGATTTGTCTCTGCTTTGTCTCCTCATTATTGTTCTCATTCACATGATAAGCTGCTTCACGATTCCATTAGCATTCTCTTGTAGCCGCCACCACTTTAGTGTTGGGGAATCAAAACTTTTTACTCAATTTATCTCAGCCTGACCAGCTGAATAACAGCTGTGAAACATTCAGTATGGAAAATAGGTCACCTCAGACTGTTTTCATACTTTTGGAGGTACATATGAACCAAAGCATTTTATCATAATATCTCGCCTTATTCTTTGTGTAAATCAGTTAGTTTCCTGTTCTAAAAAGTATACATTGGTAACTGAACTAATCAGCATCAAGACTGGACCACATGCTTATTTATTATCTCTAGGATTTACTGAGCTCTTTAACATTTTTCAGCTCATTATATTATAATGTGGTTTAATGGCAAGCAGTGTGGTGCTGCAGTAGTTAGCACCCTCAAACAATCTTGAGCAAGAGGGTCTGAGCGAGCCGACTCTCTTGGGTCCTGCTGTGTCGAGTTTGCATGTCTAAAGATGCATGCACGTTAGGCTAACTGGTGACCCTGAATTTGATCATAGGTGTCTTGTGGCCGGCCTCTTATTCAGCGGCAGCTTGGATAGGCTCCTCCATAGGAGCTAGCATCTACTGTAAACAGATAAAGCCAGCAGCTAAGCAAGCACTTGAAATTCAGCTCTGTAGAAACTTCTGCGATTGTTGGTTCATAGTCTCACCTTGGTAATAATTTCTTGCCGCTATTAAAGGCTAACAGAAATTTGCTGTGACTTAATAAATGTGTTGCCCGACTTTGTCAGAGTTTTGTTTTTTTCCATCAGAATTTGAACTGATTTATTTATAAAACTACATCAATTGTCGCTTCTTCTGTAGTACCGCCGGTAGCTGTGTCATCTGAATTGTCATTAGCTGTAGCCATGCCAGCAAGTTGTATTGCTGCTTATTGTTCATGATGTGCAGCACATCCGTGTCACCACAGCTGTTTAGAGCAGTGAGCTAACTTGTGTGCTCTTGGCGTCTCTGATAGCTTTAACTGTTTAAGTTAAATGAGTGCTCTTTTTAATTATTTCAGATGTAATACTCTCATTTAGCCTAGATACAGTGTGTTACTGTCTCCATCTTTCACAAAACTGGGTGATGTCCATACTACTATACTTGCTTTTTTGGCTATTGGACATTGCTTTCATTATTGTAGTTGTGTCAGTCGTGTTAGTCTCATCAGGTTAGTTTAAAAAAAAATCTTATTTTCCCTTAACTAAACACTGTACCAGAATCAGTTTGCTTTTAGTGCTGGTTCATCCCATTTAAAAGAAAAACTTATATTTTTTAATCATCTTTTTAAAAGACTTTTGGACTCTGGACAAAGAGCAGCAGTCGGCTGTAGCATGTTTTTCTTCTTATCTTTGTTTTTTTCTGGTTGTCTTTCTCTTTCTCTGTCAGACATGCTAATGCTATTGATCCTCATAGGAAACAGGACAGAACCATCTACAGATAAGAAGACAATGCTTGCAGCAGCCCATAGATTTCTTCCTGGTGCTCTAAGAGGTGTGTTGCAGGCTGTATTGGAGTTCATGGGGTTCTCACAATCTGTTGTCTTGTATTGACAGTCTCCTCTGAGCTCAGCCTAACAGTCTGTTTTTATCAAAGAGGATGGCAAATTTTAGTGTGTGTGTGTGTGTGTGTGTGTGTGTGTGTGTTTTTGGTTGTGGATGATTTTGTGTTTGTACATGCATATAACATCGTGCATCATGCTTATACATTCATTTTTGGATTATCTTGATCGAAGACCGTAGAAAAGACAATTTGTTGATTTTTGTATTTTTTTGTATGTATTTATCTGATGTTTGAGCAAAGATTTGTGTAATTTATTTATCTAATGTCAGGGTCCCAGACAATGCAACTCCAGTGTCAAGGTTGGCAGTGATGGTTGCTATGGTGACGCTGGCAAACAGATCTCACAGATCTGGGCTCTCTTTCTCTCCTCCAAGAGGAAGGGAGGCTTTTCGAGACTGAAGAGCAGAGAGGGACCTTTTATTTTTCTTCTGCCAGTAGAGTGGTGGATATTGATCAAGAATCGAACCTATGTCGCTCAGTAGAGAAGCCTAATGCACTTCTACTCAACAGAGGGGAAGGAAAAAAGGATGACCTGCTACAGTGTATCACAGATGGAAAAAAAAGAAATGATTGACAAAGAGTAGGGGACAGAGGGATGGACAAGGGGAGCTTGTTTTTAGGAGCAGATCAATTAGGTCTTTGCAATCTACTGCTACCATCTGCATCTGAAAGAGCATAAAAACTCCAGTTAAAACGCAGCCAAATTCACACATTCAGTACAGTACATAGGCGTTTTCACGCACAAACCAGTCAGCCTGAGCCCTACCTGCTCAGTGTGCCATGCAGGAGGGAGAGTAGTTAAGTGAAACGTGTTGAGCCCTCTCAGGTAATTACATCTCCATGCTAATGTCTAATTAGACAGCTCAGAGGGGACTCATCTGCACTGCATTAATTAATACAGTCAATCCACAACTTACATGCACGCACGTTCAGTGACAAATGCACACATCCCAATCCATTTGTGTGTGTGTGTGTGTGTGTGTGTGTGTGTGTGTGTGTGTGTGAGGAAATCAATCAGGCCTTTATACTGGTCCCTGCTTGTGTGTGTGGCCAGGGCACGATCACAGGCTAAAAGGAAATCTGTGCATGTGTAAATACATGCCAGGACTTAAACTGATGCACACTGTCATCTTGATGACATTTACAGCTTGTGACTGTGAACTTACCTGGAATTAGGATCATATTATTTGCTAATTCTGTTTGTCAATATTTGAGAGTAAATCATGCTGCATAATAAGAAGAGGCTAAAGACATCAATTTAAATAAAAAAAAAAAACCCTCTAATTATGATTTGTAATGAGTCTTAGAGGGCAATAGTTCCTGATTGTGAGGGCTGGGAACCCTTCAAAGGGTCACGTGAGATAGATGTTGTTCCACAGATTTAATAAAGCTGAAATGATTCGCTTGTAAGTCAAATAGCGACTGAATTTATGCTGACAAACCAGCAAAAACAGAGGGGAGAAAAAAAAACTATGTTTCAGGTCATTTTTCATAATCCTCAGAATTTTTGGGCTCCTGTGACTTACTTTCTAGTTTATAACAAGATTTTTAGTTTTTATACTGTGATATTGTTTTGTCACATTAACTTGTTATATATTGTTATTTCTTAATCTTTCAAAATGTCTTTCATTATTACATGACAAAAAAAGAAGCATCTGACGATGCAGTCTTGTTGCTCTTATATGCTAGAAAATTCTTAGTTTTTAACATTTTTGTCCTTCTTCTGTAGGAGTGAAGCAACTAACTGTCCACCCATGTCTGAGTTTAGTTAATGCACACACTGCTTTAAAATGCATCATTTTGTCTTTACACTTTACCCTTTTCCAATAGAGTAACACCTTTCTGGCTCATGAGAGAATCCTTGATGATTAAATAAGAGGTTTGTCCTCTGCCATGCCAGGCAGACAAAATAAGTCTTAGCATGGTGCCCCACCAGGACACTCCCAGTGTCCACATTGTTGTGTTAACTGGTTTGGCACTGAGATTCATTTTGACCCCAATTTCACCCCATGTCACCTAGAAAACTGCTAAGATCACCAGACAGCACCCGGCACTGTGTGTGTTAGCACGTCTATACTGCATGTGAGTGTGGTACAGTAATCTACCGACCCCGGGCTTTTACAGTAGTGATGAGAGGTAACTGCACTAATTCACTGTCCTACTGTGAACGTCTGGTGCAATTAAGGCCAAGTTGTCAGACGGATCATGCCTCTGTTTTGTTCCTCCATTCTTGTTCTCTCAGTGCCTCCACTCAAAGTGCTTATTTATTAGGCGCGTGAAATTTATTTTGAAGAATCTTTAAATCTCCTAACGGGGATTCAGACCATGTAATCTGGCAGTAAAAAAAACCCAAACTGGTATGCTTTAAGTAGAGATTCCGAAAACCGTTTGTTAGATGAGGCTTGTCTAGATTTATTCACCTTTAATGGAGGCAAAAAGTTTCAATGTTCTACTGCTGCTATTATTCTGAAAATATTTAGAGGGGAGTGACTGGTGTGTATGTACAGTTTAGACATATATGTATTTATTTTTAACCATCTTTGTACTAAATTTATTTATCCATATGTGTGTGGAGGACTAAAAGAACTGTGTGTACATGACTCTGGCATACTGCAAAGCGTAAGGGAATCTGGTCTCCAGCTTCTTCCTTCGCAGCAGCGTATCTCCATCAGACCACAACATGCAGAAATCTGCTTGCTAATTACACCCATATAAATCAGCAGTTGTAATTATGCTAATTAGACTGCTAACTTCCTCTCAGAAGCCTACACAAACAAAGGCGGCAGTATCGGATGATGTGGCGTGTTAACGAGCTTGTCAACTTATCTGACACAAGCTAATTACTCAACGGGACTCCTCTGTGTTTAGGAAGAGGTAACGAAGCTTCTGCTTTTTAAGGTTGCTGCACCTCTGCCTGTGACCTCCTACACCCGGCAGATTAATACCAGCATCTTTCAATGGGATTACACTGAAGTTTTTAACTGCATCACTAACTGCTAATCGTTTAATCATTCTAGCTGTCTGAATGACAGTTGGGGTTTTGCTGTGCAAAAGCACCTTGAGTACTCAGCCTAAACTAGATAAGGCTATATAAATTCCGGTCCACTTTACTATGAGGAATTGTGAAAGAACATTTTACTTTAAATGGTGCAGATCAGTCACAGCTTATGAGATTACAATTAACATGTTTGGTTCATGTACATCTCAGCTGGGTAACACTTTATAATAGGCACTGTAAATACATTTAAATTCTTTGTCTATGCCTCAGTAACACATCGCTAGAAGAGACTAGTCAGCAAGTCCTTGGAAAACACTGGTCGCTAGGGAAAAATGTATATTCCCTGACAGGTTGGCAAGTGGTTGTAGGAGGTTGCTGGCTGTTGGATGGTGGTTTAGTGTTGACTTCCGAGGGTTAACTTCAAAATCAAACCAGACTTTGAAGCACATGAACTCAGCAAATAAGCTGATCTGCAGATCGGTCATGTTGGGGATCTATGAGTGGCTGTTATAAAATTTTTAGCAAGCTTTATAAATATAAATAAAGTTTGTCATTTCAGAAGGAATCCATTTTGCTTGGTGTGTATTTTTTCATTTGAGGGCAAAGGTAGTGATGGCATTATCTGGTATCCAGTGAAGAAACCACAGGGATTAAAACTACAAGAGACCAGGATTAATTAACATCACATTTAATGGAAAAAAACGAAAAAGAAAACTATGTGCTACTGTCGTAGTGCGGATGTGTGTTTGTGTTTGTGCCAGTCTCAGGTGTTCAGCTTCACAACACAAGCTTCCAGCTGTCATGACACACATGCACACCCAACATTCATGCACAGATTCACACACTCTCAGCCCTTCTCCTGCATATTAACCTTTGCCTTTCTGTCCATCTGCCTGTCTGTCTGTCCATATGTCTGTTGTCTCTCTGTCTGTCTGCATGTTTTTCTGCCTATCTGTCTGTCAATATGTCAGTCTTGCTGTGTGTTTGTGTGTCAGACAGACTGCTTCAGAGCCACAAACCTGCTAGAAGTCGAGTGCTATGAAGAACGCCGAGCCTGAAGACAGGTGAGAAAGAAAGTCGCCTCTCATGTTAATTATTTGCTAAAAATAATACTTCAGGAGAAAAGAAAATATATTTGATCCAAAGAAAATACCAGAAAATTGGATTTTTTTATACTTCCGTGAACTTCACTGTTCTCAGAGCAAACTGTACAAACTGACAACTACTCTTCTAAATAGTTCCTACAGAGTTTGAAGCTGTCTTTTATCCTGTGGTTAGAGGAAACTCACTCCAGTCAAGCAGCATGTCATGGCATTGTGATAATCTTTGTTTTATCCAGTACCAATCCTCAGACTTTGGCCTCACACTCACTCTCCTTCATCTTTCGATATTTCTCGCTCCAGTGTTCTTTTGCTCATTCTAATCTTGTCCTGTTCTTGGTCAGGTCACATATGGCTTTTCTTTTTCTTAACAACCCTGTGTAGAAGGCCAGCCTTCAGTAGTCTCCTCTTGAGTGTTGTGTCTGGTGTTTTGCATGTACTGTTTAATAGAAGTGCCAGCTGAGGACTTGTCAGATGTTTTTTTTCCAACCTAGAGAGTTTTAGGGTATAATACTGTGCAAAAGTCTTGATCTGTCCCTCATTTCTTGAAATGAGTAATTAGTTGCAGTGGTTTATTAAAACATGTGCAAACACATATGGAAATACAGGATGCAAGGCCAAAACAGAATCTGTACT
This sequence comes from Pelmatolapia mariae, assembly GCF_036321145.2. NCBI lineage: Eukaryota > Metazoa > Chordata > Actinopteri > Cichliformes > Cichlidae > Pelmatolapia > Pelmatolapia mariae. Next base: position 4,128,560 of record NC_086242.1, read on the forward strand.
GTTGTAAAGAGCTTGAACTTTTATTCTTCCAAAGTGCCTGAACTCTCTTGAGGAACTGTCGTGTAGTTTCTTTAAGTAGTCTTCAGGAATAGTTCTCCAGGCTTCTTGAAGGACAGCTCTTCTTTGGATGTTTGTTCCATTCTCTATCAAGATGATCCCACACTTCTTCAATATTGTTGAAGCCCGAGCACCGGAGAGGCCAATCAACATCGGATAGTGTTCCACTGTGTTTATCTTTCCACCTATGCTTTAACTGTATTATCAGTGTGTTTGGGATCATTGTCGTGCAGTTGGATTAACTGAAAGGCCAGCCTTGTTGGTACAGAAATACTATTTTATTTTATATCTTTAAATATTCCATATATTCAACCAAAAAACTGAGAATAAAGATACAGCTTAAAGTATAGTTTTTCTTTGACATATAACATATCTGTTACGTGAAGACACAACACTGGTTCATGCCAGTATTTTTATGCTTGAATTATTTATTCCAGACAAACCAAAAACGTCTGAATTTTGTCAAGTAAAAGGACGGGAATGAAAATAACTGAAAGGGAGCAGAGAAAGTTCTGTCTCCTCAATGTCACTCTCCTTCCTGTTCTTATTACGGTCAGTCTGTTTTTGGAATTTTGGGTAGAAGAGATCTTTTTATGGGATATTTTAAGACTATCGTTAAACCCATTATGATGGACAAACCTAGCCACACTATTTGTTCTGTGACCAGCAAAAGCTATTCCAACACAACAATCTGTTACAATAGCATGGCCACTGGAACACAGGAGTGATGGTCACTGTATTCCATTAAAAATCCTAGCTCCTTAATATGTATTTATATCTAATTTACATAAGTTATTAACACTTTAATGTTAGTTATATTGAAAAACAACCAACAAAAGGACGGATAGTATTCACAGCAGCTTTAACAAAGCATATAGAAAAGCTAAGAGTAAACATACCATCGGTTTTCTTCTTCTAAGTAAAGTGTTTTAATAGAAAAGTAACTCTGTCCTTCGTTACCGATCAGAGTTGTTAAAAATGTTCCTCTGTGCATGACTACCACCTGCTGTCTACCTCAGTCTCCTCCTTCCCTCTATCATCTTCCTCCTCCCTCTATCCTGCCATTCCGCTTCTGTCTTTCCACCGTTTTCCTACTGCTTCACTCGCAGTCATGTTCGATTTCATGAAGTTGTGACATGTTGTGCTCAGAAATATTTAATGTGTAACAAGTCCAGATGAAAACTACTGTGTAATGTCAACAGCAGTCCCATTGCTGGTTTCCCTGCTCTCTGTTGTTCCCACCTGATTTTCAACACTTTGGGATATTTGATGATCGGGCCCTTTTCTTACCTCATCTTAATTATTTTACCCTGCGTTACATTGCATGGTTAGCTCCTCTCCTCTCCTCTCTTCTCCTCTCCTCTCTCCCTCAATCTGTCTCTGTGTTCAGTATGCGGTGCTGAGAGGGCATCATTACGGAGCCCGTATTTGAGTCATTTTGATTTAAGCAGCCAGACAATGGCCTGTTGATTGAAGCAACCAGAAGGCAGACAATAGGGTTCTATGCCACATAATGCGCCACCATTTTTTCTGAGCTCCCCGCTTTCAGAAAAGGGCCCCGGCTCTCCATTGTGCCTCTCCCGGAGGGAAAAAAATGGTGCTTGGGGAGGAGGAATATTTTCCCGTGGTATGTCATTATTTTGCAAATTTCTATTATCTCATCATGTTGTCTTCATTGTAATTGCAGCTAATTAGGAGGCTAGTTAGGAGCCTGGGCTTTGAGGCTGGCTCGGCTGCTGAAAGGAGCCCACCGATTATGGCCCCGACAAGAGAGGAAGCAGGAGAAAAGGGGAGATTAATGCTGTTACCCAGGAGACACTGGCTTCCATCTGCGGGGAACAATGCAGTTTTGTTTTCTCCGGGATCCTGCTCAGATCAACAGAATGGGCTAGCTCGGCTCTACTCTGCTCGGCGACAATGCCCAATTCTGTCTTACCGGGGCTCAGGCAAACCCCCCCTGTCCTCTCCTTACCTACCCTCCCTACTCCAGTCACTTTACCTTCCCTCCTTTCCTCCTCCTCTTGCGTCCCTTCCCTCCGTCATTCTCGCCACCTTTCCTCCGTTCAGCAGGCCCTGACTAAAAAGCTTAGCACCCTCAGCGAGCCAGCCAGCACCAGTGACTGAGAGCTCTCACACACCCCCAGTATCAGATGAAAGCGGCGCAATGTGTGTGGATTGAGTTCCCAGGTTGCGGGAGGTCGCGCCCTTGTCACACACAGAGCTGCAAGGTTTTACTCCCCAATCCCTGCCGAGCTCCAAAGCACTTAATGAAATAATATACTCTGTCGCTTTTGCTCTTTCTTCTTCCCCTCGTTCTCTCACTCACCACACAGACCCCTTCCCACCCCTGCCACCTCCCTCGCTGAGCCGAGGCAGGCCCCTTGTCTCAGAGCAGGGCCCCCGCAGCCCCTAGACACCTTCTTTGCAAAGAGAGAGAGAGAATACAATGAGAGAGGGAGACTACTTTGGTACAGTACAAACACACAGAGGACAAGCAGGCTAGAAGAAATGAAAGGCCTTTGTCAGGCTTTGTCAGGGGGGAGAGGATACTGAGAAAGAAGGAGAAGAACGAGCGCTTATGGATAGAAAGAGAAAGCGACAGAGAGAGAGAGAGAGAGGCAGGAAATAGCAGACCGGATCACATGACTGAGAGCATTGTGATCCTGAGTGAGAAAGGTTTGGAGCAGAGCATCTCTCCATCTGGTCCAAGCAAAAAAAGGGAGACGGATAGAAAAACACACCCCGAGATGGAGAGAGAGGGAGAGAGGAGCGCAGCATGAGAGCAAACAGAGACAGAATGAGAGAAAGTATTGAGTTAGTGCCAGTGACATCTGCTCCCGTGGGCACAACAATAAAACTCCCTCTAGATCGGCCTCGCACTATACAATATATGTTCACACAATGCATCATTTTCAAAGGCACAAATAAATATGTGTGTGTGTTTGTGTGAATGAAGAATGCTCTTATGTTCACCAAGTGTGCCCACTAATCTGTTTAACATTCACCTACACACCGTCTAAATTAGCTCAGTCTCTTGGATCTTTATCTTTATGGTGAATATATTTTTGAATACATTTTGTCTCCTTTTATGGGAATCGGGGGTAAAATAGTTTTGCAGAGCTTTGAAAAGTTTCCTTTTTGCTTCATTGACAAATAAATTAGGGCACCTCGTCGTTCTTCACAGAGGAATAGGATCGTTCTGTGCGACTCACACGTTGTATATACCTGCTTCTGCTCGACTCCAGATGCTTATTTAAATCTTCCACGTGCTTTTGTTTTATTAACGCCGCCGTCATTATTTACATATTCTGTTTTCATGCAATTTTCACTGTTTTTAATAACTCTAAACAGAGGCAAGTGTTGCGTGGTGTGGTACGAAACAGCCTACTTAAGCATCTTGTTTCTAAGTAATTATGGCTGAAGTTGTCCTGTTGATTTGACCCTTGTGAAATTTATACCACAATGAATAGTAAATAGCAGTTGTTTGTTAGTAAAGAATAAGGAAACCGTATGGCTCTGATACACCGCCATATATGGATGAACAGACGTATAGGATCTGAACATAGCAGCTACTTATCATGTTACTCAGAGCCAGAGAAACACTATTGGTCCAATTAAACCATCTCCCTTTTCTATAGTATACAATGAAAGAAGTCCCTCTATAAATCCTCGCCATTTATTCTTTCAGATTTCTTGCCTTTTGTATGCGACAAACACTTTGTATATATTTTTTTCCTCTTAAGTGTTTTTGGCCAAGGATCTGTTTTTGATTGGCTGAGAGATGATTGAAGAGAAAAAGAGTAATTTTTTTCCAGTTGGCTTTTGAAAAGTTGGAACTGAATAGTTGGAAAGTTATATGTACCTGAATCAGAAACAAACCCAACAAAACTTTAATCAAACGGCTTGAAATCCTAACAGATTCTGAAAGCGAGCAGACAAGGTAATCTTTGTTGTTTAGGGACCGCGGCGCACCCCTGCGCCATTTATCTTTGTGGGGAAAAATTTCTCCCTGTTGCGTTTAATGTGTAGTCAAAGTGGAGAGGGCGAAATGCTACTCTCTAATTTTGTATGTCATCTCTCTCCAAATCACTTCAAAGACGAGGCCCTTGCCAAAGATTTCCTCCCTTTTTCTCCTTGCCTTTTTCCTTTTCTCTCTCCTCTTTCTTTTGCGCCTTTGCTTGTTCCCTGAGTTGCTGTTGTCACCATTGCTCCGTGCCAGCAAATCGCGGGCATCTAAACAGCAGCACACAATGTCGTAAAAAGGCTCTAGAGTTTTACTTTCAGATGTCACTCCAATAGCACACATCTGCTACGTGCCGTGCATCTGCTAGGCTCTCCCGTCTCACAGAGCCGGGAGTGCTGATTGAACTGAAGACAGAAAACGTCCTCATTATCTCGGGCAATGAGCGAGCAGGGCTCCGCAACAGCCCTTTTAATGCATTTACTCACTTAACTGCAGCCCGGTATTGTGGATACGCACATGCGGATACATGCACGTGTACATACACGCAAGCACACACACACACACACACACATACACGTGTTGACATAAGGAATTGTATGTACGTATATGAACACACAAACACATGCTGCCTCGGTGCCAAACGCCACTGTGTCATGAACAATAGTATTAACCAGCTTTTGTGTCAGTGCTTACTGAGAGCTATCCTCTCTGTCTCTACTGTGTCTCTACTGGATATTCCAGCAGCATGGATAAGGCTGATTTAGCCTAAAGACTAACTACAAAATGAAAGGACTACATGATTTGTCAGTGGGAAAGCAGACAGTGAAAGTCGACCAGGACAGGTGAATCTGCAACCTCTATGCCTGTGTTGACTCTAATGATCTTTAAGGGTAGGAATACGCCTTTGCTCGTCTGGTGGGAGGAACTTTGGCCTAACTTAAAGAGCTTTAATGCTTATAAACCTATAAAATCACCTACATATAACACTGCACTGGGTTGATGAAAGTCATTGATATGGAAGATAAATTGAAGCTAACCATTAAATACAACATTTTGTTGTATTTGTTGTAAGTGACATAAAGTAATTTTGCCTGTCTCATACCTACTTTATGTCAATGCCTGCTGCTAAACACCGGAAAAATGCATGTTATGTTATTTCTCATTCATTATAGGAAAAGATAAAATAAAAAACAAAATGAAAAAGAAAGCTATACTGCCGTTAACACATTGTAAAACATTTGTAGGAGTATTCGCATTCCAAGCAGATTGCGCTTTTATTATCATCTGATTGCCAAATTCAAGGAGCAAACTGATATATTTCAATTCATTATTCAACATAAATGTCTGCACTATGCAGCTTGCAAAGGAAAGTAAGAGCTATTTGCTGTCTGTTAGACTGACCACCAGTTCTTGCTTCTTTGTCTTACATCTTGGATCGGGTCATCGCTCCCGCGATTCTAAAAAGGATCAGCAGATGAACATGGATAAAACTCTTTTATTTTTAAGATTATGTGACCCTGAATCGTCCCTTAGTTATACTTCAGTAGGCTGGGGACTTCCCCTGCTACCCACAGCGCTCACCTCTTTTTCACTCCCCATATATTGATATATCACTGCTGCATGTTATTGACTCTCTCTCATAATTTGATTTGTCCTCGTCACTCTTTGCTGTCCTTTATTCTCTTCTCTTCTCGTTCCCTTCGCCCAGATGGCTCCTTCTCCCTGACATAGCTCTGCTGAATCATTCTTCCTGTTAAAATGCCGTTCTCTCTTCCCTCCTTTGCCTGTTGTGCTCATAGGGAAGATGACTGATTGCTGGGGTTATCTGGTGTTATCAAATATTACAGGGTTTTTGCACCTTGAGGGGTTGGTGTCTATTGTGAGAGATGAAAAACGTTGAATTGAATTAAACTGAATTGAATTGAACTAAAGCAAATGAGTAAACGAAACGGATTTTGTCTGTGGTTTAGATCATTTTCTCTGACTTAAAGATTGAGGTTGATAGGAGAAATCATACAACGTAAATCATGTTTGTCCTTTTGAGCTTCTGAATACAAAATGCGCAATCAGTGACAACCAATGAAATTTAGACTGGCACAGATGCTGGCCAATCAGATGTCAATAAATGACTTCCTCTCCTGCTCTGGCTCCGCCTCAGCATTTGGTAAATCCTGTTATCACCTTTTGTCATCGAGAATCGGTTCAAGCCCAATCCATCACAGAGCACTGTTTCACAGTTGACCAGAGCCTTGGCTTCTTACCCTCACCTACTGACGCAGTAGCGATAAAATGTAACTGTGGCAACCGTCGCTAGTGACAGACTTTAATAGTCACATTTCCAAGCCTGTTGTCAGTATCAAAATCTTTCCTTGTCCTCTGCTAAGTATGTCCTCGCAGCCCCTTCTCTGACTCAACGCTTACACTGTCCTCTCAGGTGTACCACAACTTCCTGATGTTGTATAGTTTGTACACCAGTTATTCAACAGTTCTCTAAAAGCTGATCTGTTGTTCAAATTCAGATTGTTAATTAAAAATCAATGACACACTTGATGTGTCACTGAGGCTGATTAGGTGGGGTTTATAATGCCGGGATGAGAGACGGCAGAAGTGAGCAGGGTAGTGTGCCAACACAGCCAGCTGAGCTCGAGTGTGTGTAACCTGTATTAGCTGGCTGGAATCAGCAAGGGTGAAGCTGTTCACCACGTTAATAGCTACAGAATGAACTGAGGACACGGTAATAGAGCGATAACAGGACTGGGTTGAGTAGGGGTGGGAGGGAAGGGAAAAGAAAAGAGTGGAGAAAAGGGCTGGATTAGGGAAGGATTGAACAAAAGAGAAACGAGACGGAGAGGGCAAAGAGATCAGGGTGATGGTTATGGTTAAGTGAGGATTGCAGATATATTAAAAACCGGAAACACTGTAGAGTGAGTGAGAGAGATGGTGGAGAGACTATGAAATGAGGGGGAAAACAGCTCATCAGGTAGCAACAGTGGTGTGAATATATTAGTAACTTTAAAGGAGGGCATTTAGTTTGTTTGTAGAGGTATGTGGGATCCAGTGTGTTTGGCACTCGATCCATCCTGAACAGCAAATTGAATGATATTTTAGCATCTGCTGCTTCTATTTTAATCTCCTGTACAATACTTGAGTGTGTTATTGATAAGATTAGATTAGTGGCAATCTAAAGCTTAAATGAATACAAAGTTAAGCAAAATTGGCAACAGTGTTAAATCATTTTACAGGCAGATAGAAATAAATAATGGACCACAGCAATAGATGATACGCGACCTTTTCTTTTGCCAAGTGTTCTCACTGCCCTGGCATTTTAGGACTCCTAAAATGGAGACTTTTGGAAATGTTCCTGACCCCATTTTAGTTTGAAATCGTGTTTTATTTGGGACATGCAGAAAAGGATTATTAGAACAATGGGCACACATACTCAGGTTTGCTACTGATGACTAAAAACCTTCGTTTTCGTCCCCATGACTACCCTGTTCTCAAATGTGACCTGTGTTGCAGGTCTTTGTCAGTTCAAACAAAGAGATCAGTGACCATAACTTCACCGCTCTTTCTTTATTTTCTATAACTTAAACCAGAACTCTCTGCTTCCTTTTTAGGCTGGCACTTACATGTGGTCTTCAGGTGTATGCATGCTAAAAGGCTCAAATTAGTGAGGAGGTAGCAAGTCTTCACTAATGCAAGATAAAGAGATGTCAGGCGGTTGACCCTCTATAAGGAACAACTCCTTTGAAATGGTTGCCTCAAAGTCAGGGACCAGGTCTGCACCACAAGCAGTCGGCTGTCTGTCTTCAAGATGCCAAGAGGGTGATAGAACAGCATTAACACAGTCAGTCTGCTATCAGTTTGTGTTTGAATGGGGTCATGTTGGGGATTTGTGATAATACAATAGTTACCTGTGAAATCAGAGTCCGGTCAGAACCTCATAGATTTCAGAGAGAAATTCAGAAATTCCTCCACAAATAGTAACATAGTTGCTGCAGGCCAATCTTGTTTTTGCATTTGTATAGGAATATAACCAGAATAAAACCAGCTGCCAACCAGTGTACCCTATTGAAAAGAGACACATAGCAGATGAATTGGTGCCTACTGACTCAGATAAATTGCAACGTGTTGGCGTGTCTGTGTTTGTGAATTAGGCAGTGATTATTCATCAGTTTCCACCAATCTTGTCTGAGACTGGTTGCAGCCAGACTGAGTTGGATCACGATTGTTTGCAGATAGGTTGCTTCCCACCAGATGACATGTGCGATTGTCAATGATGTTGCACATTCAACCTGTGGGAGTTGGTCACTGAAACTATTTGCAGTCAGTCTCTAAAAGCAAAATAATTCAGTATATGACTTTTCCTAGTTGCAAGGAGGTTGGCATTCTAGTTTTAGTTTTGTTTCACTGAGACATAAACAGTCACAAACCAAAGATCTAGAGGCAGGAGTAAATGGAGAAATAAATAAAGTTCATCAGTTTGCTAGCTACACCATTAAGATCAGGATGTGCTAAAAGAGAGGGGCACTACTTTTACAGCATCTTTAAAAAAAGCAAAGAAATTGCTTTGACAAAAACATTTAAAAATATGATTGTTTTTTTCCTTAAAGGTGCTGTGAAGCTCATTTGGATGTTCCACACCAGGCAATTGAGTTTAATGCTACAAATAACTTTGTTTAAAAAGAAAGCTAGTTGTTTGCACTGCAGTGTAGAATGCGTACTCTATTTTAGAAAGTAGGTACATTTAAATGTTCGGATTTTTCCTCCTCATTACAGTGTGAGATTGATGGCAGAATAACTTATGCATACAAGACAAACAGTCCAACGAGCAAATTAGGCTTCACCTTATTGCCTTAAAGAGCAGAAAGACGCATTCCACATCAAGAAGAGCTGTTTTTAATGATAAATTCAAATGTTTTTATGTAAATATTGTTCTATTTACATTACAAGTGAGGGGAGTGAGTCCCCCGGTAGACAATTCAGAAGATAAGGTAAAGACAGATGAGAATCAGAACCTCTGGACGGGTTAAATGATTAGATCCTCACTCAAACACAACTGTGTGTGTATGTGTGTGTCCATGTCCGTGGTCTAATGACTGCGCTGTCTGCAGAGAGTGGAACACAGGAGGGAATTAGTCGTCATTGCATATCAAAGGCTTAGCCATTAGAGACACAGGGTAGGGTCTTCCTAATGAGAGGGGTACCGGTGTATGTGTATGTGTGTGCGTGTGTGTGTGGTATTTGGCTGGGTCACAATATATGCATACTTAGACACACACCTTCAAAAGCAGCATGGTATATACATATTGTACTTTGTTACACATATTTAGATAGAAGGTACACCAAATCACCAAGCAAATGAACACATGCATATGTGTACACAAAGTCAGAGACATACACGGCCTTGCCAGCCCCTCTGGCAGGCCTCGCCGTGCCTCTCAGTGTGGCACGGCGTGGGCAGAGGTGCCAGCGAGATGCCAGGGCTTTGTGTGCCACGCTACATTAACAGCAGCCATCACACGTACACAGTACACCGCATGCCCGGGGACACAGGACTCACACACCCACCTTCATCTATACATGCATCCCTATCTTTCTAACTCTTCCCCATATGTCTTTACCTTGTTCCTCTTCTCCCTTTATTTCCCTGTGTAGGTGCGTATGTGTGTGTATGTAGGCTGATTGGCGATGCCCTCTGTGCCATCTGCAGCAAGCCCCCCACCACACACACCCTTCCCACTCATCACAAGGATGGGCTTAACCATCTGTGTGCCAGTGTGTTCCCACAGTTTGAAAAGAAGGACTTGAGGGTGGGGGTGGGAGGTTGTAGTAAAAGGTGTTGGGGTTGCCACGGCAGACATTAGAAAATAAAAACGGCATGGCACACTGCATGTTGAGATTACATGAACTGACATGTGAGCGCACGGTAATAATAGCCTATAATATCCCATGTATAGCTTGCAGTATTATTTGGATGAAACAAACGTAAGACCCTTTATTTTTACCATTTAAGCTTTAGCTTCCATACTTTCCAGGATGAGTTAAAGTCAGCAATAAAATATGTGTAAAGGAAATCGATGATATGGCTTAAAGGTAGCACACATTATTGCTAAGAATAGAAACTAAGCTCTTATACTTACACGGTACAAAAACAAATAGTGTACACGAGAGAAGCAAGTAGCTATGATGCATTCATGTTGTAATTGTACTGTTTATTGTTGCCCATATAGATAAGTCCAACGGCCATGCTACTGCTTACCATTACTGCAGGGGAAAGGTACACTGTGTGATTTCTCAACACAGCTCACATGTTAGCTAGCTGATCAATGTTGGCTAACGTTAGCTACTGTTTCTGGGCCCAAACTCCTGTCTTGATACTCTCTATCAATTTTACTTCGGTACATGACCAGATTAACTGTGTGTTTAGACAGGGGCGCTCTTCCTGAAGTATATTCCACATTTAGCTTTTTTCTTGTTTTTCAAAATTAAAGTTTGCCTCTATTTTCCAGGTTCTCCAAATTTCTGAGTTGGCAAAAGTAGTGTTACACTGATTTCTCAGGAAATTGTAGAACAGCTTCCAGGGAGACAGCACTGCAGTATTTTTAACTCTTAGAAATCCACAAATAACATTCAAGGATGTCTTCATATCTAATCTTTTTGTTTTGGTGCATTTGAAATCCTGTGTCTTTGCCCTTTTTATGTTTCTAATTTGACCTTATTTGAATCTTTCTTTTTTTGGCTGAGATTTTTTTTTCTTGCAGTTTTAAATTTCTTTAAATCTTCAGGATTTTGCTGGGCTGTCAAAGCACTTTGTAAACACAGTTTTTGAAGGTGCCATATATAATGGGATTAAAGCAAAGTTTTACAAAAAAAGTTGATTTAGTCTGTGTGACTTGAATCTCCGTAGTGATGGTGATGGAGCGTATAAGTACTAAAAGTTTCTAATCAGTTAGTCGCTTCACCAGTTTGTGTAACTTTACATATCCTGCTTTGGGTTTCTCCATAAAAAGCCAGACTACAACTAGAAAGCAGCTATTTATCATCTTTTCCTTTGACCCAAGTGTCAAAGTAGCTGTGCTTCTTGTGCATGTCTGTGGTAATGTTTCAACACCTTAGGATTAACTACACATCTGCACTGGCCATAGATCTGGTCATTATTAAAATCTGATGTAAATAGTTTGTATGAAAAGGTAGAGAGCTGTTCTCTGGTAATGATGGTGTGTGGGTGTAAGCTGCATGCTGGTTTACGGAGGCCGCTGGGCCGTACGATGTTTAGGAAGCTCACCACAACTGGTGTGCCCATGGGCCAACTGGCTAGGAAAGATCAAGCAGTGTTGCTCTTTTTCTCAGATTTTTGAGCTACTGTTATTTGTCTGTCGTCGTCTTAGCTCTCTGTGCCCGTGTCTTACTTTGGCATATTGTCAGAGCTCTTGCGCTTGTCCTCTTAGCCCACCTGTCCCTCTGCAGACGGCAGACACTATCACACACTTCTGTCTCTTATTGTTCTTTTTCACACATAGTAGTGCTGATGAAAAAAGAAAACTCTGTCAAACCTCACACTCAGTCTGCTATGCGATAAGATTAGATTTATTTCTCCAGCTGTGACACAGAAAATGGAAGTGGATTATTTAGTAAGAAAAATGACAGAATTAAATCAAAACTAGTAGGCGTTATTGTTAAGCAAGGAACATTGGGGGGGCTTAAATATATATAGGCTCAGCATAGCCCTCAGGCAGTGGATAGCACAATCTCTTCTCTTCTTGTTCTCACCAATGGACTTAAAAAACACACATTTAAACAGCCTTCCAGGACCACAAAGCCTGTGTAGAAAATCAGAAAATCATTTCCTCTTCACTCTAGATTTCTCTCTCTTTTCTTCTGTTCTCTCTGTCGTCCCCCTTCTTCGCTTAGAGCAAGTACACAGGGGGCTGCCAGGCCGCATCAATCTGGGGCTGAGCTTGTGCCTTGACGTGGAGAAACACAAAGTGCAGAGATTTGGTGCATAAACATGTGCTCTTAAAAACGGCTGAAGCGAGCAAGGAGAGGGAAACGGTGCCAAATCCCCCCATTCAGCCTCATACCCAAGGAGGCAACATCCTGACAGCTTTGAGCAGAGGGAAAAAGTAGGGGGGGAAGAATGAAGAAGAACGAGAGAGAGAGAGAGATAACAACTGAGGGGAGAGATTGTGATGGAAGAGGCGGGAGAAAGGGATGAAGAGGTAAAGTCAGCTCCTGGGGATACAAACAAAGCTTAGAGTCTAAAAGTGTTAGATTTATGCTGTTTTTTAATATTTAAAAGTATTTTACTGTCTTTTATGATGAGAGTAGAAATCACCCTCTAGTTTGACCTGTCACATCTGTCAGATTTGAAAATACTTTGGGCAGAGAGTTGCTGTTTTCTCCTGCTTCGTCTCAGGGATTTCATCCGCTAACCTAATCAGAGTTGTCTGAAGCCTTAAACTCCCATTCAGACCACCTGCACGTGGACATTCTCCATGTTAACACAGCAAAAATTTACCTCTGTGCCCAATTGACCGTCATGTTGAGAATCGTCATTGACAATGAGAGCTTGTTTTCCGACTATGACCTAAAGATCAAACAGTATTCGAGGGTGGTGGGTGCAGTGCAATGCTTTACAACGAGAATACCCTGAAGGGCACGATGGCCAGGTTTCAGTTGTTTTTGCCTTTTGCTTTTTTAGTACAGAGTACGTCTTCTGGTGCTTTGGATCTTATTACATTATCCTTATCGACAGATTTTCAAATCCAAAGCTCTCACTCCAGTGATATTTATCTTGTTGCCACAAAACTTAAGACACAAATTCAATTCTTGTTCATTCTTAAAACGTCTTGACAAGAATTTAACCCTGGAGTTTCCTGAATGGCACTATTGTAACAATAAAGTTCATGTTTTAGTGTTCATGGCCAGATTCTATAAGCTGATGGGAAAAGGGTTAATTTTTTGAACGCCAGTACTTCTCCTTGCAAAGAAAATTATTTTTTTCTTAAAAAACAGCATATATGAGACTCTGTTAGACATTGTAATACACAACTCTAAAACTTATGTGTAGACAATTAACCAAATTTCTTTAACATAATTAGATAAGACTCTAAGCAAGAAGGCTAAATATTAAAACTTCTACTTCTAGGGCCATAGGGTGTCATAATTCTGCAGGAATTTGGCATATAATTTTTAACTTTATAGCTTATAAGGTGTGATTCTGTGTGTGAGTCACTTAACTGTGTGCCTGTGCAAATACAATGCGATGCTCCAGGTTATCATAACATGAAAAGTAGCAGCAGTGACTTTTGACCTTTAGAGGAAATGCATAGAAAAGAATGGATGCAGAATTATGCTTGTCCAAAGTTGGCTCTTAGTTGAGAAGAAAGAATTCAAGGAAAAGTCAGTGTCTGTGTTGTAATCAAGTGGCAGGACAATTACAGCGTGTGAGTTTGTGTCCTTAAGTAAAAACACGTTTTGTGTTTGCATGTGTGTATTTGTGTGTTTCTGTACATTTTTTTTTTTTTGTAAATCATTCACTTTTTATTTATCTTCCCAGGCTAGTGTTTCATTAACCCTGCTGTGACACAGACTCCCTTTCATTCTCGTCTTACTTTGTCTGCTCCAGCCGCTTCCTCTCTCGCAGCACTGAAGCTTACTAATAAATAAGTGACACCAGAAACAGACCATTTTCCCTCAGACATAATTAACTGACTTGATGTTTTCAAGGAGAGGAGCTAATTAGGAATGAGTTAAGATTTTCACAAAGAGTACAGATCGTTAATTAATTTTCCACGCTGCCATTGTCGGTGAAGAAAACAGCTTTGTTTACAGTGCAGCGTTTACCTTAGTGGTTAGAGCAGCGTGCTCACCGTAGGGGCACGGCAGCAAAAGGGTTCTGGCTTGAACACTGCATGCGCATTCTCTGTCCGGTAACCTTGTGCCAAAGCAGAGAAAATGTGTTAAGACTGTCTCGGGGTCAAATGAATGGATGATGGAAGGCATGAACCTGTGGTTTCATTCAAACAAGATGGAATCAAAAATGATTAGAAATTAAATGATAAAAATGTTCTGCTGTACATCAATGCTGATGTTGATCCATGATGCCCCCACATTTTCATTTTCTGTGCTCCTTAAAAAACACTTTTGCAATATATTCAAGCTTGTGTGTTTACAGGTGAATTTAGTAGTTTCACAAGTCACAATTTGCCAACAATCACTTTCTTGATATAAAGAATAAACATTTTTTTCCCTTAACTGTGTAAACTCTGTTATTTAGGACATTTATAGCATGAAAGTTGGCACTACAAGCACAATCGAACAGGCAGCTTATACTTGCTGCTGTTCTTACTCACTGCAGAACACCAAAAGTGAAGTCATCGCTGCTGCCGTGTGCTGTGGTGTCGCTTCGGCCGTCACGGATGAGCACGATGCACCAGTGTGTAAGCAGGTCTGTGTCTACAGACATCTCTATGATACATTCATGCAGGAGCGTAGGAATACCCAGATGGCACACAGGAAGAATGCTGCAACTTTAAAAAAAGATGAGATGTTCTGCAGAAAAGTGTGGAAAACCTCTGAGATCATTTTGTTTCCTGCTTTGTTTCCTGTTTTGGTGTTACTTTATAGAGGGGACTGATTCAAATATTTGTCAAGCTGGCTGGCTAATACGTGTGGCTATGCAGCGGCAGGACTCATTCGTTTTACTAAAAGTAAATCATTTCATGACGGACTGCACACTGTCCCCATCCTTTTATATGCATTTTTAATCAATGCAGTGCAGTGTTGAGGTTTATTTTAAAGGCTCTTCTGCCAGTTTAAGTGGCATAAAGAGATAGTTTACTGTTTATAGATTTTCACTCGCTTACAGATTTTTAAAAGAGAAGCTTGATATAATTTTTATATTTTTGGACTAAGAGGCAAAAAGTCATCAACATAGTTTGACATAAAATAAAAAGAGCTAGGCTGGCTCTCTCTAAAGTTAAACCACCTATTTACAATTACCTTGAATACTTTGTATAAATTTCATAAATGTGACTTTCATTAGTTTTATGTTATCCTCTGTTTACATGTGGAGGGCAGGAAATAGCCAGATGTTATAGTTGTTCGATCAGATTTCACTTGATCTCATCAGATACATAAGAGTGATCCCTACTTATATCACCTTTACTTATGCTCGTATCTATTATTTTAATAGATGTGTAAGTGCAGTAAAACACTTAGACTGCTACAAAAATAGGCTCTCTATAAAGATCCCAAAGATTACTATAAGTACTGTAGGTTTGAGGCTTGGACTTCATGGTCCACATTATTTTTCAGAGGGAGTAAAACCTTTCCAGTGCAGATAAAGTCATGTTAAAAATAAACTCTTTCCATAGATTTCTTTTCAGATTTTTTTCAGTGCCATGTCTCCTCATTATAAAGCCATGATAAAAACAAAAATTAAAAAAAATTAATGTATATTACTGTACATCCTCTGTCGTTTTGAGATATCAGGACATCAAAAGTGATCCTTACCAGATTTTAAAATTAGGTCAATTTAATGCATTTGAAAAAGTCATTTGAAACTGAAATTCTCAGTTTTGATATTTATATTTATATATACTTTCACTGGGCCATTGTAAGAGCTCGAGTCTTTTCATTTTCAGCCATTCTGCTGCAGATTTGCTGCTGTGCTTGGGATCATCGTCCTGTTGCATGATCCAGTTTTAGGCAAGCTTTATCACATGGACAGATGGTCTCACGTTTGACTCCAGAATACTTTGGTACACAGACGAGTTGACGGATAACTGCACAACTGCAAGGTACCCGGCTCCTGTAGCTCCTGTAGCTGCAAAACAAGCCAAAATCATGACCCCTCCACCACTGTGTTTGACAGATGATAGGTTTTTGTGCTGATATGCATGTGTATGCACACGGTGCTGTGCATTGTGGCCCAAATCTAAAGGATATTGTTCAGAGTCTTCTAGCATTTTCAGATCCTTAGTAGACCTAAGGAACAGGAAGGTGATTTCTCAACAAGCCATACTTGTTTAGTCGTTTTCTACTGCCCAACTGCCAAAACCTCTGTTTTTATAGAGGTGCTCACACTTGGTGAGGATCAATCAATGAAGTGCATAAGGACCAGATCATTTTTATTACATCCGGAAATCTTAGAATTTACTTTACTTTTACCATGACTGTTCTCTGTCGTGCACACACCTTGGTTCAGCCAGATCCAAGGTGTGTGAAGAGTTTTTGTAGGAGAACAAGAATCTCCAGGTTTCTGTATTTACTCTACAGCTCTGACAACAACCAAACAAGTATTTATTTCATGCAGGAATGTTGGCAGTTTAGTATTTAATTGTAAAGTACAGTTAAAAGTTTTCAGGACAAGTCTGCAACCTTCTAGAGTCCATTCCACTAGTGCCTCCACTTCTATGGGAGAAGGAGAGAAATTGTGGATGCAAACGAGTTCAGTAAGGGTGAGGCATCTTATGAGTTACACATGGATGTCTCAAAACAGTAAATGTGGCGTGCACTTTACCTCACATTACTGACACCACTATACTTTGGTCGTAAAAGAGGCAGAGACAGTAATTTGTTTGTCTGTGTTCTGGTCTCCACCCGTCTACCTGCCCATTTATCTCTTCAGTTTTCCTCCCTATGTGACGATTGATGGGTTCAGGATGGTAAAATAGACACACAGATAAAGAATTGCTTGTAAGTGTAAATGAACACGCACATGTCTACATCCATGTTTGCTGTGTGTCAGTTAAAGTACATCAGGAGTGAAGGTGTGCTTCTGTGTGTGTGTGCGCATGTGTGGATGACAGAGGCCCGAGTCCCTGCCTGTATTAAGAGGACCCTGGCAGCAAGAGATAGCGGCTCTATCTTAATGGCTTCTGCCGCCTGCCACTCAGCCTTCAGACGGAGTCTTCTGCCTGCACGTGTCTCCCGACGATAAAGCCACTTCACACGGTTTTGCGCCTCTCCACACTGGCCTCTCCTCTGTCCTCCTCTCCCTAGAAAGAGGAGAGAGAGGGAGAGAAGAAAAGATGCCATAGGTATTGATATATGAGCTCACCCTGAGACTGAGAAGAGTTTTGAGAGACAGGTGGAGAGAGAGCCTTCATGCGCAATTCTGAAATGTTATCTGATATTTGTGTAAGACTGTCCTACGATGTAACCTAGAACGTAATATCTGATGCAACAATGTCAATTGTGTAGACCTTCAGAGAAACAATAAGACTTTGCAGGTATTTTTGGATCTATTTTCTGTTTTTTCTTCTTCTTTCTGCTGTGTCTTTGTGTCACTGATACGTTAATTCTAGTGCTAGTGTTATAAATGTAAGGTGAACAATATAAGCTATGTTTTAGTCCTTTGTTATTCCACTGGTAGATAACATTGTAACAGTTTGTACTGATCCCTTATCAGCAGCAAATGTTGAGTAATTAAATATCCCTCCATAGATGCATCCCTAGCAGGTTCGACAGATATGTTCAGTAGTACTGGACTTTTTGTTCGATGCATTTTGCAAATAGAACTACCTTAATTCTTCTTGACACAGATTGAAAAAGGTTTCCTCTGAGTTTTTGGTCCATATGGCATCACACAGTTGCTGCAAACTTGTTGCACATCCATTATATTAATGTTCTGTTTCACTACATCCCAGTGGTGTTGTATTGGACTGAGATTTGGTAAGTCTGGAAGCCATTTGATTGCAGTGAACTCCCTGTCTTATTCAAGAAGAAACTAGTGTGAGATGATTTGAACTTTGTGGCATGGCGCATTATTCAACTGGAAGCAGCCATCAGAATTTGGTCTTAAAGAATGGCAATATACCAAGGTAGGCTGTGGTATTCAAACAATGCTCAGTTGGTACGAAGAGGTCCAAAGTGTGCCAAGATAATATCCCCCAAACCGTTACACCACAACCACCGTTTACACAAGGCATGCTTTCATGTTTACACCAAAGCAGAAATTGAGGCTTATCAGACCAGGCAATGTTTTTCCAGTGTTCAATTTAGGTGAACCCAAATTGTATCCTTTGCTTCCTGTTCTTAGCTGGCAGGAGTGACACCCAGTGTGGTCTTCTGCTGCTGTAGCCCATCTACTTCAAGGTTCAATGCGTTTTGCTTTCAGAGATGCTCTTCTGCAGATCTTGGTTGTAATAAGGGGTTATTTAAGTAAATGTTGGCTTGTTGTCAGCTTGAAGTTCTCTGGCCATTCTTCTCTAACATCTCCATTCTGATTCTCAACTAGTTCACAAACTTGAACTAGTTGTTGCCACGGCATTGGCTGAGAGTGCGTGAGGTGTGAGTAAGGCAGCGCAACTTGAAAGAATTAGCTTCGCTTCATTTTACGCAATTTCAAAACCTCAACGTATGGATAGGTCAAGCTGCTATGTAAGATGGAGTGATACAACAACACAACTTCTGTGTAAATAAGTTTGTCACTAGACAAATGCCAAAAGTTCAGCATTAAGGCTAGCAGTTACTTCTTGACCTTGAAAAAAAGAGTCGGTAATCAAACTGTAAGTGTTCAGAAGTGGAACATGAGGTGAGATGATTTCATAAGAAGAAGTACAGAATCGGTTCTTTCAGCAGCTTCCTCAAGTCATCTGGTCACCTTCAAGTGACAAAGCTCCCCCTGCAGCAACTGGGGTTATAAAAGCAAAGTCTGGTGGAATTATTACAGAGAAACACACAATATGTTATATTTTTCCCCAGGTTTGGTGTCAATATAATCACTGATATTACATTACTTCAGTGTAAAATTAGATTAACTAATGGGTCTTGAAAATTTAAATTCTATATGAGGGATTTTGTGAGGTGCGGTCTGAGGATTACCCATAAACCCTTTGATAAATTGCAGTATGGTGGTAGCATCAGATAGGTTAGCATGTTGACAAAGCTTTAATATAGTGCGTGCTTCTTAAAATGCAGGCCTAGGCTTGCGTGATAGACGAACGCATTGCTGATTTCACTCCCTGTTAGGCCACCTCACCACTAGTTTTAGGGTTTTTAAGGTTTTTCAAAAAATCTAATATGACTAAAATGAATGTCATTAATTCATTGCAAACAGTTCCTCGTGTTCCACCTTATGAAAATTGGGCTTATGGTTAAAAAACAAGTGGTGCCAAAGTTCCTAACTCTGATTAAAAAACTGGTGCCAAATTTGAAAACTTTTAATTATATGTTTCTAGGAGTTGCTATAGATTGGAATGGCAGAAGACGATAAGAAAGAAGAGGCATAAGAGAAGCAGAAACAGTTTTTGTGTTTACACAGCTTTGCAGCTTGGCCTCCAATGATTTTGTCTTGCAGATGGGGGAGCAAGAATAGAATGCTTGTGTTGTCCTTTAATGCAACTAAACGGTTGTTTTAATTTAGAAGACTTGTTGGCTGTTCTTTCCAACTCAACCTTTTTTTTTTTTTGTCAACATAAGTCCTGGAGGTGCTCTGGCAACTGAACATACTACACCTGCTTATTAAGACAGTGTGGTACAGTCAGTGGCCCCAAGATAAACGAGTAAACAGAACTTGAGCTGAAATTATTTTGTCAGCTGTTGTTTCCAAAGTCAAAAAACGACTATCTCTTTTCACAATATGTGGGCACAGCAACTGTGGTATAGTTATGCTATCAAAGAGGATAACTTTAATTGTTGAAGTGTAACTACACACACAGTCTGGTGCACTCTTGTTTATCATGGAAATTGTGTAAACCTGCCTACTGAACTTATTTTTAGGATCCTAGACCCAATAATCATTAATCACTATAAAGCAGTCATTTTGAAAGCAAATTATTGACCGTTTCTGTCTTATGAAGAATGGCTGCAACAGAAAAAAAGAAAAGGAAAATGCAAAATTTTGGACTGCTCTTCCCCAGAACTTTGATTCACAGCAACAAAGCACAGGAATATTCAACAATCTTTAGCACGCTCATTTCTCTCCGATTTAAATGCAAACTGTCATTTTCAAGACGCGATCTTGCTCTTTCACGAAAAGCCCTCTTAGGTCCATAACTACTGATTTGCCACATTGTGTCTGATGTGTGTGTCTCTGCATTTGCATAATATGGCGCATGAATGTTTGTGAAAATGTGGGGTTGATGTGTGCGACTGTGTGTGTGTATCTTCGGGCTTTGGGATTGTTTACTGCCGGTCTCTCCCTGCCCTTGCACATAGTCGGCCCTTAATGCACTACAGCTGTTAGGGTCCCGACACGGGGGCCTCCCATCAACGGTTTCATTGTAATGGACTGTGTGTGTGTGTGTTGTTTGTACATGTTAGCCTCTCTGTGTTTTTTCCCCTTTGGTAGTGAATGAGTGTGTGATACGTGTGTGTATCTGCAGCACAGTGGATGTTTGCTGTATCGCCTGGGTATTTTTTTTTTCCTGTCTCTGCGATGGTGTGTTTGGTTCTGTGTGTGCTTTGTCCTCAAAGAGCAGCTCTGTGACACTTTCTACTTTTCTCAAACATTTGAAACTTAGGAATTACTTCAGAATCCTGTTTTTTAAATCAGCCAAGGTGATCAGCCAAAACAATAAGCTCTGGTACTTTTGTTTAATTGAATTCTTCTGCAACACACTAACTGCAGGCAGTACTTTGTTATTGGGAGACTGGTTGTTCCTAGAGCACTCTGTGTTAGAGGACAGTTTCTCTGTCCTTTATTTAGCCTTCTAGATTGTTTTGGTGTGAGTTGCAGTTTTGGTGATATTGGCTCTAGACGTGTAGGCTTTCCTGCACATAGACTTTACTTGGGCAGGCCGCTGAAGTACATTGGTGATGCCTCAAGTATATTTGATGAATTGTGACTGCCCTGCTGGACAGGCCGCTTTTGTCTTAGCCTGTGAAATCCTTGAATAATCCAGCTCCATTATCATGGCCTGCAGGTGGTAACGCCCTGGACATCAGTTCTGAGCTGGACAGAAACTCTGTCGAGAAACTGAAGGTTCATGTGCCCCTAATCCTGCTCTCCAGCTGCAGTCCAAGACAGAGGTGAGACTGATTGGAGAGGCTTCCGCTTGTATCGGTTGGTTATATACCTGTAAGGTACTCAAAAAAAGGTATCATTAGCAGTTTCAAGCATTTTCTGTCCACACTACCTTCAACTGTATCACTGTGCACAACACAGTCTGCATCTATCTATGATGGAAGGCTCATACTGGAGACACAGTGTAAACATTAATGATGTTCCGCTTGAGTCAGCTGTAATGTTAGCTAGCTGTATGCTTCTTTTAGATGTCGGATGTCGATGAAACTGATTCGAACAAATTTTGTGGATTTTTAGATTAGTGGAATGCCAGCTGCTTCCTTTATATCCAAGGGAAAAGAGATATTTCTAAACTTCTATCTACACAACTGGGGAAACGTCCAGTAAAACAACCTAAATAACACTTCAGGAGAGAGAAAAACAAAGTTGGTTTTGTGGTTGTCCCTGAAATAAAAAGAGGAAAAGTTTCTTTTTGTCACAAATGCTTCCTGTGCAAATTCCACAGAAGGCTTTTTATACATGACGCTCGGGTTGGCTGATTGCTGTGCATTTGCATTGTCCCTGCACCATCTTATCGACTATATAATACATTGTCAAGTCAAAAATTAATCTCAACTAAGTTCATGGCAAGTGAACTCTCATAGCTGCTGTTGGCCATGGCTATTGTGTGAGTGTTATTCTCATAAACATGTATTGAAAACACAACAAATATGAGTTTTATCCTTATTCTCCCAGTTTTCTCCAGCGGGGACGGGGAGCAGGCTAAAGAGTGTGCCCAGGTCAGCGCTGCTCCGTTATGTTGACCAATTGCTGGCGACTCAGACGCATAATGGAGAAATTAAGTTTCTGTAATGCACAAATGAGGTTATCATTGGTTTTGCAGCTGTTCACGGGGTCAAGGAGAGATGCCGTTTTCAATCGAGGCTCAATTTAGTTGGGAATGTGATTAGATTTAGTCCTTCCAGTGTATTCTCTCTATTTGACCATGAATTAAATTAGGTAAATAGAAAACTAAAGCCATGATTGTTGTTGACGTTGAAATGTTCATATTGCTGTCTTGCAGGAAGCCAAAGGCATAGATATGTACTTTGTCTCTGCATAGGTAAAAATAAATGTAATTACATGAATTACAGTGTTATGTAATGTGGCCATCAGTACTTTTGCTAATAAAATGTTCTCGGTGCTTTTGTATGAGTGCGTGTAGAAACAGAGATTTTATCCTACAATTAAAATTGGCATGGGATCATCTCAGTGCAGGCCGATTTCCCATAATACTCAAAGCAACCTGTTGCTGTTAAACAGTTATCTAATTATAAAGTCACGGTGTTTCTGTCATCTACAGCTCGTAAAGACATTACCGTCCATCGGCGGTATCTGTTAAATTTTTGATAGGTCAATTAAGGTCGACTTTGTATTGTTTCAGATGCTATAAAACGCTCTAGTTTATATAACACCACTGCCGTTGGCTGAAATTTTGCCTATTATACCCAATGTTGTTGATAATCCAAAGAAGCTAATATCTGACATCTGTGTTGAGTTGCTAGCTCAAACTTTTTGTATAAAACATTAATTTCCGCATGACTTTTTCTCTCTAGCTTTGTGTTTGGATAAAACTATCTCATAACATTTACTGGCATACTATATATACATAAAGTAAACTAAATACTGATGGGTTCTTTTTAACTTGTTTGCATTAATTTACAGAAAACCCAGAAGTAGCAGTGTATTTATAAAATAAATGAAATAATAATGTGCGAGAGTAGTATGAGCTAAAATCTTAAAGAGAGGCGATTCACAGTAATGTGGTGACTTAAGACCTTAGGGAGCCAGGAACATTTACTGACTTTTCCAAAATGGGAGAAATAACTAGAAGTTTCCTTCTTTCTTGTCCTCGATGTCAGCAATTGAAGGGACTATAAACGAGTGTGGAAGATATCATTGATAGACACATGACAGGGTGATAAATGCATTAGAGGGCTACTATGTAACCGCTCCCTAAAACATCTGCCTGTGGCTAATCATCAGCTACAAACCAATGTGCAACAAGTGTATTGCTCCCTTTACTCGCAGGTAGCCGCTGCAATAGGTGCCGCCACAGATATTAACGCCATGTTAGTGCAGATATGGAAGGAGAAGAAGTCAAAACCAGAACCAAAGAAATTGCGGATGACCCTAATATGGGCATTTTATTTTTGGGGATTTAGCTGTAACCACAGAAGCCCACCTGCTTTTCAAACCTGCTGTTTCTGATGGACAGCCAATCAAACAGAAGCTGCCTTCAAGGATGGGAGAATCGAGCTTGTTTCAGACATAAATTGAAGTGCGGGACTGAACCAATACAGAATATTAATAATAGTCCAACAATAGAAATATAGAGTTAGTAATGAGAACATAATTCACAAGAAAGATCTTAAGCATAATGTTTTAGAAAACATTGAAGGGTACACTCAAAGGTCATTCGCAACCCCCTGTCTCACAGTTTTATTTATCTGGATCCTCACCCGAATTTAGTGGGTCTTCCTGTGTTTATGCTCCACGTCCCCACCAATTTTTTTTGTAATATTCAGATCAATTTAGAGGTGTTTTATTGGCATGTCAGCTTATAAAAACAAATTGCCAAAGCGTAAGGATACAATTTAGTGAAGTATCGCAATAACAGGAAATAAAGAACGTGAAATGATACTGAACTGAGTAAATATTATAAAGATGAGGTAAGAAACTCTTGTCCCCTTATTTCCAGCTGTCTTTACTCTGATGTCATAGGTCAAACTGCAACCATCCCTGAAGTCAGCCTTTATTTTAATCTGAACTACACACCTGTAAAATCTGTTGACAAAATCTGTTCACAGACAGACAGGCAAATAAACACAATACTCAGTACTGCCTTTGTGGTACTTCCTGCTGCAGTAGGTGTTCCCCAGACCACATTTTGCTTTTATAACACAAACACACACACACAGGCACACACAGGCAGACAGACTCGCAGATGGCAAATGGCTCCAACCCTCTCTGTCCCAACTGGTAATGACACTCTTTCCCATTAACATGTTACCTTGTTACCTGTTCTTTAGAACTCTTGCTGGAAACATTTCAGCAATAAGATTGAAAAAAAATGTAGTTGTATATGTCCAGTTTTTACATTTGTAACAGTTCTAGGGACTGAAAGTTAATTTTTGATCCTGGAAAAGGTAAGAGGACTCCACTGACCTTGAACTACTTCTCTTTTTTATGTAGTAATGCAGTCTCAGGCTTGACTTTTCTATATATGTTCATGGACAGAAAATACTAAAAGTACAGAGACTAAAAATGAAAACTTAAAATTAGATCTACTTCCACACCAACTGGCTGAAGTCAAACTGCTTAGGAATATTGCTTTTAAAAGAGCTACCAAATGGATGTTGTGAAAGGGTGTTTCCAGCTGTTTCAAGTCAAAAATGAGCTTTTGATTTCATCACTACATCTTAATGTACTCTCACTATATTAACAGCAGTGTATGCATGTTGTGTGTGTGTGTGTACGTACAGGTGTCTGCTTGTCTACAGTAGGTACAGTGACAGGGCTTGCTTTCTCTCCTTCCTCTGTGTGTGCCTCTCTGTGTCTGAGTGTGTATGTGTGTATCTGTGTGTGTTAAAGTATCACAGAAGTGGCAGTCTGTCAGCTCTGCTTTTCTCTGTGCTCCGCAGAACAATAGCTGGATTGGCCGTGTGTGTGACACGCAGACCACACACCCTTAATAGTGACTGACAGCACTAAGGGCTGCAAGCAGCATGCACCACTGATGCACACATACACACAGGCATTCGTGTTGTACGCACACCTAAGGACATAATGGTTTTAGTTGATTGGTGAAGGTTTCAGTCGAGTTGCATATGTGCATTGTGTGATTTTTGAAACTGTGCGCGTGTGTGCATGCATTCATTCATGCATGTGAGCGTCGGCATATGTTCTTTTGGAAGTGTTCAGCTGTCTTCTTGTAACGAGACTGTTCTCTGTGGCAGAATGAAATGTCTGTATCAAAGAAAAAGGAAAATGAAAGGAAATTAAAGTCACTTAAGGTTTTTATTTGTTATATTATGGCCATGAAGACAGGCGCACTCTGATTGGCTGGACGATAGAAGTCATTCGTCAATACCTGCAGTGCATATCCTTGACATTGTTCTACATTAATTAAAGGCAAAGAAATATTCTAACATTATGTTGATGTTAATAGCAACAAATGTTAGCACAGTAATACATGGAAAGGTCAAGATGGTACAAACAAAGAGATGGGTGATTAAAGTAGGCTACTGGAAGATATACATCTCTTTTAAAAGAAACTTGACTCATTACAAAAGTATGCTTGGTTTGAAAAATGTGCTTTGGACTGTGCAAAATTGTTGGATTGGGTGATGGATGTGAGTTGTATGCATCATGCTTGGCCCAGATGACAAAATTTAGCTTTTAAATGCATATCAAAGGATGCACAACAACTTAAGAGATGGCATAGTGCTCAAGTACGAATGCAGGTGTGGTGAAAAGTAAGACTGGTAGAGGACACAGCAGTAATATTAATGCCATTTAATTTTGCTTTTTGACCTGTAGTGTAGGGAAATCAGTACTCTGAAATAATTCAGACACTTAAACGTTGGGGTACCTCGTATTAATCTCGTTTCAAGGTTTATTTCACATCCACTGTTCTCTTACTTTACTCTGTTAGCATGGCCAATCATGTCAAAAGCGTGATGTGAATCAAAGTTGAGCACAAAACAGCTTCACTGTCCTAACACGGTGGAACAAAAGGGACAGTGAAAGAGGCTGGGACAAGACAAGATAACCAATTAAGCACGGATGAGTCCACAGCATTGGAGTAGGGATAATATGAAAGCAGAATGTATGCATTCAGTAAGAGCATTAGAAGTGTGTAGAAGTGTTTAATGGCCCAAACTGAGTTAGACTCATTTGTCAAACTTGGACCAACTTCTTTCTGTAGAACTCTTGTGTAGCTTTTAATATTAACGTAAAACAAACCCAACAAAAAGGTTGCAGCAATGCAGTAAAAGTGATTAATTAAGGTAAGTTAAGTGAATTTTTGTTTGCGGTGGTTTTCCAGAAGAGTTGAAAATGATTCCCTGTTGAATGCAGTTAATACTCAGGATTTTCTGTGTGTGGCAAAAGACTATATAAGTTCCCAGTAGTGCAATTTAAACCTGAAAAAAACCCAAAAAAACAGCTAGCATCACATTCAGACGAGGCGTGTAGTTTGTTCTGTTAGGTGTCATGTCATTAATTCCCTGCTTATTGCATAATAAAGTGTATGAGGGCTTGTAGTGGTCCTATCAGTCTGAAGTGTGTCTACATGATCTGTAACTGAGTGTTTGAACACTGTGTGTGTGTGTGTGTGTGTGTGTGTGTGTGTGTGTGTGTGTGTGTGTGTGTGTGTGTGTGTGTGAGAGAGAGAGGGAGAGAGAGAGGGCAAGAGAGAGATGGACTTGTGGAAGGGGGCAGCACTGCTGTGCATTTACGCTGAGAGATAGATGAGCCCTC
Organism: Pelmatolapia mariae; assembly: GCF_036321145.2. Classification (NCBI taxonomy): domain Eukaryota; kingdom Metazoa; phylum Chordata; class Actinopteri; order Cichliformes; family Cichlidae; genus Pelmatolapia; species Pelmatolapia mariae. Next base: position 4,155,082 of record NC_086242.1, read on the forward strand.
TGGTCAAACAGCCCCTCCCCTTTGCATACACACACACACACACACACACACACACACACACACACACACACACACGCTCACAAACCCCAACACACACAGTCACGCACTGAGCGAAAGAGAAAGAGACTGTGCTGCTGGCCCTTTAAGAGCAGAGCATAGATCTCACAGCTTACAGCGAGGGAGGGAGAAGAGGAGGGACGGAGGCAGAGCGAAAGAGAGAGAGGGAGGGTGTGAGGCTGAAAGTGTGTGAGTAGAGAGAGAGAGAGGAACACACAGAGGGAGAGAGAGAGAGAGAGAATCAGCAGTGTGTGTGAGGTTGAAGGATCACTTCTATCCCGTCTTGTTTTTGGGAGACTAACCTTGTTCATCTGAGCATTGTGGGACTGTTTTATGTTGTTGTTGTCGAGAGAGACGGACCCTTACTCCAGCATGCTCACTGAGCCTGAGCTACCTCAGGAGTGTAACAGGTACGTGACGCTTTCTCTCTCACACACACGCACACAAACACACACATACACACGTTCACATACAGATGACAGAGGGTGAGGACGGAGCGGGATGCAGGCAGGGAGGATAGGGGTATAAAGCAGAAAGTTGCTGTGTGTGAAGAGAAGACTCGGACTCCGTGCGCGTGTGTGTGTTGAGCAGCTGTCTCAGCGAGTCCGCTGAGTTTGAGTCTGGAAGAGTGTGTGTGCGTCTCTGTGTTTGTGTGTGTGACAGTGGGAGACGGTAAGGGGGGGGGAAGACTTGATGATTGACTGCTATGCTTCTGGTATATGCAAAGGAAACATATCAAGCAATATATGTGTACGCGTTCGTAACAACAGTGAGAGAAAGGGCTCTTTCTTTCCCCCTCCTTTGTGTTTACTGACTAAAGTTCTGTTCATTCAAAACCTTGGTGTGTCTGTAAGAGAGAAAAAGTAAACTCAGAGGTGTGTGTGTGTGTGTGTGTGTGTGTGTGTGTGTGTTAAAGTCAGAACGTGTGCGCCGTTCCTCTCATCATTTCATCTGCACCACTCACTCACCTCAACTTCTACTCGTGCGTCCACTCGGAACTCCTCCTGTAAACCTAAACCAGCCTAATATATATGAAGTTGATCTGAGCAAGTCAGAAATAAACTCAACATTTCTTCTTTTTCAAACACTAAATTGTTTAAAAATAATCGGCCAAAATATAGAAATATGCCATCCTGTATTTGAAGTGTTTGCACTCTGCCCCGCTTCCCTTTTTTAAAGTTCTGTTTATTTGAGATTTATTTTTCACTTAATCCAAATTCATGCAAACCCTTAGTAATCCTATTGTCAGTCTCCATGGCAGTGGTGTTGTTTTTCTATTTTTCCCCCCTTACCTTATGCTAATGTTAATTTCAATGTTGTTTGTGCAGGCCTGCTTCATTTAGAGGTGTCAACCCTCTAACCTTGCCCTTTTCCAACACTGTCAACACAAGTGGCTTTTGCCTGTGGAATAATGGTTGTTTGATGCTAATGCTGCGAGAGACAGATTATGTTATAATACCCTACGATTTAATACCAACACACATACACACTCCTGTCTCCCTTTGCCTGCTTGACTTTTATTGCATTATAGTAGCACTCTGTTTTTTTTTGTTTGTTTGTTTTTTTAATGCCCTGATGAAACTAATCTTTTGTTCAGAGATAAACTGAGGTCGGCGGGTGGGTTGTGTGTGTGTCGGGCGGGGGTCCCCCCCTTGAATTAAAAACACATTTAGATGTGGCAAAAAAAAGTGTTTTTAATAAACCGTTCAATCCGGCAAAGTGGTTAGAGGAGAGAGGGGAGAAAAAAAAAGATGACAACAGCTATGAGGAATTAAAAATTTAAAGGATTACACAGAAAAGCAGAATGTATGGAGATAAATGCAGGGATTACAATGACTTAGGAGGAGAGCGCTTAAAAGTCTTGCTTTCCAGTAATGCACTCCATCACTGTGGCCGTGCTGCATGTGTTTGTGTGCGTGTGTGAGTGCGTGTGAGAGTGTGTGTATTTTCATATGAGCGGGCGAGCGAGGTGAACCTTCCATTGAGCGGTGCGTTTCGAGTGTGTGCGTCGAGCGCTTGTCTCTCGGCGAGCGGAGTGCGCGAGCTGCCAGAGTGTGTGTGCGCTCCAGCCTCGGTGGTTGAGATGCTCTCGGTTCCTGTGTCTCTGTAAGTGCCCGCTCGCCTCCTTCACCCGCGCTTCTTCTTCTTCTTCATCTTCCCATCAAACTTCCTCTTCTCTAATTCCTCTTTTCTTCTTTGAAAATCATGCAGTTTGCTAAAATTAACTTTTTATTAAAAATAGCAGTTGGGGAAGAGTTTGAAAGAGTTCTATGTAAATGTATGATTTTTTTTTTTGCAAGTGAGAAGTCATATTTTTGTTTCGTTCACTTAACAATGCAAAAATTTTCATCTCATTTTTGTCTTTTCTTGTTGCTTTGACAAAGACTCATAATTTTGCAATTTACATTATTTCATGTTCTAATTTTGCATTCTGCTTTTTTGTGATTTCAATCACTTTTTCTCTTTTTTTTGCTTCTCTGAGCGCTCTGCTGTGTGTCAGAATTTCCAATGTGAAACTGAAAATAGTGGAAACAGACTGCCTTCGCTAGAACGGCCTCATCTGTTTGCACAAACAGAACAGAAATATACACATTGGAAGAAACAGAGAAAGCCAAAGCAACCAAATCATGAGAGGGGGGTTAAAAAAAAAAAGAAGAAGAAGAAGAAGAGAGAAAAACAGACATTTGAAGGAGCCGCTGATGCCGCTGCTGGTGGACGGAGAGATGAAGGAAAAGAAATGATGTGGTCAAACTGACACATTCCTCACCCACAAAGAAAAAGAAGCAGGTTTACAGAAAAGTGAGAGTGCCAGAGATGAAGAGGGTAAGGGCGGGTGGGGGTGATGGGGTGAAGGAAGAGGACGAGAGGAGAGAGAGGAAGAGGTCCCTGTCAATGTGGTGTTAAAGCAGTGGTGGATTTTCACACCCCTCCATTTGTCCCCTTCGTCTTGTGTGTGTGAGTGGAGACGAAGGGGGTAGAGACAGACAACAGTGGACGTGTCAACACTTTGAACAGTTTAAGCAGGACACACTCAGATACGGAGTGATAGTAGTTGCGTTGCACTCAGCAGCTAGAGCGGCATTAGCAGCCGGAAGGACTTTACTCGGTTTCCTCGACACGTTTCAACAGTTTCAGTATTTGTCACTTTAATTTATCTTCAGTGGCAGAGGCACATTTAATTATGCCCTCTACTCGAGCACAGGCACCTCTAATTGTTAACTACCCTCTCAGATAAACACCTGAAATGGGATGAATTGTTCATATTAATCAGCTGTTTCGGTCAGTCAGCAGTAATTCTCCCATTGTAGGATCGATTTTCACACTTTTCAAACTTTTGTGATTTTTTTATTTTATTTTTTTGTAGACACTAGAACGGCATTTTATTGTGAAAACTGCAACTACAAGTAAATCAGAATCGAGTCTTCCGCTGCTGTTTATTTCTGTTTATTAGAATATTTATTGGCTTTCGTTTTGTAATTATAGAGGACCGGACAGTTTTTAAAGACCAAGTTCTTGTGGCTGGCCGATAACAACTTGTTTCCAATTTGAGTGAGCAGTGCTGCTTGCAGTGCAAGTGTTGCTGTACTTCATTTAAAAGGGGTGAGATTAAAGTGGTGTGTGTGTGTGTGTGTGTGTGTGTGTGTGTGTGTGTGTGTGTGTGTGTGTTGGAGGAAAAGGAGAATGTGTGTCTGAAGAAGAGAGAGTAGAGTAATTGAGTAGAGTGTCCGTGCTCTGAAAACTAATGCGCCATTCTGCCCTTCTCTTCCCCTGTGGCCCTGTCCTGGCCTCTCTCTCTCTGTCTCTCTCTCTCTGTGCCCCCCCCCCCCCCCCCCCCCCCAACACCACCTTGGACTGGAGGCCATTGTCTGGACCATATTGTCTGTCCCCAGAGAGGCTTGATAACCGTGTCTCCATCCATGGAACGAGAAGGGGGGTTTAAAAAAAAAAAAAAAAAAAAAAGAAGAAAGAAAGGGAAAGAAAGAACGACAGACAGAAAAATACCAGAGGAGAATGCCAAAGCCTCTCCCCACCCCTCCTCCCCACTTCCTCCCCTTTCTCAGCACACTCCTACCCAACCCTTCACCCCTCCAACTCTCTCTCCCACCGCGACCTCCCACCCTGGTGTGCTCAGCTGACCCTCGCCAACAGCCAGCAGAGACAGGGAAATATTAGGCCACATTTGTTTTTGTTGTTGTGTTTATGGATGGGGGAGGAGGGGATGAAAGAAAGTGAGAATGATGAGAAGCGATTTAGGGGAAGAAAAAAAGTGCGTGCGAAAAAAGCAAGAGAGACTGACAGAGGTGTTCCCTCCAGGCTAACTAGAGTGTAGTCATATGACATGAGGTCATAGGGTTGGAGTCAAAGGTCAGGTGGTGGGATTCTGTTGTCAGCAGAGCCAGAAAGCTTAGCAGTGTGCATGCACTGTATATTCGCTTTTTCTCTTCTCCTTCTTTTTCCCCATTTCTTTAGCCATCCATCAATCCAGGCTGCTTGTGTTGTGCTAATCCCACTATGTTGCTTTTGCTGTCGCTCTCTGCCGTTCACATTTACACACTCTCCATCCTTCGAATCTTCAATAGGAGACAGTTTCAGGAGCTTGGAGCTCCCTCCCAGAGCGCTACAATGAAACCTCTGTTTTTCCAGGTAGTGAGGTAGCGAGGGGGAGAGAGAGAGAGATGGGGTAGGGAAGGGGTGGGGGGTTGGAGGAAAAAGGAGGAGACCATTTGGGCCGAGGTGGGAGAGTTTCAAAGTGCGGGGACGAAAGAAAGAGGCCAGCTGGGACTCTGTGTGCGCTCGTATTTGTGTGTTGTCATTTAGAATGAGCTTGCATTTTGTGTGTGTTTATCTCTGTGTGTGTGTATGTGTGTGTGTGTGTGTGTGTGTGGGTTTACAGGGGCAGGCCAAGTAGCTGACAGTGAGACAAATGTTGTGACTCCTTTATGGATTGCTTAACAAATGCAGCACAAATAGTGGCCCTGGCACAACAATGGAAAAACACTGTCCGTCGCTCAATAAACATTATGCATCGTCTCCCCCTCGCAAAACACCAGGGGAGCGGGGCCGCCGTCCACCGGATGCACTTTTTCTCCTCTCGCCGTCTGCATCCCCTCACTCCCCACTTCTCCCCCAGTTCTGCCTCTCGTCTTCCTTTTTCAATGGCAGCACTTGAGATTTTCCCACGGCCTTCCGTTGCGTAGATGGCTTTCCTTATTTCTCCCATTTTGCTTTATCTTTTCTCTGTCACTAAAACGGCAGTGACGATCATGCAGTGACTCCGTGTAAGGACATAAATAAAAGTTTTAAAGAGGGAGAAAAATAAAACTGTAAGTATGTGGAGCGATTCCCCTCTGGTGACTAAAGCTTTGGGTGGATGAATGGGCGAGCGAGACAGAATAAGGAAGGGAGAGAGAGAGAGGTAGTCCCAGAGGCCACATGAGTTAGCCCACGTCTTTTTACGCTCACCCCCTTTGCTCTCTCATTTTCTCTCTCTCTCTCTATACACACACACACACACACACACACACACTACACGCATGACTTTTTTTCTCCAGCGTGTGTGTGTGATTAACAGTGGTGACATTAGAGTTGTGTGTTATTGCCTTTTGTGGTTAAGCTGGACAGGAAACACAGTTTGAGCTGCCGGGCGCCGATTTAGGGCACCTCACAGAGGATGCTTTGTGTTTGTGAGGCTGAGTGTGTGTTTGCGCCTTTGTGTATACGTGTGTGTGTAAGGGTGTGTCTCTGTGAGTGTATGAGCATATACAGGCAGGAGCTGTGTTCACATTTTCTTCCCGTTATGCGCTGTTTATTTAAACAGAGAAAACGATTACGGAAAGTTCAGCGTTTTACGGCAGTTCTAGTGAAATTCGTACAATCGGGATATTTTTTAAACTTTATTTTCACACTTCATCAGAATGTCTCCCTATAAAATTGGTATTTTGTCTACAAGTCGCTGATGTTTGAGGGCTTATTGGTCCGAAGTTCTCTCAGAGTCTAAAACGAAATCTTGTACTTGTCAAGAATATTTAAATATAACAAAGCAGCACCAAAGTAAAAGGGAATATCGCTGACCACCTCCTTCCTAATCTTTACGCCTCCATCTCAGCTTTTCCTCTCTGTTGCTGCCCCACTCATCCCACTGTTCGAAAGGACAGTCTATAAATAGATATTAGGCAATATCCTTAAGAGTCTGCTCGGAGAAGAAGGGAAAGAAGGAGGGAGAGGGAGAGAGAGGGGAGCGATGGAGCGACATTCTTACAAACAGCTGATTGTGTAAAGAGGGAACAGTGAGTAAGACAACACCGGGGGAGGGAGAGGGAGAAAAGACGGGGAGAGGGAAAGAGCAGGAGGACAAGCAGTGTTCAAATAAGTTCAACAGCGTGTGACGGAGAAACGGAGGTAGAAGGAGATGGAGAAATTGTTTTGAAAGCTGGGAAGTGAAGAAGGAAAAAGAGGAGGATAAACAAAAAGAAAAAGATGGCAATAAAATGAGCGATAGCATGACACAAGGGGAAAACATTTGTTGAAATTCCTGCCTGAGGTGTCATACGTAAATGTTGCGGTCTGCTCCTCGGAGGCAAAACGCTCTGGGCGCCTTATCTAAAAGGCACATTCCGCTCAACTATTTTGATATGCCCTTCCATCCCCTCAGAGAACAATTTCAAAGATAGCTCACATTTCCACGCAAATAGACCCCACACCTGAGTGACAGGCAGGCAGTTCTTAGCGCTCTTAAGGTGGTGGTGCATGTGGTGGTAGTGGGGGGGAGGAATAACGAAAACACAAATGTCACGTTGGCTCCTGACAGCCCTTTGGAATTAGCCTCTGCGCTTATTTTTACTGCAGACGATAGATCCAACCGACTGTGTGGTGGCTGAAATAATGGGTTGTAATTTAAAGCGAGGGTGCGAACACGCACACGCACACTCATGCGTGCATATGCCGAAGCACAGACGCACACTTTACTGTGGAATTCTCCAGAGGAGGCTCCCACGCTCCCTGAAAGCTTGTTCTGAGTAGAGGAGTTAACAAGAGCAGTTAGCACCATGATTATGTTAGCAGCCAGACACACAGAGTGAAAGAGCCGGGTGTGTGTGTGTGTGTGCGATAGTCTGTGACATTTCTGTGATGGCTGCTTTTGTCTTTCCCTCGCTCTCCCTCAAAGCTTAAACAAATCTTTGTCCCCACTTTGCTTAATTCATTTGAAATGTGTCTGGATGCATTTCTGGGGGATGTTTTGCGTGTGAGAGCAACATCGATCGCGTGTTCATAAGCTCGCTGCCTGTATTTAAACACGCTTGCGTAAGCTTGCCGCCGCTGACGTGCCAACGTGAAATGGACGTGTTGATTACAGTAAGCGATGGCCAGGAGACAGTTAATCACCACTGATGGCGATTATTCGGCCTGTTAATGGACGTCCGTCGCTGTCCGATTAGTGACTTAGCTGCGGTGGACATATGTGATATGAGGGACTTAGTTGAGGAGCCACTAATCATCAAAAAGCCAAAGGGAAGTGGCACTCTAATCTCAGCTTAGCACTCTCACTGTGTGGTGTTGTGTGTATGTGTTTTTTCTGTAAAAGAAATGAGAGTTTGGATGGAGGGGGGGGACAAAAAGATGACTTTTTAAAATTCTTTTTGCTTGAATTTATAAATACGGCAAAAAAGGGTCGTCATCTCATTTGAAATGTTAAAGAAACATACATGTGTCTCGTGTGTTTAACAGAGAAGATGTTCCTTGGTGTTCTTTTGTTTTGTTTTTTTAAAAACAAAATTATGCTAATTTCCCTTAATTATTACCTAAGACAGCCCGGAAATTCATCACTTTATCTCTTTAAATCCTCGCTGTTTAGACAGGTTCCTTTAGGTCTACCACCAGCATGACAGCCCTGCCAAACTTTTAAATGAAGTAGCCAGCGAAACCTGCACACCCGCTGTGCCCAATTGTATAGTAATTTGACTTCAAAGACGAACAGACGGGGGGAAAAAGGGACTTTATAGCCGGAGAGGAGCTGCGAATGGCCTCCCCATTCATAGACACCCACCTCTGAGGAAGTAGTAGCAGAGTTGCGGGAGAGGAGTGGGCAAATGAGAAGAGGAGAGAAGGAAATCCAGAGATTGAAGTCGCTCTCCCTGCCCCTTAGAGCTTTTGGATACCTGTGTTGCCTTCTGTGTTAATGTGTAACTGTCCTTGTCTATGGATTGCCCATATATCTAGATATGTTTCTGTGGCTACTGTGGTTAAATGATGGATAACAACGTTGTAAAAACCAAATTAAAATCCTCCCATGCTTTCAAAGATGTCTCTGTAACAGAGCCAAAGTGTAACATTAGCGAGGCAAGAGCTCTCAAAACTGATCACAGGTGTGTGTGTGTGTGTGTGTGTGTGTGTGTGTGTGTGTGTGTGTGTGTGTGTGTGTGTGTGTGTGTTATGGCTGGAGTAGAGGTGTGCACAGGATACAAGGGGAGGTGTGTGTGTGTCTGAAACAAAAGGCCTTAGTGTGAAAGAGTGAAAGGAGGTAAAGTAAACAGGCGGTGATGAAGACAGACCTGCAGTGTTCTGCTCTGCTCTCTCTCTCTCTGTGTGTGTGTGTGTGTGTGTGTGTGTGTGTGTGGTTTGTACAGCTGGGCCTGCCGCTCGCATTATAGAGCGCGGTGGCACACGCGCACACGCACAGATATAGCTTTCCCCACAGTCATTCCAACATGCATCATAAATGTTATCTCAAGTCCGTTTTAATATCAATTTGCTTTAGTGCTCGCATTGTGCAGTTTTATTTCGAAACAATACACATTCTTCAGCTGTCATTTATGGCCTTAGTTTTTGCTGAGCAAGAGAGAGCGTCCAGGAGAAACCGATAAAGAAATCAGCTGCAGATACACCAGCCAGTTGATTTCGACAACTGTCTCTGTGTGTTTGGTTGCCTGTACTTTATACGCCGTCCTTCATGAAAGCACTTAGCCACCGTCAACATTATTGTAACTACTAGAACATGCTTCATCCAGTCTAACCTTGATTAAAGCTGCGAGAAAGTCACTGAAAAGAAACAATTGTAGCTGTACAGAACTTTCTGATTTAGTAGTAAAAGATATATATATATATATCTGTAGTGGTGATTTAGCAATTTTCTGATTTAACTTCAAATGAAGGGTCCCTTCTAAGTGGATGAAATAGTCCGGTGCAGCGTTAAACAGCTCTGCAGAGCCCATTGAAACTCAAAAACGCATGGAAGGAAAGTTCTGTGATCCTGAAAACCTGGGGTTTTACATTTAAAAAAAGAAAAAGAAAAAAAGAGATCCTGTATAGAAAATACACTCAGTACGAAAACAGAGAATACAAATTCCAATTTGTAAATCAGTTTAAATTATTAGATTATGTATATCTATGAATATTGCAAGCATCCTCCAAAAGCAATTAAATGTAATTAAATTAGGTCACTATGGTGCAGGGGTTTTTCGGTTTCCTTTCTTTATCTTTATCGTTTCTTTTTCTTTCTTTTTTTTCTTTAATCCTTATACTTCAGTGGAGTTTATTTGATTTTGACCGTAACCTTCCTTCGATGTGATAAAGCCGCATGTTGCGTGTCCTAGCGTGGCGCTTTCCTCATCGCCTCCAGTGAGCTGCACTCAATATTGTTTGCCTTTCCACTGTCATAAGGTAAATAAGCAATGAATTAGCGGCAGGGCTGCTCCTAGGAAAAATGCCAGATGTACAGTCCAGAGGAAATCCAATAGAGTTGAGAGTGTAATCAGTTTACCAGAGACAGGCAGGGGAGAGAGGGGAAGAATTTGAGGGAGAAAGGCTGAAGAGGAAAACAGAGGAAATCACAGGCAGGCACGATATGGATGCCGGATAAAGAGAGTGTGCGGATGAGTGGAAAAAACCAGCTTGTTAAATCAAAATAAGGAACAAATTAGCAGAGTTTGAAAGTCAGACGCCTGTTGCTTATTTCATCAGGATCAACCCTGCGCTAAAGTTTTCACAATCCCTCCATCCTTCCATCGCTGTCATGTGTTGCCTCTGTGCGACTGAGCGTTAGCAGCCTATTACCCAGGGTCATAGTCGCAGTGGCTTCAAGGCTGACAAGTGCATCTGAAAGCACTCAGGCGATGCTGAGAACCACATTAAATTCTATTATTGCCGCATAGTCACTGCATCCCTATTCAGCTGAAGTACAGGGAGGCAAATTTACCTTGTGAGAGACAGAGTTCACCTAATAGATGTGGCTTTATATCCTTTGCTTCTTTTCAAGGGAACAAAGGCAGAGTAACAAATGCAAACAGCGGGGGCTGCCGTGCTGCTACCTTTTTTCCTTCCTGTGACTCTATTGTCCAGAGGTTTTCATAAACACACATTATTGTCACTGTACATACTGCTCTCACTCTCTGTCTCACACACTCTCTCTCTCTCTCTCTCTTTCACAATCTGTTTTTCTCTCTGAAAGCCCATTGTCAGGACATGGTCATTTCCTCCACAATGCCAGTCCAAGCGCGCTCCTTTTGCAGTAACGGCCCCGGTGAATGGCCCCGATGGTAAACATACTATAAGACCCGAGAGTGCGTTTGAATGTCTGCCAAGAAGCTCGCTAAAGGCGATGTGAGGAGATGCCCCGTTGTTGTCTTTATGAGGGCAAGGGTTTCCCCAGAAAACGTAAGATGGAGAAATGTTGCAGGTTGATCAGATGAATGTCTACCGGAAGGCAGACAGATAGCCGAGGGGTAAACACTTAAAAGTTTGAACTATCCAGGAGTTTCTGAGAACTAGTTTGGAGCCTCCACACTTTTCATTGCTACCAACATATAAGTGGAGTTGTCAGCCTATTATATCATCTTTTGAGTGTTGCTCATTCTTCCTCCTGTTTTTCCTTCTCTCTCTTGTCTTTCTATCTCCTATTTATTTTCCAGGATGTCTTCCAAGCGACCAGCCTCTCCATATGGGGGGACAGATGGAGAGGTAACCATGGCAACCAGCAGACAGCGAGTGGAGGATGAGGAGAGTGAGGGACTGGGCGGTGTCATCCACCTCCCCCTGGCCTCCTACTGCAACAAGGTGTCCCCTCGCTCGCCCCCCAACCGCAACTTGGACAGCCCGCCCAACATGGTAAATAATCATGGTTTTCAAATCAGTCTCACTCATTGTTTCTCACGCTCGAGGTACCCACCTGTGGGTGACAGTAGCTGATTTGGGGTTGCAGGTGAAACAGTTGTAGAGACATTTGGAGGAACTTTTGTGTCTGAACTCATCAGAAAAGTCAAAAGTCTTCGTGGAGAAACTGCAAGAAAACTTTTTATGAACGATATATAGATATATAGATATAATGCAGACCCTACATTCACAAATATGTTTAAGATCAGCAAAGGTCGTGGAATGCCAGAGTCAGCTGCCTGATTATGACCAGCCAGCTGTTGAATATTTGTTTTTAAAGCCTTATTTATGAACTATTTTATTTAGAACTAGAGACAGCATTAAGAGGCCACAGAGGTGACATCGTTGGTGGGATCAGTGATGTTTCACGACACCTGTGAATTGGTGTCATCAGTAAACTGCATCAGAATGGTACTTAGCCATATTAGCTAATCATGTGATTCTCACCAATACATGAAGGAATCTCTGTATGTTTGCTCTCTCATGTGCTTAAGACTATAGCTGGAGCCCAAAGAAGTGCAGTATCCATTAACGGTACTTGGAACTGCCATTTCACTGTTGGCATAACAGACCTCATGATGTCAGTGTCCAGGCTGTTATGATTAGTTGTTTAAAAAAAAAATTATGACTCTACCTTTAGTGATGCTAACATTTGTGTGACTGTGGAACTGCATTGTCATAGGCCACAAAAAAGAAAACATTTTTTTTAACCACAACCAACCACTTGGCATAGAAAAGTGTGTAAGTTACCAGTGTAGACCTTCAGCTTTACAGACTGCAGGCTTGGTCATTGGCTTGGGCTTCATCTCTCTATCTCCATTGGCTTTCTGCCCTTCCAATTCCTTCCTATAAGGCTGTCTACCTGTGTGCGTTTGAGAGGCTTGGGGTGGAAAGTAACCCCAAGGCTCAGACCTCAGATCAGATTGTGGTCACGGTAGTTTCAACCTCTCGAATTAAGCGATTATTGAAAGCATAGCAGTTTTCTGTCTTTAAGACAGCCTGGGCTGAAAATGGAGTTAGTACCTGTATGACAAAAATCTACAATCTTTGCTTGCAAAATGTTTCATTTTGCAGATGTATTCAGCTGGAAATTAACTTCCTCGACCTTGTGTATTTGTCATTTTAATTTCGTGAATTAAGCATTTCTTAACTAATTAGAATGGTTTTGCTTTTATGGGATTTCCAGTCATTTCTGGACAAGTAAACAGCTTTTTTTCACATAGTGAATGCATTAACAGTTTGGGTCTGCTTTAACTTTGGTATGTTGTTTACTCTTCTTATGGCGGCCAAACACTGAAAAGGTACATGTATCTCCACAACGATAAAAGAAAACGAGGTTATTTGTTTGGTGACTGACGGTAGACGTGAAAAGAAACAGAACCCTAAAAAAACAAAAACAGAAATTGACTTTCTTTGTAAGTAGAAAGCAGGTTCTTTCTGGGAGCTGACTTTTTCTTTTTAAATATGAACATTTTTAGGTTCAAGGCTAAAATTTGGGTGCACGTGTGTATGTGTGTGTGTGTGTGTGTGTGTGTGTGTGTGTGTGTGTGTGCGCGTGTGTGTGAGAGAGAGAGGTTTTTTTTCCCTTTTTTTCCGCTTTTATGTGTGCGCCACCAGCCGTTGCCTTGAGCTCATTTGATGCACAGTTGCGTGACTGCTAAAATGTGAGCCATTTGAGTGAGTCATTTTCTTGGGGAGGAAGTGTGAGGCTGCTTGGTGGTGCTAAATGTATGGCGCTGTATTTGTAAAGGTGTCTGTGTGTCAGTGTGCGTATATGTAAAGTTGCGTAATTCAAATTGAATATTGAGCTGTATTTTTGCTAGTTAGTTTGTGAGTATCAGACTTTTATTTATTTTTTAAACTTGCTGTGATATGTTGACACAAACAGTATTGATGCAACACTTTTAATCTTTTCCTCCCTGACTTTTGTATTATTTTTATATAATGATGATCAAATTATTTAATGTAGGATGCGTGTAAGGTTTTGCTACATGTGTTTTTTTGAGATAAGAGTGTTTAGGTTATTAACACAATATTGTTTATGTTATTCCACTAGTAGATTCGTTATGTACCTATAACTACTTTAGCTGCCAGGGAATCCATGTTAGCTAGTAGCTAAATGTGGCACAAGGCAACTTGTGCATTTTTTAACGCATGCTACCTAACAAACGCCAAAAAAAAAAAAAAACTAAAGTAAACTTCTCCTGGCCCTTCACCTTGATACACACCTTGTCATACCAGTGCTCTGATAACACCTGTCGACCTTTCCCCCATACTGACCATAAATACCCACGCGCTATAAAACAATGAAACGGTGGTTAGCGACTGTAATTAAAAGCTAATTCTGTAATTAGCTTGCTGATTAGCCAGTAAGCCCCTCCTACTGTGGACTCTGTATGTGTGGTAGTTGTGGACTGCAAACCAAAGTCCTGGGATTGCAGGGGAATACATAAAGACACGCACGCACACGCACGCACGCACTCACACACACACACACACACACACACACACACACACACACACACACAGGTGTGCAGAGATGCAGATCTTCATACTGGGTTATCTGCTGTAGTTGAGATTATTCCCACTTCATTTAGATTTACACTATCCAAACAAACATTATGCTCATGAATATTTTAGGCCTCATGGCTGACCACTTTAGGTGATCATGAAGAGAGACTGACAAAAACCTTAAATATTCACGACAAAATGACACACAGCTGCTTTCTTATTCATTAATGGACACCAGAAGGGAGGCTGTTGACGTGTGTGTATGTGGAAAGTGTTATTAATAATAATTGATGTGGATTATTAAGTGCAAGCCTCTGCGCGCGTGTGTGTGTGTCTGGCAGGGGGTGGAATGGGGGCTTATCCGACTGCCTGCTTGGCATGTTGTAAGATGTGTGTTAAGTTTTTCTTCTTTTTTTTTAAGGGGGATTCAGAGGGGGTGTTTAACAGTGCCAATCCCTTCAGCGCTGACTGTCAGTGAAGAGTGGCTGGAGAGTGAGGAGAAATAGGGGAGATTTACAAAGAGGTGGGGGGGAGGGTCTCTCCCTCCCTCTCTCTCTCTCTCTCTCTCTCTCTCAGGGCAGTTGTTGTAAAGTGATAGGGGGAAGTAAATGGCTCATCGGCGACTGCTTGACTTGGATGTGAGGCAGCAGGGGGCAGCGGGAGGCGAGAGAGAGAGGGTGGGGGGCAGATTACAGCCTTATCTTGTCATAGTAAATTAACACGGTGGTAGAGAAGCGCTCAGCTCCACACTGACCTCTTCATTCCGGCTGCCTCGCCTGCCTGTTTGGCTTTGGCTCGGCTGCTCTACCTGCCCACTACAGCTGCACAACCACACTGAGTGAAAACGGCACCCGCGCATATTTTAAAAGCGTGAAAGGTGTCGGATTATTCACTTTTTTCTCCTTTTTTTATGTGTTTTATTCCCCCCCTGCCTGTGAGTAAGAATAGCACTGCTCATAATGGTTTGCAAATGAATGTAGTTTAGCTAAAAAGGGTGTCTTTAAAAAAAAATTATTGAATGCGAACTTCTCGCTATGCAGCTGGACCCTGATTGGGTGGGAGCACCTGAGTTCAAATGCGTTACGGGAAGGATTTTAGTCGGGAGTTCAGCGAGGTCAACCAATCAAATCCAGTTATGACACCGCCAAAATTACAGAGAGAAACAAAAATCTGTGTAAACGTATGTGAAAATTGTAAATGACAACAGGAAACGTTTAAGCCCACAGCCCGTGAATGAGATATTTTTCCCTTGCTTTCTTTCTTTTAGATCTTTTTATGTTTATGTTTGCAGATGCTGGCAAAAAAAAACTGTTTTCACATCAGGCAGAGGCAAGCATCTTCTCTCATAAATGTGCTAATGGACAAACACTAATTATTTCATTAACAGGCGAGATGCACGCTTACACGTTAGAAAACTATAAAGATATTTCATCAAGCATTATTTCTTATTCATTTTTCCTCTCTCTCTTTTTTGTCTAATTTGTATGTGTGATTATGTGTGTTCCTGTGTGTGTGTGTGTGTGTGTGTGTGTGTGTGTGTGTAAATGTGAATTTGACAGATTTAACACAGTCATTGAGCAGTCTTGAGACACAGTGGTCACACTTAATTTCTCATGCCAGTGATGCACTAATGAATCAACACACGCTTGCCTGTCAACAGTGAGAGGTCGTGGTAAAATATACTGGCGTTTTTTTTTGTTTTTCTTTTTTAGCCAAACTGCTACTTAAAATACAGCTGCAGGTTTTTAGATAAGGAAAGGGCAACTGTGTGCAATAAGACAATTAGAATCAGCAGATTAAAATTTTGTAATTTATTGGCTTTTTTTTCTCTTCAGTTTTGGGGGTCAGTCGCATAGCTCAATATTGTTGGAACGCAAGGAGAAAACTAATGCGTGTCGTTGTGTGTTTTCTTGCTTGTCCCCATCCTGAAGGACCCCCCGAGTCACTACTGACAGTGTCTGTGTTTAGCCATGGCATGTAAAGGGATTTGCTGTATCTGAGGTGTGTTAAGTGTATATATTGTGGAGATTGGCAGGCTCTGGCACAGGGCTGAGTCTCCCCCCCCCCCACCCCCTCGCAGGAGCGATCGGTGACATTCTCTCGGTGTGTATTCGTGGGCACGTATTTTAGTTGAGCAGCTGTTTCCAGCTCTTCCTACTGCCACATTGTCCATGCCTTGATCCACGACGACGCGCCAAGCATCAAATATTGTTTTTCACACATACACCTTGCACAGCCCGAGACATGTCAGGCTGTGGCGCAGAAAGAAGGGAGAGAGAGAGAGTGAGTTTCTTCTGTCGGGCAGCAGAGAAGGAGGGAGAGAAGAAGACGGAAGGAATAGGAGAAGGAAGAAAAAAAAAAAGAAGAACATGAACAGCGGCATCTGTGCTGGCTGTAGGAAAAAAATAGCATTTGGCAAGAGTTAAGTGTTTTTAAACCAACCTCCCCTCACAGATGAGCTTAAGAAGACAAAAGTTGTTTAATTCGGTTCCATTGCAGAGGCAGTAAAAGGATAAAGAGAGTGGGGCGCAATTTTTACTTTGTTCCAGTCATTTGGAAGAGAATTGACATCTGCAAACTAAAGGCAGAACCGCCCACACTGCCAGCCTGCCACATCCAGTGCATATAAATACATATATGCAGACACTCACACATTTACACACCTACAGGCTATGTGGTGCACTCACAGTGTCACACATATATGCACAAAAAAAAACCCTGCTCGCACAGACATGCACAGAGAGGAGGGCATGAACATTTACAGTAGCCAGAATTTCTGTTTGCACTCATGAATAAATGCATGCTGATGAGAAAAAGTTTTCGCCACCTGCGTTACTCCGGGATCGGCTGACTGACACCCATTTACAGCGGAGAATCTGCCTTGTGTCGTGTCTCTTTTTTGATCACTCCGTCTTGGACTTTGCCGTACAAATCGCCAGTGAGGCGTGTGGATTATATGCCGGGAGGCTGATCGGGAGGTGGGGGGAGAAACATAAGCCATTTAAGTTGCCTTCGGGATAAGGCTGTCTGTCAGAGTTCACACATAAATAATGTCACAGGCCCTAATGTACCAGGTCTTTGAAGAAGCCACGGCTCCCTGCTAATTCCCTTTGATTGGGGAAATGACCTTCATTGTTGGACGCAGCGAGATGACATCTCTCTGGCAGCTTTTCGACAGAGTAAAGAGATCCGACAACCCCTCACCCCCACTCCTCTCCAACTCCATCTCTCCTCCGACCACCCCCCCCCACACACACACACACTTCCCTCTGCATATTCTTGTTCTGTTTGTTTTGTTTGCGCGACATCTTTCTCGAAAGAAAGAGTGCGGCTGTTTTAAGTAGGCGCTGGATTAGATAAATGGGATGTGACAGGTGTGACCGCTGCCTTCAAGATGCCTGCTTTCCTCTTTGCTCTCTCTCTCTCCATGCATCTCTCTGTCAACTCGCTCGCTCTCATTTCCTCTAATAACGCTGCTTCTCTCTTTTTTTTCTGGGTTTTTTTTTTTTTGGATTTCGCTCAGTCTTTTTTTCTTGCTTTCTTTGACTTTTACACTCTTACGCTCTATCTCTCCCTCCGTCTCGTTACGTTTGCACGTCGTGCCGGCGCTGATGCAACTCCTAATCACAAATCCGCTCATTTTTGAAGTCTGATTTTCCCTAATCTGAAGAACAGTGAGAGGGTGAAGGAACAAAGAGAGGCACGAGCAACCAACTCGGTCAGGTGGTGAGAGGAGAAGAGCAAAGTCTTTCAGGGCTTTTAAAATCACAAGACACTTGTGACACAAGGCTGTTAGCGGCCTCAGCAGCGACTGACTGAAACCTCATTACCCCGTCATATACAGTATACACAAACGTTCCAACCTTATCATTGCTGTCACAATCTGTCCCTCTGTTACAATGCATGTGCAAGAACGCCAAGGAGAGGATGAGTGAATTATTGAGTGCGCTGACTTATTCAGAGTGTGGAAACACACAGAGCCCAACACAGAGAGTCAGCGAAGTGTCGAAAATGCCAAGTGATAATGGTCTGCTGTACCGCTCATACAGTGTTTGGCTTCCGACAACAAAAGCATCATCGATATTGTAAGCCTCTGCCTGGCTTTATGTTCTTAAAAGGACAAGGAAAAGTAATTTGAGACTTTGTTTTGAGTTTTTCCTCTTCTTAAATTGTCCCATTTAAATGCTTTTTTTAAATTAAAGAGACAGATCAGTCTATCTAGACTCTAAATGACTTCACTGTGGACTGTGATCTTAGTATTAAGTTCCACTTCCACCAGCAGCCTGCGAGTTAATGATTAGAAAACCATCTCCACCTTAATGCTCTGTAATGTCATTATTAAAGGTGGAATGTATCACCACCTCCCCATGCCCGTCCATCTCTGTGACTCTCCCAGATGCACACCCACACAAAGACAAACACAGGTACGGTGTATGTGTGCCGCTGTCCCAGGTGGCGTGCCCCATACTGTAGTGAGATTAGCCAAAGATTAACCCTGTGGACCATTGACCCCACGAAGAGCTGAGCTGACAGACTGCTTGGCTGATTGACTGACTCATTTGTTTTTGTAATTAAACAGCAACACGCACAGTTTACCACACCTGAGTGCGAGTTCAAGAAGGAGCGCACTTCTGTGACTTGTCAGTGCATGTAGAGCATATATACCCTCATGAATCCATCTGTGCATGTGACAAAGAGATAACAGCATTCCCTCTCGAAGCTGACGGCATCCTCACTCTCAGTGTCACCGCTAATTGGGCTGAGCCGGCGTTAAGTCTATAATGCCGCCTGTAGAAACAAACACAGGTTTTATGGGGTCACAGATTAAGATGCTAAGAGTTACTTAGCACTCGGCTACTGTCCTGAGGCTTGTTGTTCATGTTTAAGCTTTCGTTTTGAAAGGGAACAATAACTTCTGTACTCAGACTTGCTTATTTAAATGTAAATAAGTGCGTTCGTGCTGTCAGTGGTCAAAAATTTGGCAGTGAAATTTGATACAGATTTCTAAATATAATAAGAAAACAATAAGAAAAACACAGTGTTTAGTGGAAAGAGGTAAACTTGTTCTTCTGCAAAAGTCCACTTTTCTAAATATTTTTTTTCAGCCACAGTCATTACTTCCAAGCATCATTAAACTAAACGTGTTGGCAATAGAAGAGAGCTTTACTGTAAGCTGTATATGTTATAATTAGTTGCTGACATGCTGATTGTCTTTTCTCCTACAATGATGTTTTTTGCCCTTTCAGTTCTTTATGAGTTTAGGGGAATGATTTGACCTCACAACAGAGCCGTTTTTGGAGTTTTTTTATCTCTGAATTTGACGGAGTTGCATCCTCAGCATTAATTGTCGAAAATCTTAGGACAAAAGTAAAGCAGCGCTGAAAGTTGGGCTTGGAATTTGTAGCATTGGACATCCCTCAAAGGAAGCCATTGAACACTTTGTAATGAAGAGTTAGCGTGACACTTAAAGAGTGCGCAGTCTTTTACTGTTTCATGTGCTCGTTCTGTCAAGTACCTCCAAGTCAGTCAAATGCAGATTCCAGAGGATCTGAGAGAGAGAGAGAAGTAGTATGCCCTAACTTGAGATAACTGGACAGGGATGAAAGTTGTTGCTTTGGGGTATAAGAACAGGAGATGTAGAAAACAGGAGCAAGAGTAGGGAAGAAAGATGGAGATAATGAATGGGTTTATGCCAGCTCCTCCCTCGTTTCCTCTTAATTTTCTTTCTCTACAGTTTGTTTGTGTCTTTAAAATCGCTTTTTTGAAGCTAAGAATTGATTAATCCCTTTCCCCCTCTTCTTCTTTCCTCTCTCCAGGAGCAGGATGGCACTAAGGGGAGCTCCCTGAGTCCTTACCCTCAGCACAATGCTACCTCACCAGGCAAAGAGGAGGGTGGAGGCGGGGGGCGCCTCTGCAGCGACGGGGGCTCGGCCGCGGGCACCCTGGGCACCCCCGAGAGACGCAAGGGCAGCCTGGCAGACGTGGTGGACACACTGAAACAACGCAAGATGGAGGAGCTGATCAAAAACGAGCCAGAAGGTCAGTGATGAAAGGAGACGCTTGTTACAGCCAGATGTGTGATCTGCAAGTCCCCACCATCTCCCTGGCTCTGCGCCCGACTTTTATTACACTCTGTTGTCGTTTCCCTCTTCTTCATCATCTTCTTCTTTCTTTCTGTCTTATTTTCTTTCTCTCTCTCACTCTTTCCCTCTGTTCTGAACCCACACACATTCAGATGAGAGGCGAGCCTTTGTTTTTTTTCCAGCATACAGACAGACAGCATTGGCTGCTTGGGCCTATTGTCCACCGTGCCTTGCATATTTATCACAACCTGACAAATAAGATGCGAGCATGGATGCACGTGCTTGTGTGTGTAGTGTGCACTGGAGTGAGTGTGAAAGGCCTCCAAACATACTTTAGTAGATTAACAAATCACCAAATGTTTCCCTGCTTTAATTTGAAGCAGTTACTTAAAAATTCTCTCAGCTCAGTGATCATCTTATCACCTTTCTTAGTAATTTTGTAACATGTTCTGTTGGATACAGATTCCAAACATTGTTTTTCTGCAGGGCCTCCATAGTTAAGCTCGATTAGCCCCCACATTTTACTCTCAAATTTATCCTCAGGCTAAACAGTTGGAGTCTAGAGAAGATAAAGTTAGCCCACTAATGTCCACTGCTCCCACAAATGGGGGCTTAAGTCACCATGAAATGCATTTAAGAGATAATGTGACAACAGGTGTCCATCCCCTTTAGGAAGATGTGCTAATATAAATAACAGGTTACTGTATTGGTGGGGATGCTTCACAGAGAAGTCAGTGTCAGCTTTAAAGGATATACTGCACCACTAAGAAATGCAGCTTAGAGCCTGCAACATGTTGGGGTCCTACCAAAACCTGTTGTGCAGGAAAGTCCTTTCTAATTAACCTGAGTAGATCCTGATTGAGGGAGACGAGTTGATTAAGTGTCAGTTTCCATCAAAAACAAAAACATTTTGTCAGAGTTGGACATGATGTTGGTATGATGTCACCTGTTGGTCTCTGGACTGAATGTTTTGCATTGTGGCTTCCAGTATGCTTGCTGTTTTTGGAGCCGAAAGTGATATTTAGGCGAGAGTGAAGCGTTAAGTGTAGTCAAGGTTGTGAGCAAGCTGCTTCCATAAGCAAAATGGACGCAAAGCCTTAAAAAAATCCAAACAGGTGGGTTTTAAAAGAAATGCACCCTTCATATAGATGTTACAATTAGGGGGAACTATCCGTGGATGCAGTTTATGTAGTGTTTTATCACCTATTGGGGATAGACGAGCTTTTGGACCCAGCCTGAAGTGGTCGCTGGAGAACAGCTTTCAAGTCGACTGCTGCAACGCGTTAATATTTGTACATCTCTGACCATGCAGCCTCAAGCTCACATAACAGCATACCCAAAAGGTGAAAAAACAGCTCAGTGGCGCAGTGTGGATTTGCCTTTAAAGTGTAGGTGCATTATGTGTTTGTATTCCGCCAGTACATCAACAGGCTTTCATTTCAAGCTGCGATGCACTAACCTTATTTTCCAGGCTTTTCTGCCGAGTTTTCAAAAGGCCGAGACTGCTGGTCAGCTCTCGCTGTCTGGTTGTTTTTATTCCAGTCGATAGAGAGGCCTGTTGTGGCACATTTTAAGAAAAAAAAAAAAAAAAGAGAGAGAAAAACTGAACTGTTTGTCGAGCTGAGCTGTAATTGAGGTGTGTTTTGGGTTGTTCGCTGCTTCACTGGACCTCGTGAACTGGCTGCACAGGAAAAAAACAACAATAATGGATCTTTATGAGTCAGCCAGCGGAGAGTGAGAGAAGGAGAGAGGGAGGAAGGGGAAGGAAGAGACAGAAGGTGAAGGTAGGGAAAGTGAAGAAGAGAAAGACCAGTGTCTTCACAGACCCCATTAGCACAGTGCCACAGCGGAGCAGCATCCAAACCGACCTGGAGCATTAGCTTCTCTATGTTTAAATGAGACGCGCTAACAAAAGGCCCCAGCGCCTCAAGACCCAGCACGCACACACAAACCCAGGCTAAGGAAAAAAGAAAAGAGAGTAAAGGAAGAAAAAGGAGGCTGAGAAAAGATGAAGAGAGGCAGAGGGAAATGGAGGAAGTGGGGGTGGTGGTGGGGGGGTATGAGGGGCAGTATTGAACGTGAGATAGAAATCCCTTTTCTGTGCCCGGCTAGCTATTGTTTGGCTGTGTGGCTCACAAAGGCCATTAGCAGCAAACAGCAGGTTGGGATGAAAATTTAATGAAGGCTTTAATCATTATGAAAGGCCTGGAATATTACTGCTCTCTCTCTCTCGCTTTCACACACACACATACACAAAGCCTCCAGCTGGATCAATGAGACACACATACACATTCATAGTGTACGAACATTGACACCAGGAGGGATGTGAACAAGGGGCCAGGGACACAAAATGGGTCAGAAAACGATAAACATCTTGAAACAGAAAGAGGGGCTTGACTTATCGAAGGCAGGCCCTGAGCTCTTTAGACATCACACACACACACAGACACACAGACAGTCACGCTCGCTAAGAATGCCTTAAGTTTGAAAGATTTAGTTTTGTGTCTGTGGCTAGTGCTGCTCTACTTAGGCTAGATGAATGGAGATAGTAGATACTAGGTCAGTGTGAGTGCTGTTAAAGCCTTTGGGAGCACATATACTTGCGCATGTGCATTTGCATATGTATTTGTGGCAGAAAGTGTGTGTGTTTGCTGTGGGAAGGATTGCATTTGGTTGCATACATGTAAGGTGTGTGTGTTGGCCTCTAATAAATGACTAGCCATGTTGTCCCCCATGGCCTGGCCCAACCATGCTCCACCGCTCTCCTGCTCTCTCCATTCATCTCCTGTCTTAATCCACGGCCACCTGCTACCCGCGAGATACTCACACACACACGCGCACACTCTCTCAAACACACTGCTACAAAACATGTGCAAAGACACACACACAGACACACAGCGTTCTGTCTTTAATAAATTCTTCAGCAGTGACAAGGCGAAGATAAAAATGCCATGACAAAGCGTGCATGCATGTGTGTTCCTGTGTGTTCAACTTGATGCGAGAGGCCGTCAGGCAAGCGGCTCGTGCTGGAGCACGCGCGTTGTGCCATTACGTGGAGTTATGAGCGCAGAGTGCAGAGCATGGCAGGAGGCTCGGGGTCAAGAGGAGACACGGTGTAGAAACCCAAGAGAGATGGCTGCACGAGCACACGCATGCACACCTGGACAGTTACCTTGGAGTCATCATTTAACCTTTTGTGACCCATACGCCACAGAGCAACCCCCATTGATAACCTATTAGCCCAGTCAGACAGACAGACATACAGACAGACAGAAGTTATAAGCTGCAAAAAGAAAAATGAGGGGAATTAAAAGGAGGAGTAACATCACTAAATGGGGCACAGATGTTCCTCTCGGCCCCTGGAGTGGTGCCTCCACTGCCCTGGACTTTCACCAGACACTCAGCCTCCTCTCCTCTCCTTTTCTCTCCTCTCTTCTCCTCTCCTCGTCTCACTACATGGCGGCATGGACTGTAAGTGGCTCGCACATTAAGTGCCAGCTGAGCTCCATCTCTGGACCCGTCTGTTGACCCTCTGCTACCCAGCTACAGCTACCAGTCACTGGGGCTTCATGGCCTTTGGGATTGTTTTTTTTTTATGTTTTTTTCTTTTTCTTTTTTAGCTTCAGCTGTTACAGGGATAAACAAAGCTTCCCAGCCTGAAGTCGCTCAGAAAATCTGCTGTATGTGTTTTTTGGTGGATGCAACTTTCGACTTTGTATTTAGCTTAACTTCTGTTGCAAAAACTGAGACCCAGTTACTCAGAAAAGTCAAAAATCTTTTTGCAAATATTTAATGTGGACAGTATTTACTTTTTACAGTCTATGAACAGTAAAAGAAGCAAAGAGCACAGGTGAGGGAGACACCATTAATGCTTACATCCTGTCACACCATCTCAATGTTTCGCCAGGTGTAGTTTTCTAGAATGAAAATAGTTTCTACATGAATGTGATTACACTATAACAAGGCTCAAAGCTGTTCTTTGAGCAACCACCTCGTTATATTATGTATATCATTAAAATGTATTATTATTATTTCAAGAAAGAAACATTGTAGCTTACTTTTATAGGTACTTTTTTTTTCCTTGGTGCTTTGGGCACCTCAGGGCAAGTCCTATTTCATTCCATTACATTTAAGAGAAAGCAGATGTCTCCAAAACTGGGCAACTCACACCACAGCAGTTTACATGGATAAATAGCACCACAGGCCAGAGGAAAGCTATGTAAATTAAATTCTGGGGTGAGCTGTCCGTTCAACTTAACGACATTTAGGCATTTTAGCATTTGAAGATTTGAGAAAAACAAGAAACAGCCTTGAAATACATTTTTTAAAGGTATTTGCTTTTTATTCAGATCAAAGTCTGCAGCAAACTGGATTCTTAGTGTGACACTTCCTTTCCTTTATACCACTTGGGAAAGAGTTTTGTAGTAGTTTGAAAGTAAACGTTAACATTTGCATAAAAGAAAAATGTACCTGGGTCTACTGCCATCGATATGAATGAGAGTACAAGCAATAATACTGTCCTGTATTTGATGTATGTGTCTCTCCTGTCAGAGTCTTTGTCGGGGTCAGTAAATGGCAACACTGTCGTTTCAGTGAGCCAGCGTGCATGTTTGAGGTCAGAGCCTTGCCACTCTTCTTTATCACCTAATTTTGTACATACATGCACAGAAACAAGAGACGCACTCATCCCCACACACTTGTAACCTCGCATGCCGGTCTGCAGCCCTGCAACCTTAAGGTCAACCAAAACGGTATTTTACTGCTGAGCGTACTCGCCGCCCCGAGCTCCTCGAAGGCACAGGTTTCCATACTGAAAATGCCAACTCAGTGACAGATGTCATGCAGCACACAGTCACCGACACATGCTCGCACATGTACACACAGCACTTCATCTATTTTCGAGACATGGAGGGGTACCCGGGGCTTGCTTTTAGAGAGCACTGAGGCATTTTATAGGACAGCACTTAGGCAAGGCCATTGTGCCACACAGGCGCACAGTGGCCGGAGCTCCCTCACGCCTGCGTACACTCCAATGGGTGACAATGGGAAGGGCGGATACATTCTTCCTAAGAAGAAGGAGAGAGAGAATGAAAGGAAGGGGGAAAAAAGGAGGCAGAGAAGCGGAGGGATCGAGGCAGTTTCTTGTTCATCCGTCCATCAGTCGCGTCACCTCCCCTCTACCCCCTCCTCATCCTCACTTTGCCTAATCCTACTTCTTCTCTGCTATCTGGGGGGTTACGTCAAACACACTCGCACACATGCACACACTATAAACATCAACAATGGCATGTACGGCCCTTGCAAGTCATCACACAGACCTCTTGATTTTTTAAAAAAAAATTTTTTTAAGCAGAGATCCCTGAGGGGAATTTGCAGACTGCAACACACATATATGGATCTAAACACACACAGCAGCAGGTTCACACCCCTAGCGTGGGAGCGGGTTGAACGTCTTTATGTGATTTCCACCCTTTGTTGGTAATTAGTTAGTTGTATAAATTAACATGAAGTGCAGCAGGACTCTTGCAGCCATTGTTTGCCGCGATTATTCTTGTCGCACTGGGAAAAAGGAAGGCAAATGAAACCAAACCGAGGGGGGACGTTAAAAGAGATTTTTTTTTTCCTTTTTGCTTTTGTCAACTCGCTAAAAATGAAGGGGTAAAGCAAGAAAAGGCGTGATTTTTCTCATTCGCCAATCAAAGCGCTCCAAATGTACGGACAGCATTTGCCGAAGAGAAGTTGACACCATGCTTATGAGACTGCCGCTACCTTGAACCCTTTCCTAAGGAGATGTGGACTCGTGTTTTGTGTTTTATGCTTCAACACCTATTCGGTGACCTGGTGGAAAAAGAAAAAAGCCCTCAGTAGTAAAAAATTCAAACATTCTTTGCTTAGAAAGATATCCACATTTAAAAAAAAAGAAGAAGAAGAAGAAGAAAGAAACAACAACCTTTTGCTGAAATAAAACTCACTTTGAAGCAGGAAAAAGTGGACGCCTCATGTTGCTTATCCAAGAAAACCAAACCTTTTTATTTATCGTTCTCTCCACTTATCCAAGTCTCATTGTGCCAGTTAACTTCGCTGGGTTTGTTATAGAAAGGGGAAAAAAATCATCATGGACATGGCTCACAATTCAAATCGAGTCAATTTGGCATTTCTTTTTCTTTTCCTTTTTTTCGTTCTTTCTTCTTTCTCCTTTTGTGGCATGAGAAACAGGCAACGTCATGGGGCGAACCTGAGGCCTATTGTGGGGCCGGCCATTGTTGGCTTGATGAAAGGCGCATTCAAGTCACTTTTCTCATTGAATTGTTTTGCGTCCGCTTTTCAGCGTTGCATTCTCTCTCCAGCGTTGCACGAGACAATCGCTGAGGATGAAACTCTTTTTCTGCCATTCTTCCGTGTCCAGATGAGCAATATTAAGTAGATGAATAGTGTGTGTGTGTTTGTGTTTTTGAGGGGAAAAGCAGTGCCCCAGCTTTTGTCTAATACATGAGCATAAAAGCGCTTACACAGAGGAGAGAGGGTCCTGTGGTTTTTCTTAAGGTGTGTGTGTGCGCCTGTGTGTGTTATTGCCCCCCCCGGCGTGGCATTAAGTTAAGGACAAAGGCTCGAGCTTCATGAATCAGCCGGGGCTTCCATAGCTTAGCTGCTGTGACCTAGTCACAGTTTGACTGTCCTAGAGTACAGTGTGTGTGTTTGTGTGTGTGTTGATATCTGATGATGAGTTGGGCAAGAGGTGTGCATTTCTTCAAGGTGAGATTGTAATTGTCCGTGTGTGCTACATGTACACTTCATAGATATGTTTGAGCTTCTGTGCGCGTGTATTTGTGTGAGTCTCACATAAAGGCCTAACTCCCAAATATTAGACAGGCCCCAGTGATTTGGCACTCACCCATTAATTTCCATTCAACATCATGTCCCATGACCAAATCAGCGGAATCCATGATTTATCTATTCAGCTTTCACATAAACTCTCTTCATTTGCACAACCGCTTGTTGTTTTTCTTCCTTTTTCTCTCATTTTCCTTTTGGTCTTTTCTCCCATTCCCATGGAGAGTCAGAGGAATGTTTTTATGCTGCAAAATGGCTGCAAGATTAATGAGTTTTGTGCAGAGTGCGCTGACTTTCATTTGTCCCTCAATTACTTTATCAAAAGGATATGAAATGCGGCAGAAAATCTCCAAACTTTTCACCGAGGCACTTAAGCAACAAGAACACTCTGAGAAAGACTGTGGTGCAATTGCTGTTTGGAGTTCAACCAGTTTTTCAAAGGGGCCAAATAACTGCGCCCTCCAACATTTTTACTTTGTGAGAAAAATTGTCAAGTTAGCCAACAACTTCAACAATCTTCCATTAAGTAGTTTAGTGACATACCAGCAGTTACTTTGTGAGTAGGTGGATGTTGCATTTTGGAAAGAAATGCTCGCGTTTTGACTCTTTGCCACAACAAAATATAAAAAGGTATCACTTAGCTGCAAGGTTTCCACAAACTTCTCTTAATGTGTACATTTTGTAGTGCGTGCACAGGAAGGCACTGAGCTGACTTTAAATAGGTGGAAATTGCTCACAAGTTATGCTTTTGAGAACTTGAGTAACATATATGCTTTGCTGTAGTGTATGAGCTGCCTGTTTTATATTTTGTATTTCTCGGTTAATTACAGGTCTGTCATTTCCTTACTGGGCACAACAATGTGCTTAATGTGCTCTGGTGCTGATAAAAACCTCATAATTCATAATTCATTGACTATATCATTGTATTACACTAGTAACCTTTTGCATGTTCAGCTAATCTGTCTTATAAAGTTCCAAAACAGAATTTTACTATATGTGTAATTGATATACAGCCTGAGGAACAGAAAGCTTTAAAATCAAAACTATAAAAAAAGGCGATTCACATGAAACTGTGATGCCATGAATCACATGAACTAACTTCAGAAAATTCTGGCACATCCAGATAAAGGAAGATTTCCAATTAGAATGCATAAGTGCATCTGCAGGAAGTGTGTAGAGCTATATACATGCTTAGTATCTATTTGACACATACAGAGGTCCTTTATTGCAGGTGCACATCAATACTTTCAGGCCAATGTATAAGCCTTCTGTAGGATATAAAATATATATTTTAAACAGAAGCGAGTATCCTCTGTGATTAGCTTATTAGCAGACTTTCTGTACTTTTTATTCCATACATTAGCCAAATCTCTTGCTGTACATTGTGGTAACGTATACAGTATGTGTGTAAGGGACTGCACTCCGGTTTCACCTACATAATCCATGTAGGCTTGTTGCAAAGTAGCACAATCTGCTTAGTGCAATTTTACATCTTAGCTCTAACACAGATGTGAAAGCGTCAGAGCTGTAGTCCGCTCTCGCCCATGTCAGCAGCGTCCAGAGCAGGATTTAAAGCCTGACATGGATGTAAAGGGGCTTTAACAACCTGATTGGAGGCGTGGGATTGATGTCACCACATAGCTCTAGTTATATTCTCTGCACACACATACATTCAAGTCTGTCAGCATACACATGCATGATAAATGCACCAAGCTGTTTGACCTGACCAAGGAGTCAGAGCTTCCCATGATGCATCAGGGATAGCGAATGGCCACACGCCAGCTATCCACGTAATCACCACCCATGAGCCAGCCCCACCGTTTCTGCTCCCTCCTATATCACAGATATTAAGGTGGTGTTCTTCAGCATGCAGAGAGTAACAAATCTGTCTTGTAGTGTGTCAGGAAGCCAGTCCTAGTCTGGTCCAGCAGCCAGTCAGTGTGTCAGTCTTTGAAGCCACAAGGTCTTTATTAATTAACCCCGGGCTGGCTGCTCAAAGGGGTAAGGTCCTGCAGATGAAGTGGCGGCGTCTGTGTTGTCAGCCACATAGGTCACGACCTGCCCCTACAGCATGACCCCGGCCTTATTTGAGCCAGATGTTAAGGAGCAAGGGTCTGCGCTGCATTCTTTTCTTTCCCTGCTGCTTGGCCAGCAGAGCGGTCACCATCAGTGACTCGAGTCAGAGCTCTGATTTTCTTCTGGGTAGATCGCTGCTGTTCTCCTCTGTCTGCCACCCCACACCCCACCTTTTTCCCTCTCTCTGTCTCCCTGTGGGATCCATCCATTCACCTCTCCCCCTCCCTTCCCTCTGTTTTTCCCCCTCCTTCCTTGTTTGGCCCATTGCCCCTTTCCGCTTCGCTCAAGGGAAAGAGTGCCGTGTGTGTATTGCCTGGCAGTATGCCCGCTCTCATCGTTTTCTCCCCATCCCCTCCTTCGCTTTTTATCCCATCCTTCCCTCGTATCTCTCTCTTCTCTCACTCATTCTGTGCTTTTTACCCCTCTCCTATCTATGCCTAAATTTTTCTTCTCCGCCACGTTCCCTTCATCTTTCTCCTTCCACCTCCCTTTGTCCCCATCACTCTTTCCACCTGCTTCTAATCACTAACCCTCCATCTCTTTCACTCCCTGCCTTCATTCATACTTCGCTCTGCGTCTTTCTCTCTTCCATCCCCCCCCCCCCCCCCCCCTCATCTTTTCCTCGGCTGGGCTCAGGAGCAGTGAACAGGTGTTGTCTCCTTTTGATTTGGGTGCGTTCGGATTAATGCTGTCAGCTCAGCTGTTAAAACAACTGCCACCGCCAGATGCCAGTCAGTTTGGGGCTGGAGTTGTCACCTACACACAAACACACACACACACACACACATACACACACATATTCAAACATCCAAACATGCTCAGATGCAAGTGTGCTTGCACACACGCACACGCGCACTCACACACACACAAGCACTTGGCCTCTTGGCTCATTGTAATACTGACAGAGCAAATCAGCTGTTGTATGCCAGTCTTCTCTATAACCCAGGTGTGTGTTTCTGTAGCCTTTCCAAAACATCACAGACAGTCAGTATAAAAGAGTATATGACAAGATACTGCAGTGATCATTAATACACTGCCAGAGTTGCTAAAGACTCACTTAGATGGTCATCTTTTAAGGTTTTTTTTTTTTTGTCTTTAACCATAGCAATACTCACACAGTTTGCTTTTTTGTGAGGGTTTAAATTGGTTCCAGTTAAGAAGAATACTGCTTAATGTTCTGAGTGGGGCTCGATGAATTTTCTAAACTCAAAGAATGACTTTACCAGCGTTTTCTGCAGTTGTGTTCGGGGCTGTAAACCATGGGAGCGGGCATTTAGCAGACAGGAAATATGACTCTTGTGAGTCCCTTAATTTAATAGAAGAAATCTTGGCGCACTAAATGATGATGCTAAAAGTCTTCCTGTTGTGGACAGTTACTTTGAAGTGAAGAGACACCACTTAACCATTTCGGGATCTTAAATTAAGCAGTTTGTCATTCAAAAGTTAGTTTTCATTAGATATTTGTCTAAAAATAATAATAAAAGACAAGTAGTACTAACCAACCTCTGATGTATCAGCTGAATTTCCTTGTTGGTGGATAATAGCAAATAAAATGACATTTAGTGATGTCAGCTGCCAGTTTCTTTTGCCAAATCAGTTTTGCCCTCTCTGTAAATTTTCTGATCGTGTGAAACACGGTCAGTTTTCTCATTTTAAGTTTTTTTTAAGGTTTCCTGCACAAAAGAGAGAACAGATAACTATAGAAACACAGCAAAAATACTGGCGTCAACCCAAATGCTCACAATCGGTACATTCAAGTAAAAGACATTTGATGAAGAACTAACTTTGAAATGTTTTAAAGCTTGTAGCCAGTCAGTTATTTAAATGTTATGCTACAAAATCCAAATGCTAGACTTTCAAATTCTTATCCCAACACATTTTCTTTAGCTGATTATATGTGTTTGTGTAGTTAATGAGAAACCTTCAGAAAGACTGGTTTGTATTAGCTTAGTTACTACATTGCTGAAGCAACATATGATATCCACATTCTCCATTTCCCTTCACACTTCTTCCTTCCTTTCTTTTTTGCTGTTGTCTGTAAGTGCATACTCTGCACTCAAGAGGTCCTTAAACATCCATACCTGCTTGATTTTAACATGTGATTGTAGTTCTAGTTGTTCTTTCTCCTGTTTTTTGGCACATACTAGCCAACGCACACACACTCACAACCATTTTCTGCCTGTCGGTTGTTTAAATTTAGAGTGTGGTTCCTTGTTGTTAAAGTTTGTTAGTAAAATGATGATTTAAAATGATGATCAACTATGAATATCAGTGATTAGTAATAGTGCTATTTAGGGCTCCATCAGATGTGGGTAGAGACTGCAGACTCACTGGAGGTACACGTGTGTGTCTGTGTGTGTCATATGGTGGGTTGCTGGCCCTCTATTGGTGATACTGGTGCCTTTCTTTCTCTGGGTTTCCAATTTAAATCATATAGTCATCTTTATCTTTTTTTTTTTTAAAGTTCAGTCTCATGATGGTGGCTTAAGGAGAGCCACACAGAGAGACTTGTTTTTAAGGTGGTGCTGGTTTATCTGGCACTCTTTCTCCCAAACTCACATATTCTAATATTGAGCCCTATTTGTAGTGGAGCCCCCCGCCTCCCAATCCCACGATCAGATTGTCAGTTTACGCTTGTTGCCGTTTTGTAACCCACCAACTGAACCATATTTTACCCCATTTTACTGCCGATCACGGCCTCCTCGTCCATTTTGTTGGTTTGTTGAATTACACTAACAAAGTTATTTCCAAGGTTATTATACCCCACTGTAGTCTCCAGTTTCCAGCGAGCCAAACGTTGTTAGGACAATTAGTCCAATCAAGGAGTCATGGGTGTCTTGTGGGAGAAGGAGGAAAAGAGGGTCAACACAGACAGGAATGTTCAGGAAGAAAATAAGTACCACACAACATGTTGTGTTTATAAGGGTTTACAATAAATGTGATGTGATATTTATCAATAGAGTTCATGCACCCGACTTGACTCAGTTATCTTGTTCTGAAAAAGATATGAATGATAAGATTAAGCGCGGGTTGATTTAATAAAAAAAGAACCACAATATGTTTCGATAAACATCGGAGTCATTCATTAGTTTCTAGTTTATTTCCAAAGAAAAGCTGAAGCAGTGTCGTAGCAGATATTCCAATCAGATTTTGGCTTTGAGTAAATTGAATTTGAATTTTTTGACAGCCGTTTTAACCCACTTCAAACTTCAGCTGGTAGTGGGTAGACCTGTTACACTGTTATCTTCTATAATATATTACTTGTATAGAGGTGAATGTTCATATTAAACAAGACCAAAGTTTCAAATAATAAGGTCAACATTTTGTACAAGCAATACCTGTGAGGCAAAAGCTCGGGCTCCAGACTTCTCTAAAGGCTTGGTTTCAGGCAGGTTTTTATTCTGCTGGCTCTGTATGATTTAAGTGTGAGTGAATATGTCTGAAAGGGTCGTCAAGCACAGCTCACAACTTTAGAAAGGAGCCGTTTAAAGCAGCGGCAGAAGTTCACTTTTCAGTTCCCAAACACTTTGTCTTCCAGCTCCCAAAATGCACCTCGTTGCCTCCTAAAAGTTGACTTGGAAACTTGTATTTGATGCTTTTTGATAAAAATTGTAAGTCTAAAGACTGAGGGGAAATACAGTAACCCTGATGACATCACTGTCACCTCCACAGGGTTGTTGTTTTACTTCACTGTTGTTACGTCATCCCTCGTTATAGGTTAATTATATCAAGTTGCTCAAATGTCAGCAGAGGCATTGGTTCAAATCCAGGCTAGCTAGAACTTTACTACGGGTCTTTCTCCTGCTCTTTCCCCCTTCCTTTCTGTCTATCTCTGTAATGTGCTTCGTAAAATAAAGGCAAAGACACCCACAACTCTGTCATTTAGTGCGTGAGTTTTACTCTTCCTATTTGCTAGCCACAGATGGCTAAGTGATCTAAACGTGACCTAACCAGCAGCATCAGTTGTTATCAACGAGGCATCTCATCAACCAAACTTATTTCTTCGCCTAACAGCGGCGTAATCTTGCCAGGAAAACTTGAGAATAGGAAATGATTTACAAGGAGCGACGTTGACATGCCCGAGTAATTGGAGCACGGTGACCCATAAGGCTCCAACAGGTCAGACACACACGCAAACACACACATGCTAGTCAGCAGAACATTCCACTGCTGTTTGGACTGTTGTTGCCATTGGTCTAATGGTTCTCACATGTCTGTCGCCCTATCTTTGAGCTGCACACAGGACAATGTGGGCTATTCTTAAGACTTTACAACATGCTCTGTCTCAAGCCGTTCAGCGCACAGATGGAACAAACATTCACACATAGAGAAGAAAGACAAAAAAGAGACAGAGATGGATATCAAGACTCAAACAGACACATAAACAGAGGGAGAAGTGTGTGCGCATGTGTGCGCGTCTGTTTGCTCTTGTCAGCGGCGTCCGCGTTAACTGGAATAGGCGGATCCCGCCTCCGCTGTCCGGCAAAGCAAAGCCACTCTAAAGCCAAGCCAACTGTCAATCAAACAGCCAACACAGGGCCAAAACTATGATAGCATCAGAAATAACGGTCTTCACCCATCAGTCTCACATGCGGACGCACACACACACACACGCGCACACACACACACGCCCATGCACATGCACACACACACACACACACACACACACACACACACACACAAGAGGTTAAAGTCACAGCTCAGCACTGTTTGAATAGGCTTCCAACATGCAAAACAGCATTAGTGTGTCAGCAGTGTCTTGCTGTTCTGTCTGTCTCTCTGTCATTGCTTTGACAGGCAGACGAAAAATGTCATGACTCGCAAGAGAAAACGCTGCTGCTGTGTGTCTGCCTGTGTGTGTATGCGTGCACGCGCACGGAAGCGCGCACTCTCCGTCTGTCTCTTGTGTAGTTAATGCGTGGGTCCATTCCCCTTCTATACTCGGCAGGCCCAATACACAATGTCTTCTTTTGTTGTCACGTTAAAGTGATGCAATAAAGCTGTGCAGTGACAAGGACGGCCCGGGGGCTGCTGCAGTGACAGAGACGTCGAGTGTGTTGCGTGCATGTGTGTGTGTGTGCGTGCATGGAGTGGAGACAAGAGCACTGAAGAGGGGTTATTGCCACGAGACAGATTGCAAGTGTCATTTTCCATTACAGCAGCCTGAGCCACTGTGTGTGACACACACACACACGCACACAAGGTGCACATGCCTTGGCCCACTTTAACAGGATGCTTTTGACAGGGAGAGATGTGCATGCATTAAGAGCACTGGCCCCTAGTATTTAACTCCATCCTTATAGAAACACATTTAATGATTTTTTTTCCTTTTTCTTTAGATGGCTTATCTGATTGGTTGAGCCACAGCTCATTGGTATGAATCTGATTTTTCCATGAAAGTAAAGACTTCAGGTAAATTGCATTTGAATTTGCAAGTAACTAATAGATGCTGAAAACCTAATTTTAGCGATTTACATAGTTTAGTTGAAAGATTACATCACGAGCCTTATTTGAACCCTTGTTAAACAGGCCGAAAACATATTGGATCATTTAAAAAATCTAAAGGTAAAACAGAGATTTTCTTAGTTGTATTTCTTTATTTCTTTATTTATTTTTAAAGTTCACAGTCACAAGATGCAGGGTTTTTTTATGTGGCAACAGAGCAGCTTTTCAGAGGCTCCTCAGTGAATACATTGAGTTTTAAATACAGCATGACCCATTGTTGCATGTGAACTTCTATTATCTATTCAAAAGTCTCTCATGAGGCTCTGTTTGTTAACCAGGCAATTAGCAGGCAGTATTTGGTGGTTATCAGTACCTCAGTTGACACTTGGTCTCTTCAGCCTGTAAAGTATGAGGCAGTAAAATGAAAATGGGATCTGTGTTCAGTCCCATAGCTTGTCCCTAATAAGGTGTGGTGGCAGCGGCTATCAGGGGCTGAGCTGAATTAGTCCGCAGTGGATTCAAATGTCTAGATCCTATCAAACACCATTTAATGATAATGG
Organism: Pelmatolapia mariae; assembly: GCF_036321145.2. Lineage (NCBI taxonomy): Eukaryota > Metazoa > Chordata > Actinopteri > Cichliformes > Cichlidae > Pelmatolapia > Pelmatolapia mariae. Next base: position 4,189,790 of record NC_086242.1, read on the forward strand.
AGGTCACAGAGGCAATTGGGAAAATGCTGTGTGTATGTCTGTGTGTGTGAAAGGAACGTTTCTCTGTCTCCCGCAAAAACACAGCATTAAGATAGCATCGCTAATTTCACCAGCTCGGCACAAAAACAACACGCAGAGGAGAGAAGAAAGGAGGAAAAAAAATAATGCAACAACACACAAGCGAAATGAAACAACAAGGAAAAGTTTCTGTGCGACTTTCTCGAATGTCGCTCCAGATTTTGCCCTTCATCGTTCTTTCACAATGTCGCGCCCTCTCCGCTGCTATTTCTGACTGCCAGTGTGTGGATCTGGCTCGCTGAGATTTCATGCCAGTGTAAAAATTGGCTGAGGGTTTGGTTCAAATCAAATTGGACATAAGCACCCACAACACCATCTGTTAGGGAAAGGCAGTGGAGTGAAGGGCAGAACTCTGCATTCAGATAATGTTACGGTCCTGGGTCGGTTCGACCCAGCATTTTGAGTTCCTTAGGTTTTGGTTTATCTCTGCATTATGGATTAGTTCTTATTCTCGGGTGATGCTGTTTTGATTGTGATTGTATTCTGTTTCTTTAAGCTATCTGGGGATGATGATGATTATTTCTGGTTTGGGTTTCGTTATCCTGCCCTCATGTTTAGTTTAGGTTGCCTGTGCTTAGTCTTCTCTGTCTGTCCATGATGTCCTTATGCCTGCTTATGAGTCTGCGTCTGTGTCTCTGTCTGTCGTGTGCTTCCTGTTTTATTCTGTAGGTCTGTGTCCTATGTCAGTGCGTTCAGCTTTGTGCTCTCCCTGTCTCGTCAGTGTAATCAGCGTCAGCCGTGTCTCCCAGCTGTTTCCTCTTCGCTCCGTTCACCTCTTGTATTTAGTGTCTGTGTCTTCCCCTACTCGGTGTCGCGTCGTCAACGTCTACTCACCCTCAGTTTCTGCTGTGTGTCCTGTTACCTGTTTTTGCCTGCCTGTTAGTTTATATTTTCCAGTTTAGTTAGTCTTCTGTTTGGTAAGCAGCCTGCAATAAAGCAGTTCATTCTGAGTTACTTTCGCTTCCGTGAGTCCTGCGTTTTGGGTCCTTCCTCTCTGCCTGCCTGCACACAGCCATGACAGAACGACGCGACCAGTACACGGACCCAGCGGACTCACGGTGGAAGCGCAGCTCCCGTTTTGACGGGACCCGGCTAGCGCTTGGAGGGCCTCCGTGCTGCCTTTCCTCGCTAGCAGCCTACACTTCGGCCCGCTCATCTGCTTCCTCCCCTCGGACGCCCCGGTCTCGCAGAAAACGCTCTAGCCGGTCCCGGGAGGATTACTACGAGCCCGCAAGCAACCAGCTTACGCCGGCTCAGGCATTCTATAAGATGTTAGGGATTATTATTGTGCCACCCGACTCACCCAGCGTTTCCACATCACAGCAGGAGCAGCCTCAGCCGAGTCATCCCTCGTCGCATTCTGCCAGCGCTGCTCCCTCTTCTACGAGTAAGCGGCGAACGCGCCGCCAGCACTCACCGCTCCAGCAGGAGCCTGGGACGCTTTTCGAACAACCGCCTAGGGTGAGTGACAAAGTCTCGCTACATTCGCCTTCTGTGTCAAGGGATAAACACACTGTTTCCCCCAAGGCCGCTAACGTCGGCTTCATGAACTCTGGGACTCGTGTTTCTCCTGTTGGGGAAAATGAAAGTATTCGTTTTGAGAGTGATCGTTTTCCTGTTGAGTCAAAAGACTGTGCGCCTAAAGCTCCTTCGGACCCAGGAATTAAGACTGGAGGTATTTATCCTGGGGCTATGGCTGTTCAGTTAGCCGCCCGGCCCGAAACTCAGTTAGCCGCCCGGCCCGAAACTCAGTTAGCCGCCCGGCCCGAAACTCAGTTAGCCGCCCGGCCCGAAACTCAGTTAGCCGCCCGGCCCGAAACTCAGTCGCCACCTCCACCACATTCAGCCTCATTACCCATAGCACAGTCACAACCACAGCTAGACTCACTACAAGCCTTATTACAATCCATAACCCAGTCAGTAGCTCGGTTAGCAGAAGAGTCACTAGCCTTATCATCCGGTCAGTCTCCAGTGTCCTCATTACCTGTTGTTCAACCATCTTCTCCACCGCTAGTTTCATCCTCTCCTCATCCGATACTTCAGCCTGTAGCAGCCCAGTCCCCTGTAGCTCAGTCATTCTCTCAATCACCAGTTCCACCTTTACCACAACCACCACTACAACCTGTTCTTCAGTCAGTTCAGTCTCGTCCTGTTCTCCAGTCTGTTCAGTCGAGTTCAGTGCACTCTCTTGTATTGCCAGCACCTCAGCCATTAGCACTGCCCGCTCCTCAGCCACCATCTCCACCCACTCAGTTGCAGGAGGAGGATAGCCCCACACCGACTTTTGCTGCTCCTCAAGACCTGGCTAAATCAGAGACTTTTACTCTTTCCAGGGCCTCCCCAGAGGTTAAATATCAGCGTTCAGTTAACTCTGGCCCCCTGGACATAAAGAAGCCAGCTGAGGACTGCAAGCGGCAGTCACTGCCTGAGCGGAATCAATGCTCCGTGCAGCTGCAGTCTGCTGTGTGTTTGCCAGAGGCCCGTGTGCCTGCTGGTTCTGTTCCGTCCCTGCCAGAGGCCCGTGTGCCTGCTGGTTCTGTTCCGTCCCTGCCAGAGGCCCGTGTGCCTGCTGGTTCTGTTCCGTCCCTGCCAGAGGCCCGTGTGCCTGCTGGTTCCGTTCTGTCCCTGCCAGAGGCCCGTGTGCCTGCTGGTTCCGTTCTGTCCCTGCCAGAGGCCCGTGTGCCTGCTGGTTCCGTTCTGTCCCTGCCAGAGGCCCGTGTGCCTGCTGGTTCCGTTCTGTCCCTGCCAGAGGCCCGTGTGCCTGCTGGTTCCGTTCTGTCCCTGCCAGAGGCCCGTGTGCCTGCTGGTTCCGTTTTGTTCCTGCCAGGGGCCCCTGTGCCCGCTGGTTTTGTGACTGTCTCCGCTGGAGGGCCCGAGGAGCCCGTCCAGCCTCCTGTCTCCGCTGGAGGGCCCGAGGAGCCCGTCCAGCCTCCTGTCTCCGCTGGAGGGCCCGAGGAGCCCGTCCAGCCTCCTGTCTCCGCTGGAGGGCCCGAGGAGCCCGTCCAGCCTCCTGTCTCCGCTGGGGGGCCCGAGGAGCCCGTCCAGCCTCCTGTCTCCGCTGGGGGGCCCGAGGAGCCCGTCCAGCCACCTGCCTCGTCAGCTGGGGGGCCCGAGGAGCCCGTCCAGCCACCTGCCTCGTCAGCTGGGGGGCCCGAGGAGCCCGTCCAGCCACCTGCCTCGTCAGCTGGGGGGCCCGAGGAGCCCGTCCAGCCACCTGCCTCGTCAGCTGGGGGGCCCGAGGAGCCCGTCCAGCCACCTGCCTCGTCAGCTGGGGGGCCCGAGGAGCCCGTCCAGCCACCTGCCTCGTCAGCTGGGGGGCCCGAGGAGCCCGTCCAGCCACCTGCCTCGTCAGCTGGGGGGCCCGAGGAGCCCGTCCAGCCACCTGCCTCGTCAGCTGGGGGGCCCGAGGAGCCCGTCCAGCCACCTGCCTCGTCAGTTGGGGGGCCCGAGGAGCCCGTCCAGCCACCTGCCTCATTCACGCCGCCTGCAGCGGCCTCCTCATCAGCATCATCGGCGTCGTCTGGCCCAGCCTCTGCTTCTGCTTCGTCTGGCCCAGCCCCTGCATCAGCGTCATCCACGCCTGGTCCAGCCCCAGCCTCATCCACGCCACCTGCAGCAGCCTCCTCATCTGCTTCAGCGCCGCCGGCGGCAGCAGCCACATCGGCGTCACCTGCTGCAGCGCCTCCGTCTCCGGCTTCCACGCCGCCACCAGCTGCAGCCTCAGAGTCTCCACCCTCGCCAGCTGCAGCCTCCTCATCACCTGCATCACCCACGCCGTCGTCTGGTCCAGCTCCAGCTTCACCCACGCCGTCGCCTGGTCCAGCCTCCGAGTCTGCGTCGCCGTCGCCTGGTCCAGCCTCCGAGTCTGCGTCGCCGTCGCCTGGTCCAGCCTCCGAGTCTGCGTCGCCGTCGCCTGGTCCAGCCTCCGAGTCTGCGTCGCCGTCGCCTGGTCCAGCCTCCGAGTCTGCGTCGCCGTCTCCTGGTCCAGCTGCGGCCTCATCCTCATCTGCGTCGCCGTCTCCTGGTCCAGCTGCGGCCTCATCCTCATCTGCGTCGCCGTCTCCTGGTCCAGCTGCGGCCTCATCCTCATCTGCAGCGCCGTCTCCTGGTCCAGCTGCGGCCTCATCCTCATCTGCAGCGCCGTCTCCTGGTCCAGCTGCGGCCTCATCCTCATCTGCAGCGCCGTCTCCTGGTCCAGCTGCGGCCTCATCCTCATCTGCAGCGCCGTCTCCTGGTCCAGCTGCGGCCTCATCCTCATCTGCAGCGCCGTCTCCTGGTCCAGCTGCGGCCTCATCCTCATCTGCAGCGCCGTCTCCTGGTCCAGCTGCGGCCTCATCCTCATCTGCAGCGCCACCGTCTCCGGCTTCCACGCCGTCGCCTGCAGCGCCACCGTCTCCGGCTTCCACGCCGTCGCCTGCAGCGCCACCGTCTCCGGCTTCCACGCCGTCGCCTGCAGCGCCATTCTCGTCTGGTCCAGGCTCCGAGCCTCCAGCTTCGCCTGGCCCAGATTCAGCATCAGCTCCAGCGTCGCCTGCAGCAGCAGCCTCCTCGTCGCCAGCTCCAGCGTCGCCAGCACCAGCACCTGCTTCGGCTTCGGCTACGGCTTCGTCCTCGCCTGGTCCAGCCTCTGCTTCGGCTTCAGCTTCTCCTGTCCGTCCTGCTCGTCCTGTCCGGCCGCTTTCCAGGCCTATGACTGGACGTCCTTGCCGTCGTGGACGGTCCCCTTCCGGGCCGATGGTTGGGCGTCGCCGCCACTGCTTTCCGCGTGGCCGGCCTCCAGACTGCCTTCGTTTGCCTCGCCGCCGTTGCCGCCCGCACGGTCGGCCCCCTGATCTGCTTTCTCGCCGCCGCCGTTGCCGCCCGCACGGTCGGCCTCCTGAACTGGTTTCTCGCCGCCGCCGTTGCCGTCCGCACGGTCGGCCCCCTGAACTGTCTCCTCGCCACTGCCTACTGCGTGGCTCACCTTCGGACCTGCCCCGCTACCGCTGCTTTTCGCATGGTCGGCCTCCGGAACTGAACTGTTTTGGCCTCCGGTGCTGTCGGCCTCCGGGTCGGCCCCCTGAACTTGGCCGTCTGGGCCTTTTGGACCCTGTCCCTCCGTCCTGGACCCCCACCGCCCGCCCTGGTCGGGTCGTTTTCTGTTTTTTGGGTTTTGGGGTTGAATTCTGTTTTGTGGTCGGGTTTTGTGTTTCTGTTGGGCTGTCTGGGGCCAGCCCTTGAGGGGGGGGTACTGTTACGGTCCTGGGTCGGTTCGACCCAGCATTTTGAGTTCCTTAGGTTTTGGTTTATCTCTGCATTATGGATTAGTTCTTATTCTCGGGTGATGCTGTTTTGATTGTGATTGTATTCTGTTTCTTTAAGCTATCTGGGGATGATGATGATTATTTCTGGTTTGGGTTTCGTTATCCTGCCCTCATGTTTAGTTTAGGTTGCCTGTGCTTAGTCTTCTCTGTCTGTCCATGATGTCCTTATGCCTGCTTATGAGTCTGCGTCTGTGTCTCTGTCTGTCGTGTGCTTCCTGTTTTATTCTGTAGGTCTGTGTCCTATGTCAGTGCGTTCAGCTTTGTGCTCTCCCTGTCTCGTCAGTGTAATCAGCGTCAGCCGTGTCTCCCAGCTGTTTCCTCTTCGCTCCGTTCACCTCTTGTATTTAGTGTCTGTGTCTTCCCCTACTCGGTGTCGCGTCGTCAACGTCTACTCACCCTCAGTTTCTGCTGTGTGTCCTGTTACCTGTTTTTGCCTGCCTGTTAGTTTATATTTTCCAGTTTAGTTAGTCTTCTGTTTGGTAAGCAGCCTGCAATAAAGCAGTTCATTCTGAGTTACTTTCGCTTCCGTGAGTCCTGCGTTTTGGGTCCTTCCTCTCTGCCTGCCTGCACACAGCCATGACAGATAAATGGATTTTCAATTTATTAAATTGTTGACTGACACCCTTGTAAATGTTCGCTTTATGTGCCGCGGCCTATTCTTAGAACTTAATGGAAACATGTTGCCATACATCCATGCAATCCCTAATATTAGAATGCAAAAAAAAAAGAAGTCCTGCTGCATCTGTTGTTTTGAGTTCGATCTTTTCTTTTTGCAGCACGAGAGAGAAAAAAAACAAAAACGTGTCCTTTTTCTACAACTTAAGACTAAAATAAAGCGCCCCGCTCGGTTAGACTTCAGGTGTTTTGGCAAGTGATAACGTGTGTGACGGTTTGTATTAACAGGTGTGTCGCACCGAAACACAGCTGAGATTGTCACAGCACTTCAGGGGAGGGCCATATGTCCCCCCACCCTCCCCGTCGCTTCACCCAAAAACCTAACTTACATTAAAAGGTGAAAAACAACCTCACAACTCTCTGAAGTTGATTTTGTTCAGCGTGAGTGCATGCCAGATACTTTGAGTCTGCATGTGCTGGTGTCCTCCCTAGTCTAGTGGTCTGGGTGTTTATTAATAACTAAAGTTGGAGCAGCTTCTGAATGAAGAGTCACTGCGGACACCGAGGCCAACCAGGGACTGAATCTACACACACGCACACACATCCTCTGTCTGTTTCTTGCTGCGATCCTCTGCTTCAGTGGGAGAAACGGAGCACTGGGGGGGCGGGGGGGTTAGAAAGTAAGGAGGGAGGAGGATGAGGAGGAGGAGAGGGATTTTAGTGTTTACACAGAGGCCCGGCCACCGCGGCAACTGTTGCCAAGCGCCGTTCTCCCCAACAACAAGCCAGTAATTGGTACTTTTAGCAGCTAACCTTGCGGAGGTGGTGGTGCGAGGTGGGCTTGGACAAAAAGCTTTTTGATACATCTCCTCTCTGAAACGTAGTGCCCCTGTTTCTGTTTCTTTTTCCTTTTTTCCCTTTTTTTTTATAAACAAGAGACTGCCCATAATCTTGGCACCATCCTCATTGCTTTGGAACGATTGGACTGTCTTTAGAAGGAATCGATGAAAATGTGTCCAGACACATGGCCCAGCTCAACCAGACATGAATTGATCATCAAAATATCAACATCATCATTTCGTAATGGAGCGTGTTGGCGCCGTCAGCGTGAGGGGGGGGGGGTTTGGGGGTAGACAGACTGTGCAAAGCAAGAGCTGCGGTATCGAGAGGGTGTAAATAAGTGAGTTGTATTCCAAATTCAAAAGTTTCTTTGAACACCTCCATAATGTAAAAGACTGTTAAAGTTGAAGCATTTTACTGCTGCGAGACTGGGTTACCTACAATTTTGTAAATAGTAACAACCAACCTTTTTGCTTTTTTGGAGTAAGTATAGATATACCGGAATAAATCTGTTTTAGGTGAAGCATTAAGTCAGGTAAGTACAGCTTGAAGCTATCTGGAATCAAACATCGTTCTTAATTACGAATCCATGTGTAGGTGTGTTTGACTCCATCTTCAAACTGGCGCTTATTAGTCTTTTTCGTACAGTGTGTAACCCAGATACGAGGTAAAAGTTTGATTAGTGCTTTTATTTAACTCGGAATAATCAGATTTGTTTTATAGCTGACTGGAATGTCTAGATGCATTAAGAAATTTCATCTGTTGTTGTATCGTGAAACAATTCTGATTAAGGCTATAAATCCTAAATGACGAGCAGGTCAAATCAGTTATGCTTCTGTGATTTTGACTTTGATTCGTTTAGGGTAACCTTGTTAAGGTGTTTGCATGACTGTTGCACAGAGTTACCTTAATCTAGTTATAGTCTAATCTTTAGATCACATGTAGACATGCGTATTCTGTCTCTGTGATGACCACCAGCTAATGTGCGTGTGTGCTTTTTTTCTTTCTTAACTGCAGAAGTCACCACACGTTTCAGTGCCTCACTCGCTGCCTCTCTGTTGCTTCTTCCTGCCGTCTCAATACTTCTGTGTTCAGGGTGGCAGTCTTAGACAAACTGCACCAGTGCTTGTATAATTGCTTATTCAAAGCTGACCCCTGCTCAGTTGGGGAGGAGGAGAATGAAGGAGGAAGGGGTTAGAGGGGGGAGGAGTAGATGGAGTCTCCTCATGGCTGCCAAGGCCCAAGTCAATGTGGAGCCTGTTTTGCGGGATATAAGCGCCGGCCACGGGTCCCAAGCCAGGGCCCTTTCCTGTGGGCCCTCCTCCTCCTCCTCCTTGTCTTCGTTCTCCTCCTTCATCCTCCACCCTCCTCTGAGCCCGGCTGGGCCTGGCGCTGGCACAGAGGCCCCTTTGTTGTGCACCCGAGGACCCGGGCTCTCTGTCTCTCATACTCTCTCTTTTCCTCCCCTCTCTGCCTCTCTCTCTTTTTCTTTCTTTCTCTTTCCACACACACCACTCCGCCTCCTCCTCCTCCTCACCACCACCCCCCTCTCTTTTCCTTTAAAGGTCTCCAGTCTTCACAAATATGAGATAATAGGAAAAATAGAGCTGGCTGCTTCTGGTGACTCAGGGCAAAACGTCTGAGTGAAAAATAGAAAGTGAGAGAGGGAGAGAGAGAGAGATGGCATTGTTCGTAAGGTTGGTCCGAGCAAGCTGGACTGAGGTTGAGTCTCCTCCCCTCGCTCTCTCTCTCTCTCCTCTCTCCAGCAGCTCCTGAACCAAAAGCTTACTGTGGATCCAAAAGCCGGACGGGGGTTTGCTGCAACACACACACACACACACACACACACACACACACACTGTTTCTCTCTCCGTCTCTCGGCAGGTGGACGGGGTTGTTTTGGCTCGGCTGCAGGGCAGCAGCTTGACTCCGTTTGAGCCAATGAGCCAAAATAATAGCCGACGATTCCAGAGTTATTGTCAGCGCTTTCCCCCCTCTGCTTTTCCCAGAATCCTTCTCAGCTGTGCGGGATCCGAATCAGAACGTCGCCCTCGGATGAATTCATTCGCTTACGCATGAAAATACAACAGTGGGATCACCAGTTGTTTGTACTGTACGCTCCAAACCATACAGACAAAACAAGGAAAGATGATTTTTGAAACTGCCTAATCCTCTCTGATTGATTCAAGCGCCAAAATGTCGCAAGCAAAAAAATATAAATTGAAGGAAATGCGCAGAAAAACATCTACAATGATGTGTGTTGATATTTTACTCAGTGCAGACATCATACAGTTTAAAGAAGGAATTTTCATACAGAATATGTGTGTGTGATATTTTCAACATTATTTACATCCTTAAAGCAACTTAAGAAGCGAATAATGGAGAGAACTGCAGTTTAAATACTTAGCATGGTGAATGCCCCGTGAATCTCAACACTTCCTCTTGCCTAATTTTTCTTTTAACACAATAAACTCCCCTCACACCTTATTTTTTCTCACGGGGTATCCTCCCTCACCCTCATCTCACACCACCCAACCCTGAAAATATGCGACCCACACCCGTGCGTGGGCACCAGACTCCACCCGCTTACCTCACACAACACCAACATAGACACATACTCGCATACACACTCAGCATCCCGTACGTCAGAGAAACAGGGAGTAGTGTCTCGTATTTTCATGGAAAGTGTTGTGCTGTCCTCCTTTATTATGTGATTTTTGGCCCGTAATTAGCACTAGTAGATTCTTGCTATGTTTCCATTCAGCTGTCAAGCAGATTTTATTTTTTAAAAAAAAGACTTCTTAAAACATTATGGAACATGAAGAGTGAATTAAGTGCATTTCCATATGCTGAGTTGAAGGAAATAAATCCTTGAATCTGAGTGAGGTGGAAAGAGTCTTTCAAGAAGCGATTTGTATTGGACAAGTTGTTTTTGTTGTTGTGGAACATCAGCCGTGGACGTAGTTATATATATATTTTTAGAAGGAAGACAAAAACAAGCGATTTGCTTCTAATGAACTAGTGAACAAGAAGATAATGCATAGACAGGTCACCGTTTCAGGCTGTCTAAACCAAATGGCAACCTCTGGGGCTTAAAAACGAAGTTTGGGGCTGCAGTTCCTTTAGTGACCACTAGGATGGCTCCAAAAGCACGTTAATCCCCACAGTCTCCCATGGTTAAAAGTCTTTCACTTAAAGTATAAATGGCACAGTCGGTCATTTTTTGAGGTTATTTAATAAAGATTCATTGATTAGTATACGATGTGTATATCTCTGAAAGCAATCCCATAAACTATTAAAAATACATAGGAGTGTGTGTCATTTTGAGGAAGGTGCCATGTTGCCCCGCCATTTTGAACACACAGTGGACAACAAAATACCACCTCATATTGCCTCATATGTAGTACACCAAAGGTGAAGAGAAGTTAACCCGTATTCATGTCTGCACCTTCAAACTCAAGATATGAAGGATCATACCTATGTTTGATCACTTTTTCAATTCAGTTCAATTTTATTTATATTTATATAGCACCTCAAGGCGCTTTATATTGTTAGGTAGACCCTACAATAATACATACAGAGAAAAACCCAACAGTCAAATGACCCCCTATGAGCAAGCACTTTGGCAACAGTGGGAAGGAAAAACTCCCTTTTAACAGGAAGAGACCTCCGGCAGAACCAGGCTCAGGGAGGGGCGGGGCCATCTGCTGCGACCGATTGGGGTGAGAGAAGGAAGACAGGATAAAAGCTAAAAAGGGGTCCTCTTCACTAAAGAAGGGAAAATGTGAAGGAAATAGACAACACAGCTGGCATCTCCTCACCTCAAGCCTCAACTCCTGAACTGGATTGAGGACTGACAATGGACCAGCTAAACGACAACAGTTGATTATAAGCTAACATTATATCTCATATTATATAACATTATATATATAGCTAATGTTGGGCTCGAGTGTTCTAAAAATCACACTTTCCTTCTTATAAACAGTTTCATTCAATTCTCACATCGTATGAGACTTTATTTACCAAGCGTCAGAGTCTAACTATGTTTTCTCCACTTCAAAGAAAGTTTCTCTAATGCCGGCTAACAGTAGCAAACAGTCTAACAACAGCTAACCAATGCAGACAAATGTTGTCTGTTGCTGTCTGTCAGGTGTCACCACCACTAATTTGAGTCACTGAATTGATCTTTTCAGCTGTCTCTGTGATGTTTGTGGTTTTTGGAGAATTTTAATGGAATTACGCAGTAAATAACACAGCCTGCTGTGTGGTACAGAACATCATTGCATTACATTCATACAGTTTATAGAGGCAGCTGGATAGTCTAAGCCAATAACTTAGCATACCACCCTCTCATCCAAATATGGTTACTTCTGATACCAAAACAAGCACCCAAATATTGTGGCTTCAAAATGCAAAGCCCAGAAAGCAATGAGTGATGTCACAGATTCCATGTCCATCTTTCTTTTACAGTCTGTGGTTCAAACAGACCTTTTAACTGATTCGCACATGTATGCGTGGGTTATTGACCTCTATTTCTGTGTGTGTGTATTTTTGCAGTTTGTCATGGGCGACAGTGGAAGTTCATTTCTCTTAGTGTTCGCCACATCAATCAACATCCCACTAAAAGATACAGCACGCCATCCCCTCTTTCCTTCTCATCCCCTCTTTTCTCTCCCTCTCAGCTCCTCCTGCCCATTTCCTCCCATTTTGCCATCCGCCGCACAATGAAAGAGCCTCTTGGCTTTTATTAATAGTTAAAGTGGCCCCAGCCTGTCACTGGGGACAATGGCTGCAGCCCTGTTAATAAATAAAAATAATAACTAGGAGATGGAGACAGAGAGGGAGTGCAATGGAAAGAGAACAGGCGACACTGCCATTTGTTGTTCCCTCTCACTTGTCAAAGCTCTTTGGCTTAAAAGCCTCTGTCATTGTTGAGGGAGAGGGGGCTGGGGGGGAGGAGGGGAGTGAGAGACAGAGAGAAAAAGAAGGAGAGAGAGAAAGAGGCAGTGCCAGGGGCTAATAGCACCTGTTGGGGTGATGGTGAGACAGCTGTCGTGGAGGGTGGGGGGGGGGACACAGGAGCACACTCTTTCTTCTACTCTTTCTATGCATGTTTTTGCAAAAGACTCTCTATCGACTCGTGCTCCTCCTCTTCACCCTACCTTCATCCTGCTGTGAACCGATTCCCTGAAGGCTACAGTGGCTTCTGAGTGAAAGCACTAGGGCTGCTGTCTTACTGGTTAAGTGGCAACGTTGAAAACTCAAGGACAGAACAGGGCAAGGACAGTGGCAGACGAACAGGAAAAAGTGAGAAGTGGACTTGGCTCGAAGTTCAGCGTTGATCCCGAGGTGTGTGTTTTTTGCAAATGTGTGCTCACTGTAATCAGCAGGGCATGGATGTTGTCGTCTCCACGCCAGAGGAAAGGACCTGATTCAGGCCTTGAGGGAGGCAGAAATTAATGTGCACTATTTTTTGAGTGTGTGTGATTATGTGAGGGGAGCTTGCGTGCAGGTTTGCAGGTGATCGGGTGTCGTTTTAAATCCTTTTAAATCTCCAGGTGGTTTGTCAACACTCCACTGTGGACAGAAAGGGAAATAGAGGGATGAGAAGGAAAGAAAGAAGTTTAGGCAAAGTGCTGCTTTTTTTGTGTACTCTGATTTGTTGTTGAGTGTGGAAGATATGTGTACATTTGTGTCTCTTTTAGATGCACTAAGCTGTTCAACTCAACACACCGGACATCCCCCCCTCTCTCCTCTGTGGAAAGCCTGAGTGTTTGTGCATCAGTATGCATGTGTATGGGTTTATGCATGCAGGCTGTCTCACACCAGCGAGATTAAGACTTTTCTTAAATCAGTCTTGTCATTATAGGGGGAGGAAAATAATCTGGGGACAAACAAACTTTTTTCCTGCTGTCAGCGTTTGCAAGTGTGTGGAGTATATGTATGTGTGGAGCCACATATACTGTATGAGCACATTCAAGTGTGTGTGTGTGTGTGTGTGTTTGCGTTGGCTGATAGGGTTAATCTCCCTACTCAAAGTGTAAAACCTCTCTCCTTAGGAAGGCCTCCCATCCCAAGTGCAGATGGCTCCCAGTAAATAAAGTACTCTCTTTCTTTCTCCCTCTTTTGTCTGATCACTCCTCTCTCCTCCTCGTTCACGTCAATCACAGCCAACAGGGTGACTACTCTAGGTTCATGGCCATATATCTGTGTATGCGTTTGTTTTTTTCCGGTGCTTATATGTGCACACATCTTAGGATTGGATCTTTCCAAGTGTACACTCACCCGTGTGACATTTCCATTCCCCTCACTGTATGTGTACTTGTGTGCACAACTGTTACCATAGTTTGATTGTAATTAGTGAGTCTGCGAGTGTGTGTTTAGGTAGTGGTTTGTGCGTGTGTGTGTGTCTGTGTGTGCGTGCGCCTGTAAGGGTCTGTGTGGAGTGTGTGTTGAAAACAAAGCACTAGCTGATAATGTGTCCATTGTGGCGGGTGCATTAAGGCCCTCTTTGTCTCAGGGCCCACAGGGCTAATGATTCTCTAGCAGCAGGTGAGAGGGAAAAAAGCCTCTCTTTTTTCGTCTCTCTCTCTCTCCCCCCATCTCCTCCACTTGTCTCTCTCTTTATCTTGCGTTGCGCTCCCTCGCTCTCTCCCTTTTTCGCTCACTTGTTTTTGTTTTTCAGATTTCCTCTCTTTCGATTATCAGCTCCTCTCTTTCCGCCTTTCTCTCCCTCTCTCTCCTGCTGATGCGGCCATTAGGCTGAGCCGCTGCTGCCTTTATTACAGCAAATGGACTTTAAATGAGCTTTATTGTCATGTTGGCCAGCCATCTGAATCCCTCTCTCTCTCCCTCTCCCCTGCCCCCCCTGCCCCTCATCCTCCCCTAAACAGAGGCCCCCAGCATTGAGAGGCTGTTGTCAAAGGACTGGAAGGATAAACTTTTGGCCATGGGCTCAGGGCACGTTGGAGAAATTAAAGGTACGGTAAAACTAAATTATGCCAGAACTTAAAGACTTTAACCCTGTGAACTTGATTGAGGCACTGACGATGTCCATTGCGGGAGTAAAATACCTAGAGTTAGATTAAATATATGAGGCAGAAAGACCTAAAGCTTGGTAGGTATGACATCTAGTGATGGGGCCATATTGTAAAGACGACAGCTCAGGTTAAAGTTGACCTGAAATGAACTAATATGAACTGAATTCAGATGAAGTGATCCTAAATGAACTTGATCTGTCCTGAACTAAACCAGGACACCTGCTTCATCTTGTGCGTCTGATCAGCGCGTCAAAAAAAAAAAAAAGTTAATGGCGTCTCTGCTAGTCTCGCAGCTCGCTGTTAATTCACTGCTAATCGACCATTTTATCCACAACAACCCTCTTTAACACCCAAGAGCGACACAGGCGGAGTAGGACAGAGGGCAGCAGGGGATACAAAAAGGGAACAAGTGGAGCTGTGCTGTGAATATGCAGGAGCAAGAATCAACGAGAACGAAAGCGAGAGACGGGAAAAGATATAAGAGAGGCAGAAGAGACTGTGGCCATTATTCCCTGTAACTCCAGGGCAAAGCCGTCGTTCTCCTCCAGTAATTGAGCTTCATTAGGAAGCAAAGCAATATGTAATCAAAGAGCCTCGCGGAGCAGCGTGGCCATCGAGAGCAGGGCTCCATTGATCAAACCTCCTTTTCCCAGCTCCCTGCCGCGCTGACATTTCTGTGTAGGGGCGTCCCGCTTGGCGCACCACACACCAACAGCTGGGGAGCAATGTGTGTGCATGCAGCGGAAGCACACATATGCACGTTTGTGTCTGTTAAGCCGGTGTGTGTCTTACATAAGAATCTGTAAGAAAAGGTAGAGCTGCGGAGATACTAAAGTGGTTGCTTTAGTAGCGTCAGTGTGTAGGTGAGCGCACACATTGCTCTCACACTGTCAGTGCATCTCTTGACTTTTTTTTTTTTTTGCCCCCATCGAATTCCATCGAAGAGCATTTTGTGGGGAACAAAGTGAGCCACTGCCTCCTGCTCCGTTGGCTTTATTGAGAAGAAACATTGGTAAAAAGGCCCCATGCAGTTCACATAGTGATACACATACACACAATTATGGAACTCATAGTACTGGAATAAATCTCCCCACGGTGTTATGCTATTAACATCACTCCCCCACACTAAAAAGTGACAGCACAGATGAGAACAATTGCTTGAAATCTGGATAACATTTTTATTCATCATTACGTTTATACGAGGGGAAATGCTTAAACCCCATACCAGAGACTTTTAAAGCTGCGCCAATCACTTTTTTTTCTTTTTTTTTTTTTTGGGGGGGGGGGGGGGTATAATCTTTGTACAGCTGTTTGCTTTTTCTTTTTTACTTCTGCTTGAAATCTCTGCTAAATATTTATCTCTACACTGCACTCCTTTTTACAATAAAGTTGTGTGAATTTGATTAAAGCTTGGATACACAATGATGGAATTCAGCCGTACTGTACAGACACTGTAAAGTCCAGTTCCAAAGTGTGAAATGATCGCTTTGCTTGGCTGCTCAAAAGAAAGGAAAAGAAAAGCAACAAAAAGAAAATAAACTGGTGCCATTTATTAAATAGTAGCTTTGTACTTGAAGCCATTTTTCTGTGATTGGCTGACCCTCGCAAACACCAGGTAGTTTAGGCTTCTGGACTCTGAGATTAGATACCCGAGGTATCCTCTTCCTTTGGCTGAAGAATAGAAACACTGTCTGAAACACAGCTTCTGGAGGAGTATTAAACCTAAGCTTTTGGCTCATAAAGATTACTTATTCACTGACCTTGTTATCTTTATTGTCTTTACTCAGGTTTAATATGACCATCTAGGTACTTTAGGTTCATTCTGTACACCACCCATACGTAATGAGACAAAACCAGGTTTAAAGTCATTACGACAATTAAAAATTAAAAGTTTCCTCTCCCCCCATATTGTGTGGGGAGAGGATACTGGCTGAGAGAGAGCAAGAGAGTTGGAGGAGTTTCACTTGGTTCCACTGACCGGTCAGGAGAAGGTAATTGTTGATTGGTCTTCCTAAAACAAATTAGACAAACAGGATCAGGCAGGTACACACACAGCTAGCAGGAGCAACAGTGGTATTCCTAATACAATTAAAGTAATGTACTTACTGTGTGCATTTTAAACTCCTCATTTATCTTTAAATAAACAATAAATCCAATAGAATGGTCTGACTATAAGTAACTTTATTAGGGTAACCAATTCTTCTGTTTTTTATTACTACAAACTACCACAAAACACCCACCATGTTAAGTACCTTAATTTCTCACCTTAGTATTGACTTGATGATATCAACTAATTTGATTATTCAAAGAAATTAAGTTCTTGTGTCCAAGTAAATATACTTCTTTGCATATGTTCTGCATTCTCTTATTCTACTTCACATCTATAATCCATTTCCTCCTCTTCTTTCTCCCTCCCTCCTTAGCCATCTCATCCCCACTCCTCCTTACTTACCCAGGGGGAGTTATCAGTGCAGCCGGGGTCATTAATTAGCACCGAACACAGTGACAAGTATTACATTGTTACAAATTGGTTAATTACCCTGCGCACGAGTGTGTGCGTGTGTGAGAGAGAGAGAGAAAAGGGATAGAGTTGGTGTCGGTTCGGGGAGTTTGTAGGTAAGCTCAGGCTGCGGCAATCAGCCTAAGGAGAAATGTGTGTAAACCAATGGAGGAAACCAGTTATCGATCCACCTGCCTGCCTCGCAGCAGCTGAAGAAACAAGGCAACGCGAGCTGATTTATGGGGTGACCACAGAAATTCTCAAAGTGTGAATGGGAAGGAATGAGAAGCAAAAGACGGGGGCACCTCATGTCGGCGTTGGAGATTTTCGACATCTCGTCTCAGTTACTGAGCGTGTCGTTTTCCCCAGCGTTAGAGGGGAGCTGGAAACAGCTTGCAGAAAAAGAATGAGAACCGTCTTCCAGGCTCCTGGTTCTAGGAATGTCCGTTCACATCAGTGCGCACGCGCTCACTGTTTGGAACCAATTTTCTATATGTGTGGGTGTGTGTGCAGAGGGAGGCTAACCCTAACAAGAAAGCCCTACAATAAAAAGCCTCCTTTGATCCATCCTTTCACCTTTGCAACCCCCCTCTTAGCCTCTTTTTTTTTTCTTTTTTTTTCTCCCCTTCCTTCACACCCCTTCACCCCTCCGTTTGAACATGCCAACGTTTGTAACACAAGGCTCTTTCTTGTCTTGGTCAGCTTTGGCTATACACACACACACACACACACACACACACACACACACACACACACACACACACACACACACACACACATTCTGGCTCTACAAAGGTGAGTCTGTGAGTTAGGACAGCGGCGTGTTTATTTTTCCAGCGGCCAGTGCTCCCGACAGTTGCCTTTATTGTTCATTGTTGGCGGATGGATGGAGCGCGGGGGGAAGTGAGGGAGAAGGGGGGGGAAGGGGGTGTCGGTGGGTGCAGTGGGGGTGGCGGTGGGTGAGGCCGCAGCTACCAACAGGGGAAGACAAATGGATGGCTCTCACCTTCCTGAGCGGTCAAAGGCCAGGTCAGCAGCCATGGCCTGCGTCCCCCCCCCGACACAGATCTCGTCTTCTGGCTCCCCTCTTTCATCCCCTGCTGTGCTTCTCTTTCTTTTCTCCCCTGTTTCCTTCTCTTTCTCCCTCTTTTCTCGTCCTCATCTGGTTTGACTGGTGCAGGAATGTGGCCCTGTTAAAGGTAGCAGCTGAAGAACAATGGGGGATTGTGCTGTTCCACACTCTCACGCACACACACACACACACAACAAAGGCATGTAGGCAAACATCAATATATATGACCAGACATGGGCGCACACACACATACTGATTTTGCCTCTGTGTGCCTCTCTCTAACTACATCCTGTTGAATGATTTAGGCCTTGTGTGGAAGCGCACGCATGTGTGTGTATGTGTGTTTGTAACGGAGCTGGTATGTCAGGATCTAAGGAGTCAAAGGTCAGGCCATGCTAAATGTGAGCAGGAGGTTGGCTGACTGCAGGGTAAACACAGACCAGACACACTCTCCTTTTCTCTCTTTTCCTTCTCTTTTTCTCACAAGCACACTCATAGAAAAAAAAATACAACTCAATACTGCTACGGAGCACTTCCAAATTTATCCATATTTCAGCACCAATCGGATAAATATTGATTGTACTTTAAGTTTTAGTGAAGAATGTCAATTTGCAAACCTGGCTGAAGATTCGTTTTGTTTGGTAAACGTACGATTCTGGCTCAGACATTACATTTGCTTTGCCTCTTCTTCCCACCACATTTTGCCTGTTTACAAATACTTCCTCAGCCAGCTTTATTTTCTTTATTTCAATACGGCAATAAAGGCGGTGATGGATGTGGCTTGATTAATCACTGCTGGCCTTCTGTGCCCAGGAGAATGAGTCAACATCTGGTTTTACAACCCTGCTGCACACAAACGGCACTTTACCCATCTTCCTTTGACATGCCCCCTTCTACCATTCAAAGCCCCTAACCAGTCATATATTAAGTCAGCTAACAAGTCATGGATAGCTTTGCTCTGTTTTTTCTTTTTGGTTTCTCTGACCCTGACTTCAACCCCAATGATTCATGCCATCCTTTGAATTGCCATTTTAATTTACAAAAACTGGAAAAAACCGTAAACTACAGGGTTCCTTTTAATATTTGAGGTGCTCGGACTCATCCAGCTGTAATCAGCCTGTTTCTAATTTAACAAAGGAAATATCAAGTCTAAAAACTGGAAGTGGAATTTCAAAAAGCACGGGGTAACCTTAGCAGAGTACTGCTTATTTCATATCACCTTTGACCTCTGTTGCCCCCCCCCCCCCTCTTCACTCTTGCCCTTTAGGTACCCCAGACAGCCTGGCGGAGAAAGAGCGCCAACTCATGGGCATGATTGGCCAGTTGAGCAGCCTGAGGGAGCAGCTCTTGGCGGCCCATGAGGAGCAGAAGAAGCTGGCCGCCTCACAGATGGAGAAGCAGAGGCAGCAGATGGAGCTCGCCAAGCAGCAGCAGGATCAGGTATAGGAGCACGGTGCATGTGAAGGGCCTCATTTGGAAATGGTGTTTACTCCATGCCTATGCTGCAAAAAGAAAAAAATGTCCATACTAACAAGCCATTCAGCCTCCATTACTTGGTATATGGAGCACATTGTTTGATTGATCGCATTGCAAAATGTAAACTTCAAAGGTCAGTACTGTTTAAAATGCATCTTATAGGTCTACAAAAGAAGGTGGATTTGAAAAGCAACAAATCACAGGATTTTCTGTCCCCTGCACGCTCTTTCTTCCACACACACACACATCTCATGCAGCGTTCAAGCAGCCAGAGACATGCGCCTTTGGCAGCTTAAACACAAGGACATTACACAGGAATCAGCTGAGGGTATGTAGTGTTGGAGCGGATGTAGAAGAGACATACACGCACACACACTCCCAGCTCCCAGGCGAGAGTCTGCCAGGTATTTGCATAGAGAAGGGTTTCCCTTTTTTGCCATGCTTTTTTGCTCCTGGAAGGCTTGGTTTTATAAAGAGAAGGATGGGCCCGCCCACATACACACACACACACACACACACACACACACACACACACACACACACAGAAATACAGCTGTAAGGACAAATCACCTGTGACAAACACAATGCATTACAGTGCTCCTGGCTTCATCCTGCACCAGCGCACAGTGAATGACTCTGACATTATGAAGACTGTACTCTATGTGAATTCTTGTGTTTCTCCATTTCTTTTTAGGAGTTACTGGAGTTTCAGCTCAAAATTACTTATGTTTTCGCTGTAGCTGTTGTGTTTCATTGAAAGCATTGTTTTGAATGCAAAACAAAAGGTAAAGGTAAAGAAAGTGCCAAATTACCTTTCAAGAACAAAAGTATTTGTATTTTTGTCTGTTTTTTAGGATTGTAGAAGCCAAATTTCACATAATCGTGTAATTCTTTCCTAGTTAAATAAAAGACGCAGTCACAGAAGTGAAAACAAGGAGCTTTAAATTATCCTATGAGGCTAACTGTTAAAAATTGTGTGCTCATTATTTTCAGCTGCCATCAGTGTATCAAAAGCACTCAGTTGTCAGCATGTCAGTAAGTGGGTCGGTGTTGAGTCCATATGAAATGAGCTTTTTAATATTTCATACCAGGGCACTGACCCTCTGTCGTGCAACTGGGGCATCAGAGACCTGCAGATGTGTCGCATCTCCCACAGTCTCTGCACACACAAACGCACACGCATGCACTTTGTATGCAGTTCTAAAAGCGCATGGTGTGCTCTGTCCACAGATTGCCCGGCAACAGCAGCAGCTTCTACAGCAGCAACACAAAATCAACCTCCTGCAGCAACAAATCCAGGTGAGGCCAGCTTGTGTCTGCATGGCCATCCATATGATGTGCGCGCATGTTTGTGTATGTGCCCTTTGTGTGTCGGGTTTGTGTGAGCGTGTGAGTATGTCTGCGCGCGTGTCGGCATCACCCACAATAGCAATTTTGTGATTGTGATTGTTGCAGCTTTTCTATGCTCAGCCATCAGCATTTGAGGCCTGAATCAACGTTGACTTATAATGGTGACATACACAACCTGTGTAATCACTTAAAAATAGGTCGGTCTGCTTGGAAAAATCAAAAGTACTCTGTTGGCAGTATGTGTGGTTTAAGTGATTATTATATAAATCCAACTTGCTTGTCACACTGTCGGTGAAGTCCACTTTTCTGATGTTTATTCCATTGTGTCTGAGAGTGACTGTTAAAGGAATACTGTAATGCACCGGCTGATCAACCTAGGGAATGGTACCAAGAGTGAAAGAGAGACTCAGACAAGTAAAACCTTATTTTCTGATTATTTCAAGGCTGTTACGTTCTAAAGTACAAATAAACACACCCACCTCGGCACAGCTCTGCAGGAAAGTTCCACATTGTTGACTTTTGTACGACTGCAAACCCATACTGTCCAATATGGCATCCTTGCTCTTTTTGTGCGTAGCTAAGCCCCTACCTGATTAACCTGGTTGCTACGACTCACACTTTTTCCCCCTTTTGAACAGAGGTTGATGCCAGAAACACTCTTAACACTGCAAAATACTACTACTACTACTAATAATAATAATAATAAAATGAGAAACCTCACACTCTCATACTGCAGGCCAAGTAGTACCCTGTGTTAAAAAAAATAAACATTTCAGTTGTAGATGTGATTAAAATTGCGTGATGTTTTTGAGTTGGGTGGTTGTTGTATGAGATACTTGTTTATGTTCTCGCTTCAAAGGAGATTTGTAAGGGACTTTCTTCACCACAGAATCCTACGAAATGCAAAATCAATAGGCCTTTATTTAGTAATGGCCAAATCTTATCATGTGGTGTGTAAAAGTGAATGTTAAATAGCCAGTAAAGTCAAATAAAACTGCAAAGTAATTCAAATTAAAAGTCCCTTTGAATGTGAGCCTGGTCCTCGGCTTGAGAAAATGGGTGGGTTTATATATGTAACACTTAAAAATGGAAGTATTGTACTTTTGGGTCCATACACTGGAGCCTCTATTTTGGTCCAGGTGGCTTGGAACGAATAGCCCAGCCCTTTGTAAAGGCAGATGACACTGAATTTTAAGCTGAGAAAGCTGGGCTTTGTATCATAAAGAGACACCCTGTCCAAGAAAGCGCACACACACACACACACACACACACACACATACACACACACACACACTCCCTTTCCCCTGAGAGTTTAGCCATACACGGTTTGTGTGATAAGAAACCTTGTGATAGCATGTGTGTAGGACGTGTGTCTGTGTGTGTCCACGATACTGTGTAAAGCAGCTGTGTTTATTTGCTTTATGCGAATTAAATTCTTAATTGTCCGTGTTTTGTCTCTCTGACAAAAAAGCGAGCACATGTTTGCGTCTGAGGAGTTCTCTGTGCCTTCTCCATGCGTTCGTTTCTTAACCCATGCGCTTGTGTGTGTGTGCGCGCGCGCACTACAGCTGTGTGTGTGAAGCCATAAACACGTCCGCTCATGATTCACTCCCTCACGACCCCGCCGAGACAAAGCTCTCTTTTCCCATGACTTTGCAACCTTTTCCCAAACAAGCGTCTCTCCATTGAACGGGCCCAACAATAGTTTCTCACAAGCAGGGGCAGCTGTAGGCAGCCTCGTTAAGAGAGACACACAATCAACAGGCGCTCATCACAGGAGCTCAAAACACTTAGACATCCACATATATGTTGCGCACAACAAAGTATGCGAATACACAGACAAACATCCAAAATATACGCCTTCCCTTGCCCGTTCACACATATCACAAGCAGTCGCGGAGAGTGCTGCACACTCGCTCGATGATCAAACACACACTCATCATCAAAGACTTGGTTGAGAAATACACTGCTTAATCATTCATGAAGAGATTGTCCACACAATCCCACAATACAATGGCCTGCCAGAGAGAGGGCACCAGGTTCAGTGCGTTGGGGTGTGTATGTACGTGTATGTGTGTTTTGTGTCTGTATGATAAGCCCCTTGTGATTGCATTTCCCCCTAACAAGGCTGAGTTCAGCTGTCCCTTCGTGTGTGTGTGTGTTTGTGTGTCTGCGTCCTTGGCTTTGTTAGACTTGAACCCCCAAAGGCCTGTGAAGAATGCTTTCAACCGTCCACTTGGAAGAGGTGATGAAATGAAACGAATAATCAAGCTCATGAAAAAGAGAGGAGAGTGACACACATCCTTCATGAAAAGAGGACAAATTATTTATTGTCCTTGTGTCTGCTTTCTTTTCTCTTTTTTTCCCTCTCAGGCTAGTGATATGCGTGTTAGCTTTCGCTATTTAGGCCAGCAGCACTCGCCGAATGCGGTGTAAGAAAGTTCATTTGCACAGACGGGCATAACAGCAGCAGAGGCTAATGGCATACAGTACGAGCAGCACACGCACATGTGCACCTTCATTGTGTAGACGCTCATTAGTCTTCACAAGTCGGTGATTGGCTGTCTTCTCACTCTAATTGATTCTACCTGAAATGATCCATGATTTAGCATCACTTACAATCCATTAATTTTAATCATCCACTACATACACACACACTCTCCCTCACATTCACATTGTTTTACTTTTGAGTGAGCTTTCATACGCTGCCCTAATCCTCAATCTTCCCTGGATTTAACCCTTACTTTTATTGTGATTAACCGTCTAAACCTAACCTTTAATTGAAGTCCTGACCGTACGTTATCTCTAACTTTGCCATAATCCTACACCAAAACCCCAAACATGACGAAACCTTTCCCTTGGTTAAGCAGAGACCTTGAAAAACACCCTTTATGTTATAAAACTTTGTGTTCATTCCAAGGGTTCAGTCTAACTTGTCCACACAGAAATTCCAAAACAGGAACATGTGTGAACATAAGGACGTACAAGACACACAAAAACACACGCACACACACTTTCCTACCCCCTGCTAGGGGCCTTCTTGTTAAGCTTGAAGGGGTGAGCACATTTTCTCAAACTTCCCTTTACTTTCCTTCTCGTCTCGTCTCATTCTAATTAAACGTCTTGTCTCCGAGGCTCCCCCCGGTGTTTGCCGGGGACGACTGTTGCTGCCGTGCGAGGAAGCGCGACAGGGATGAAAGCAGCTCACCTGCCGTGAGGCTCAGGGCTTACCTTGAGAACACGCACACATTTTTATAGAATTGCCAGACACAAATGCACAATATATATTGAAACAGAGGGATGAGAGAACACAAGTGTGGCCTGCCTAATGAATCAAAACTCACTCATGCAAAGCACTCGCACACACACACTTTCAACTGTGTCTGCTCCTGTTGCGCTGCCCCTGTGTGCTGTCTTTAATCTCATCAAGAATCACTACTGCTATAGGTCAAAGGCAGCAGAGCAGAGAGAGAGAAAGGAGAAAAAAAAATCAGAAAATGAGTAAAGCCACCTGATGCTTTGACTGGTTTAAGAGAGCCCAGAATTGGTGGCGACAGCAGCTAACAAGGTCTCTATTAAGGCCATCCTACACTTGTAACTCAATCTCACATACACAAAACTAAGTGTAATACCTGATGCAATCACAAGCACAAACTCCTGTCTCTATCTGTGTTTTTCATTGTTGGGAAGAGGCAGACAAAAACATTGAAAAACATGCTTTTTATTGATTTCCACGCACACGGTGCAGACCATGAACGTAACACAGGAGCACCTCTGTAGTCTTTGCATAGGAGCAGCTAACCCAATTGGCTGTGTAATTATTTAATCACCCCCATTACACCGCAGCCAGTGTAATTTGTGTTTTCCTTACACACTATGTGTCAGCATGCACACACACGTATGCACTAATAAACTGGACTGCAACCAAACAGCCTTTCCCACTGAGGCCCACCCTCTCTCTCTCTCTCACACACACACACACGCTTTCTCAGGCACAGATATACCTGTGTGTGCATCCTGCAGTGGCACTGCCACCTGAACCATGCCCCTACATTCACAGCACACTGGCCTAATAGCCCACTGTCCATAGAAAGTTAATGGACTAATATTAAAAGCCAGCTCCCTCTCTCTCTCTCGGTCTCTCTCTCTCTCTCCAAATTAATTATTGGTTCTATCGCTCGCACATCCCCTCTTCAGCAATAGGTCATACAGGTCTTGCATTAATTGCCGGAGCATATGGTCGCCAACAGATTTTAGCTGTGGGACTCGCACTTTAGCGGGGGCTATTTTTTCGCGCGCTCAGATGCGAGCCATATTGTGCGGCGCTGGCAGCTATTGTTCGGCGCATTAACTTCATAGAGCTAATTACTCCCCAATAATAACTTTACCTTGGAGTTTTTAGCGCAGCGCGTGCCAACCAACCTGTTTCGCACCCCATATGTTAATTAGCGGCCACATCTTCATTATGCCGCAGCGGCGCTTTAAGTTCAAGCTGTGCCGCCTGGCGCGTGGTGAACGCAGCCTCGACTCGCTGCCAATTATCCAACTCTTGCTCCCCTCTCCGTCTCTCTTCCTCTCACTCGTTCTCCCTCTCTTGTTCATTCTGTTCTCTCTATCTGCTGTTTATTTCCTGAGAAGTTGTCTCGCCAGGGTGAATTGTCAACTTCTCTCTCTCTTTCCGTCCCCTTTGCCCCTGTGAAATTTCTCGAGAAAAAGTTTCACACTTGTTCTTAATATATGTGATTTTTTTTCCCTTTTTCTTCTTCTGCTTAGAGTAATTTTTTTCTTTGTTTTGCATTTAGCTTTCACTGATTAGAGGCATTTTTCAGATCCAGTTTCGTTTCAGGTTTCTGTTTTGGGCGTGGAGGTGGGGTTTGCAGATGAAAGCGGCAGCGCCTCTTATTCTCCACGTCAGCAGTAGCAGTGTGAAGATTTGTGTGTGTGTATTGTAGGTTTTCATGTTTGCTTTGGGCCTGATGTGAAAGAGAAGCTGAGGAGCGCATTATTCCCAAAGCTCCTGCTGTTTAAGATGTGCCTTTTCCTTTATGTGAGATCTGGAGATTGTCTGATAGATCCAGCCTTGCTCTCCCTTTCTCCTACCCTTACTTTCTCCCGCTTTTCCTTTTCCTTCTGTCAGCTCATCTTTGTCTCTGATTTTTATAGCACTCTCCCTCCCTCTTCTTCTTGTTGGTTTCAAAGTTTACGGTGTGATCACAAGGCAGAGCTCATGAGTTGCTTTAAGGCATTATTGTATATTCAATATTAAATGGAAAAGAAAGCTCCTACAGTATCAGAGTGATTGATCCTCTGTATTATGTGATAGCCACTCCACAAACAAACACACTCTCAGTTTTTGAGTCCCTCGCTCAACTTGCTGCGACCCATGTTTCCTGCTTTGTGTGGCTTATGAAAGTCGATAAGTGCGAGTGTCAGTGAGCACGTTAGGCTATTGCTGCTACTGATCAGCTCAGCAGCTGTTACACTAACTCAGCTACTATGAGAGCAACCTATGTATGGGAATTGTTCTCCATAAACCATTCCCCATCTCACTCTTGTCTCTGTTTCTCATCCCTTTGTTCTTCTTCCTCCTGATCTTCTTATCCCATTGTGGTGACTCATACTGTACATAATGCGCAACAGTTCTGTAGGCTGATTAATGTCTGCCTATTGTATGCAGGCATATTGTTCTGAGATCTAGAAAAGGAGGGGATGATATAGAGGAGAAGGTAGCTTTTCTGTGGCGTTTTCATTGGCAAAGAAAGAAGCAAAGTCATGTGCAGACACTGAGTCACACAATATAGATATACTAGTGTGTGTATGTACAGTATATATGTGCTACATCTGCCTCAAACTTATCTTACTCTGCTCCTCTGCTCCCCTTCCCTCTCCTCCCTCCGGTATATTACAGCATTTCTAGCCAGCTCTACTCCAGCATATGTCCAATTAGGCCTGAAAGGCAAAGCAGAACTGTTCTGTCTGTGATTTGTCCCCGCAGGGGTCCTGTCCGAGCGTCGCTCTGGAACGCCTCCCCCTTCTGATCGTGCGTCGCAGGCGGCACGACGGTTTATGGTTAACCAAAATGGTGGAGTAATTATTGTTTTTGGTGTAAGGGGGGAACAGGAGCCGCTTGAAGAGAGCGCTGCGCTGTGATAGTTTGATTACAGTGCTGCTGGCTGCCGCGTGCCGACACACACAGGAGCGGGAGGAGGGGGATGAGGAGGAGACACAGAAACACACGCAGAGGAATTTACAGTACACTGTAAAATCGCTGTTGATACTGAGCGACAGCCACTCTCTCTCTCTTTTTTTTCTATTTACCTGTCTCAAACACTAACCACTTAAAGGGCTCACATTGCTGAGACATTACCCGATTGTACCGTGGCACCACCACCATTCTTTATGATTGTGCAGCCATTTCCTTCATTCCAGATCAATTTTCCACATCAGTCAGCTTTTACTCACCCATTATCCTATTCAGCCATTACCTTCTCTGGTCTCCTGGCAAAATAAGAGTGACAGAAGAAGAGGAAGAGAGATTAGTTGCAAAGAGGGAGCAAAGTGCTTTGCAACCAGACATGTGCAGGTCATGGGCCTTAAGACATTATCAAGGATTTGATTTAAGCGGGGAAGCCTCACAGTTTAACACGGAAACTTCAGGATGCCCATCTTTCCTTTGCTTTTTTTCTTTTAAATTGAACATAGCATTAGTTTCGGCAGGTTTCACAGTCAGCCTGAGGCAGCAGCCCTGGCAGATCAGCTGTTCTCATTGACAGTCACATCAGCTGATGGCTCAGCTAATAGCTTTCTGTGCATCGTATTTGCATATTTGAAAGCTGCATATCATCAGCCTGGTTGCTGTGGCCTCTGCAAGCCGCTGTGGAACCCAACTTCACCTCCTTTCATCCCTTTTTAAACTCAGTCAGTGTCACATCTGTTACGTCACTGATGCCTATTCTGTTCTGAGCTACTCCTGAATTTAGTCTTTCCACGAATGCACAGGGAGGTCCCGGAACAGAGGCATACTGCCAAATACAAATTACTGCAGATGGAAAAAATAATCTTCCTTTTGACTGTAGTGGTCCTGACAGAAATCTGTTTATACTGTAAAACAGAAAAAGACATCATTAAAGGTATAGTTAAATTGACAGAAGTGGTGAAATTGTTAATTAAATATATTACACTTCCAAGACCTGCTTCTTGTACTTCTAATTTTATTTGAGTACAGTGTGGGCGCAGCATTGTTGTAATCTTGCCATTTAATATTCAAAAAACTGGTGCCCAATGAAAAAAGACAAACTGTATGCTTCTCGTTACTGAATAAAAACAACAAAGAGGGCAAGATGTGTCCTAGGGCTGGCTCAGAGGATTACGCAAGGATTGTCGCATTATTTTTTTAAATTCTGACTTTTTTAGAACAATTTCACCGTCTTTGCTTTGGGATCCTTTGCTGTCTTCATCTCGCGTTACACCTTAGCTATAGGTAGAAACTCTCCATTATTTCCTTCCTTCTCCCACCTTTTTCCACTCTCCCTGTCTTCCTCGCCTTATCTTCTCCTATCTTTCCTCTCAAACTGTCAGTCAGTCCATCACGCGCAAGTCTTTGTGTGTTGTTTTTGGCAGAACGCTGTTTAGTGCAACCATCTGTCTCCTACTTCTCTCTCTCCTTCTCTCTCTCTCCTGTCATCCCTGCCAAAGTCACCCATCGGAGGAGCTTCTTTTTCTTTTTTTTCTCCCTTCGTCTCCTTTTAAAATCCTGGAAACCTTATGAAGTCGTATGGCTCTCTGCCGACAAGCGCGCACACAGCGTTGTGTCTCTGTGTTTGTATGTAAGTGTGTGTTTTGGTTGGTGGGAGGTTTGATGCAGGGAGAAGGGAAGAGAGCACTGTCTTCCAAATAAAACGAAAAGGCCAGCTGTTGTTAGAGTTTAGTGAACTGTCCTCGTGACGTGGCTTTTTGTGTTTGAAATGACATGATGCTCTCTTTACAGCCATGTGTTCCGCATTGATTACATGCATACAGTGTATCTATATGAATGCATTTGATTGTGTTACTGTGCAAACACACCTTTATTTTCAGCATTGTTCATATCGCTCCCAGCGCATGCACACATGAAGAGCTGTACAAATGGACAGGTTGTAATGTTTATGCCTTCTCATTTTCCTTTTTTTCCCCCCTTTTCCGACTTCCTCCCCCCTTGTTCTTCCCCCTCCTTCATCAGCAGGTCCAGGGCCAACTCCCTCCACTGATGATTCCTGTCTTTCCCCCAGACCAGCGAACTCTTGCGGCAGCTGCGGCCCAGCAGGGCTTCCTAATGCCCCCTGGCTTCAACTACAAGCCTGGCTGCAGTGAGTGGCATCCGTGCACGCACACACACGCTGTACATTCATGAATAGGTGCAACTTTCAGTGTAGCTTTTATGTGTGATGTTTCACATGTTTTTCACCAAGCAAGCAAGGTAGAGTCCTACCATTTTCCCACACAAGGAGTCTGGTTGTTTCCCAAAAGACGAGCTCGCCCCTATAACAACATCTCCCTCTTAATAGAAAAACCAGTCCAAATACACCCTTCCTGTTTACACTCTCTTTATCTCTCTCTCCCTCTCTCACTCAGTCCTTTTGGCTCCTTCCTTTTGTCTTGTCTATTTTTTGATGTATAAAAGCAACAAAATGAAGGCGTCCTGCAGAATTTTTTTTTTTTTTTTTTTGGCTATCACGCTCCGGCTGTGTGGCAATGTGTTGTTTACCATGATAGAGAGAGAGAGAGAGAGACAGAGATGGAGAGAGAGAGAGGAAAAAAGGAGAGGTTGGTGCTTGCCAGGGGATGCTGAGAATAAATGCACAGTGGGGGGGGTTAGCAGAAGGGGGGGGAGGGAGGGTGGTAATGTGACCTGCCCCAGGTTCTCCTCACATTAACACGGGACGCAGCCAGAACATGTTTCCAAAGCAGCCCCCACACACACGCGCGCACACACACACACGTCCAGACAGCCAGAAATGGCTTTGTGGAATTGCAAGCACACACACACACAAATCAGATACAAATATGTAAGTGTGCGCACAGGCTCGTGCATACTCCCCCCCCACCCCACCCCACTTAGAGTTTCACAGCTTCCCAAACAAGTCCATTCCATTTTAATTAGTGCCATCTTCACCCACGCCCACTGCCCACGTAAATACCCTGTCAAGTAGTGGGCTTGTCTTTTCACTGCCTCAGCCAACTTCAACCGGACTGGCACACTGCGGCAGGCCAAGCCGCCCCTGAGAAAACTCTCTGGCAACTTTCGAAGTTGTTGTGAGTCGATGTAGTTTGGTGGTGAAGCTCTAAATAGGACATGTGTAGCATTGTGCGCTGACATATTCTCACGGCGCTTCGCAGTTTGGAAGATAAGAATACATTTTATTTGCACAGTATGGATTTCTGCGCATTCCAAGCCTCTCCTGTTTAAGCACTTGAACAGTAACGCAGTCTTTTTTTCACGCTGCAGTTTAAGAAATCAGCTAGCATCTTCGAGGGAGGGATAACGAATAAATAAGTGCAAAACATACCTGCGAAATGGTTGTAACTTTTTGAAAAAAGCTGGAAGCTTAATTCCAGGTATTTTTAGGGTAGCTTTGCATGAACAACAGTTCAAAATACTCTTCTTTAATCTTATACTAAACCTTGACGCGGCCCCTCAATTCATCCACAGTCTGAAACGTGCAAGTTTAGATTTTCTTCCTTAAACCCAGATGGGCTCGCACTTTCAAACAGAAGCTTTGAGCAGAAGCTGGGTGGCATTTCTGTGCTTGAGTCTGGAGGAGAGGCTGAGATGACCATATAAAAGATCTTTGATTTAATGTTTAGTCTTTATGATATCATATGGATCAAAACATGTCTGAGTGTGCAACTTCATGCTAAGAGATCACTTTGTTATTTGAAATTTTGGCCATGTTTTATATCTTTACCTTTCAGAGTAAACAGGAAAAACACAATAGTTCCTACTTTTCCATCTGCTTTCGACACCTATGAGCACATAAAACATGCAACTCACTGAAAAAAGGGTTTTAGTAATGCTGATGCCATCATAAAGCATCGACTTTTGGCCTAAATATGCTGTTTCCCGCTCTAAAGTTTGACAAACTCTGTTTTATTTGTTTGTTATTTGGAGATGAGACTAAAGTGATTCAAAGGGTGTTTTAGAGATGAGTAACCTAAACTAAACATCCCAAGTTCAAAAGACAGGTTTTTCATTTCAAAAATTAAGTCTGAGTAACTTGAGAAATTGTTCAGAAAAAAGTAACACAGAAAGCTTTACTCTTTATGGTAAGAAAACTGCATCGTCTTGCCTGTTGCTTTCATGTTGAAAGATTCTATAATGCCTCTTTAAAAATAAAAAATGTGCAAAATTGTAACATCAAAGTGACACTGATAGTGTTTTTGTATATATCACTTGCCCTCATCCATCTCCCTCTTTCGTCTGTTTGTCAGTGAGAAATCTCAGCCTCGTCCGCCTAGGTCGCTGTCCCCGAGCCAAGAGCAACATGTTTGCTTTTCTCTGTCCTTCTCCCTTTTGTTACAGCGACCCCCAGGAGGAGCATAAATATCCACTGGGCTCATGTTTGTCCAGGGAGCAAGGAGAACAGACCAATCTCCTAGAATACACAGTCCTGAAATAATTCTTTAATCCCTCCTGCCCTCCTTCCCAACTGGACAAAGGAATGTCTCAGCTTTGCTTTCACTCTCTTTTTTCTTTTTTGTGTGTGTTATTTTTAAGAGTGAAGATATATGGGAAAATATGTTGTAAGGAAAGTCTGGCTTGTGCCAAGCTAGGACACAAAACGTACACGGGCAAATACACACAATAGATAGAGCCAAGAGGCTGATCACTGTGCTCAAGGTTCAGGTCAGAAATGCAAGGTCAAGCACTGAGAAGGTTCTCGAGTTTTCTTCAAGATGAAAGAAGTTTCCTGGATTCGATATCAGCACAAAAGCCTGATCTAGTCCACCAACTCCTCTTTAGTTAAAGAGCAAGTTCAAATGCACATCGGAGCTTTCAACCAGCATGTTTGTACAATATGACCATAATTAAACACCGTATCCTCTTCTTTTCTCCCTTCTGCTCCTCTCACTGCTATCCCTCACCCTCCACCTCCTCTTTCCTGTTATTTCTGACCTTTCTGTCCCTCTTTTTCTTTCTCTTTCTCTCTCTCTGAGTAATTACAGTGCAGCCTATCTGCACCTACTAACTAATAATCCAAACTCGCCCTTTTCTCCCCTTTCTTTCTCCACCTCGCTTCTGTCATCTCTTCCGCCCTGTTCATCCATCTATCTCTTGATTTATCACTCCTGACAGAAGGGCGAGAGAGGGATGAAGGAAAGGAAGAGACAAAATGGAGAGGTAGCGAGTAACTTGTGAAGAAGGCACCAAGAAGGAAAGAAGCAAAGGAGAAGAGTGAGGGGAGCAGTGAAAGCAGCGCTGTGTCCGCAAAGCAGGAGAACAGACAGTTGAGGGGAAAAAAGGGAGAGCGGAGAACAGCAATCGGCAGTCGCGGCTCTTAATTACGGTGCTGGGGCTGGCTTTATCAGAATCCCTTCACCTCACTGCTCTTTGTCAGGGGGTATTAAGGAGGAGGACACACAATCAGGCTTTTCATTAGGGCCCTACCGGCAGCGGACACAAAGGATGGCTTTAACAGCTGCAGAAAGGGACTCAGGTGGCAGCGGTGGTGGTGGTGGGAGAGAGGGTTTATGGGGGAGAGGAGAGAGGGAGCAAGAGACTAAAGTGGGATGAGAGGGAGGAGAAAAACAAAAGGATGAGGGGAAAGAGTGAACAAGAGAGATGGAGGCTGATAGGAGAGGAAAATGGAGACATGGGTGGAGAAGGGGTCACAGAGCCATCCTAGTCTAACTGGGAGGAGGATATTGAGGATAAGGTGCCATTGGTGTGTAAAGTGCTCTGAAAGCAGTCATTGTTTTTAATTTGATATTTCATTTTATATAGAAAAAATGTGATTCTTGTCTTCAGGTGATCCCTACCCTCTCCAGCTCATCCCCACAACGATGGCTGCTGCTGCTGCCGCCACACCAGGTCTGGGACCCCTACAGCTCCAGGTAAGGCTATAGCACCTACAGTTGATCTCTCAGAAATAAACTTAGGGGCCAGAAACATAAAAATGACTTCCAGCAGCAGCCACAAACCTTCAGATATATCACAGACATTTCTCTTCTCACTGGGATGATGCCATTGTGAACAATTCCCCTAACCCTGACAGTGTTCACACCACATTCTGCTGCGCACTGAGCTAGACAAGACCACAAACACAGCCACAGGGGGGGGATGCACAGCTGTCACTTTCAGCCAAAGTGTTGACACCAAAGTGATCCCACAAAAACATGATCTTTATGATCAGCGCTCAGGAAAAAAAAGCACACACAAACAGAGAGATGTGACAAATGTAAGCATAGCCCTCGGCTTTGTCCTGTGATAGGGAGCAAATGGGGTTGATGCAGTTCAGTGGGAGCCGGCATGCAGAGTAGAGCACAGAAATATTCAGATTGGCTGTCAGAGGTAATTTGGGGGTGATGCTGAAGACATTTCAATCTCCCTTAACAGCACAGACTTTACCGATGGCTCTGAATAAACCAAAAGAGGGATATTTTTAACCTAAGGAATAGGTTTGGATCACTGTACTCAAGCATGCCTTTAAAATGAAGTGTCCAGAACTTTTTGTATCACAAACCAGAAGGCAAAGCATTAAATCATTGTTTGACAATCAGTGTGTCTTTTCACTGCATGTAGAGATTTTTAAAAGTATCCAAACTGACAAATTCTTTATTTTATCTGTTTCGGAGATGTTGACCAAAGAAAGGAAACTATGACAAAGTTGAACCCAGGATTTAAGGGGCAGCTTTCATCTACATGCACCTCAGGGGACTCTGTCGAAAGCAGGGCAGAGGTGAGAGAGAGTTAAATAGGAAAGGTAAAACACGGGTGGGAAAACAAGCTAACATCTGTTATCCAGCTTATAAGAGGATGAGATTGGTGCTTTTCCTCTGTGTGTATGTAAAATAAGTGGCCTTCCACTTATGTAATCTTGACCACTGTCTGCCCCGCATAGAAAAACACACACGACTAGAACTCAGAGATCCACGTGGGCTTTGGGCCCCCCTCTCAGAGGGGTTAAGAGCTTGCACTGGCATCCTCTCACTCGCCTGTCTGAAACACATTAAGCACCAGTGCAGAGCTCACCCTCAGTACACTTGGCCACCTGTGTACATCTGAGAGAAACAGCTGCATTTGACACACATGTTTTCGTGTATTTCTACACGTCTTTTCACTTACACACAAGGGGAATGATGAGAAATTATGGGTTAAAGGTCAGACAGAGGGTGTGTAATACATTTGCACCTGTCAGCCAAAACGTGCAGCTCCATATGCTAGACACTACAGGGAGAATAGAATAGCTGTGTAACTCTATCATGGAGAACGGACCCCGCTGTCGTCACTGATTTCATTATTGCTCGCGTGTGTGTGTGTGTACGTTTGTGTTTAGCCCCAGAATAATTTTCTCTGTCTGTTATCACTGCCTCAATCTAGCTGTCCATATGTTCGACTGTGTTCAGACTCACTCAAAATCTCCAGTCGAACAGCTTTGTCCACCTTGCAATCAGACACACACACACACACACACACACACACACACACACACACACACACACACACAAGCAGGGAGGGGCAAAAGAACACAACAAGTGCAAAAAAAAAAGGAAAACCCATCTCACTCAGTCAGATTTCTTTCTTCCAATCCTCCAAGAGAAATACACATCCACATGCACGCTCACACAAACACAGGCGCACGTTGAGATTAAGGCTTTGTCACAAAGAAACGGATTTGCCAGGGCTAACACAAGTACAGATGTCTCAATGTGGATGGATTTCCTTTGGGATCGTCTCTGCGCCCTCATTTGATAAGGAGGTGTTTCTGTCGCCCAGACGAGACATGACAGTTAGCTCGGGCCTCGGGTCGCCACGGCAACACAGCGGTTTGGCGGGGAAGACACGAGTGAACCCATTCAGCCGACACGCATACACAAATGAAGACAGAAAATGAAAGATTTT
The DNA here is from genome assembly GCF_036321145.2 of Pelmatolapia mariae. Taxonomy (NCBI): domain Eukaryota; kingdom Metazoa; phylum Chordata; class Actinopteri; order Cichliformes; family Cichlidae; genus Pelmatolapia; species Pelmatolapia mariae. The sequence goes on from NC_086242.1 coordinate 4,224,162, forward strand.
CAGATACAATGGACAATAAACTAAGGTGCATTCAGGGGAACATGCAGACATGCCCCCGGGTGTGTTATTTCAACATGTGGGCTGGACTTGAACCACACACACACAAACATAGTGATTACAGTTTGTACGCACGCTTCTCATATATGCTTCACTTCCCGTGCACCTGGGATGGAAGGTTTAGTCTTCAACAATATGAAGAATCTATATTTGTTGTCCAAATTGAATTAAATTCAAATCCAATACATTTTGATTTGAAAAGGAGTTAAAGGGCTTTTTTTGACAGTCCACAAAGAGCCTTTCTTATCTTAAGCACTATTGATCCGGTTTAGGTCGTTAACTTTGGTACCACAGCACATCCGACTGACTCACTTTGGGGAAAGTGGTATATTATATACACCCACATATAGGATCAAAATCTGCATTTGGTACCTTGCTGGTTCAATTTGCTTCAATTAGTGTACCTGGTAATTTTATACATCCCTCTCTATTTTTTGCTAATAAATCACTGAAGTTATTGTTTAAAAACAGCAGCGGCTCCTGTACAAGCAGCTTGCATTGATGAAACTGTAAACAAGGAGGCTGAAGTGAAGCAGTATAGTCTGAGATATGGATATTCTTCCTGTTCCAGTGTATAGGTGCAGGATTTTTTTTGCTCACTCGCTTATTTGCCTATGCAGGCTTGAATACTTCCTTTAAATACACTCATATATTAAGCTTCTTTATGTAGCTCTCACTTTGAGCAGTTGCTAATGTGATTTTTTTTTTAATTATTGCTGATAAAGCTGTTAGAGGAGAGCTGCAGTCTAACTGGGCAGTAGTGTTATTAAACTGTCTGTGTAGGGACAACAGCCACAGAGAAACTGTTCAGCTGTTACTCTATGTAACTCCAGTTTTATGAATATGAGTGTAGCTTCTAATAGTGGCTTCACCACTGGTTCTCTTGGGTGGCCAGCTTTTAGTCTGTCGTGGCTGTGGTTACCCCTTGGCTCCACTCCTTGTCAAGCGCTAAAACACAAAACCCCACAATCTTTTGTTGGCACGTTATTAACTAACACCTCTGTCTTTAAACACTTTGTCCTATTTTCTGTGACGTAGGACTCTACAAACTTACTAAAATGTACAAAAACAAACATATTTGTAATTTAAAGTTAAAGAACTGTTAAATTGATGAATTCTCTCTTAAAGTTCATAATATGAACAAGAATGTTACTTTGACACAGTCCTGCATAATGTTAGTTGTCAGGCAGTCAGCTCATATCAGCTGATAGCTCATTTTTTATACATTTTTATGAATCCAAGTGGCAAAGTTTACACAGTTCTCAGTATTTGCTTAAACTTGCCCACATTTCCTGCACAACTGGAAGCCGCTTTGCGACCCACCTCCACCACAGCTCCTCCGTTCACACTGTGTGTGGTCATTAATGCCACCTCTGTTCTGTATGAGGGTCCTTTTGCTGCTCTAAACAGAGTACAGCCTTACAGCCAAATATAAATAATTGCAGATAAAAAAATAATGTTTTTCTTTTGACTAAAGTGATTCTGACTGAAACTTCTTTTGTGCCAGTTTTTTTTATTGTGACATCGCAGAAATCTCAGTCCTATTTGGAATCTTGTTCCTTGCGGCCGATACACTGTAGATACGAAGCAAGAAATCAAGTTTGGAATAATGGCTTAATCTGTGTGTATCCAATGTGCACACAGAAAGAAAGAAGACCGAAAGAAAACCTTTCAAAAGCACAGTGTCGAGATAAGTGCAGTTCTTAGAAAAATGTATTAAACTCAATGATTTAAAGCTTTTTTTTTCTATGTTTGAACCGTCCTCCATAGAAATCAACAGAGTGGCTCTTAAAGTCAATAGAAGCTTAACACTGAATCCTCTACAGAAGCTTTTCAAGGCAGTAGAGGCTTTGGAGTGTACAAGGTTGGCATTTAGCATCTTAATCTGTGGGATGAGTGTGACATTGTGCATTAGAGCATGTTAATCTGGCTCCCTATTGACCCTTGATATCATTGATATCATCCACATCACACAAATGGACTGAGAAGGACAGACAGAGAATTGAAAAATGAAAAGAAAATCCACTTATCCTGGTGAGGGAGAGAGAGAGATTGGAGGTAACGATGAAAAGGCAAAAGTACCAGAGGATGATCAGCTGAAAGGATAAACAGAGAGAAAAAGAGATGAAGGAACGGAGGTAAGCACTGGAATAAAGTGTGTTTGTGCGCAACAAAGTGTGTGTGTGTGCGTGTGTGCGGCGTGGTATAAAGAGGGTCAATGGCATGGGTCAGGCATCATATGGAGAGGCAGATGTTGGAACATATTGTCCTGGATTACCGCACTGTACACCGGAGACATAGATGGACGAACAACGGACGGGCGGTTAGAGGGAGGAGGGGAGGGGAAAAAGAGGAACAGATGAGAGAGGTAAACGAGAAATCAATCGCGCAAGTCGTTTTTTTCTACAAAACCTTATCTGGAAGGAAGAAAGATAGCAACACAGCAGTTTTCTCAGATGCTTCAGTGTTGGAGGTGCTGAGAGATTTCTTTTTGAGATTGCACTGTGAGCCCGTGAGCAGCAGGGATAGCAGATAAAACTTCTGAACACTTAAGAGAAAAATAGATTTTTATAGAAAATAGAGTTCATAGAAACATTTTGGTGTATAAGTCCCACGTACTTTGAGCGGCAGTTTTTATATTCCGTCTTTAAATTCTGGTGAAATTACAAAATAAAGTATAGACTGCATTGTTGAGAAGTTTTTCACTTTAAGTAACCCAGCGATGTTAAAGTAAAAGCTAAATATTGGTTATTTCGTTCTATTCAATACTTTAAAGAGAGCACAAAGAAAAAGAAATAACCAAAATACTTGAGATGTTTGCTGTCAAGGTATAAAGAAAGCATTGTAGTTATTTTATTTAAACTTGACCACTATATTGTGGTGAAGTAATCTCTCTGTGTGGGTTGTTTTTATTCAGTTTATTGTTGTTCAATCACACATAGGTTTCCAAACAAGAACAAAGGCTCGAAAGCAAAATCGAAGAAGAGGTTGATAAGACGTAAAGATCGGACAGCGTTTGTGTCAGACGCTTCTGACTCATTATCAGTTTTACCGAGGCTTGTCTTCTTTTTTTGTCTCTAAGTACCAAAACAACCCACAAGTGGGGGTGAAAAAAAACACGCTCAGATAGACAGAGAAGAATCCATTAAGATCTATACAATAGTCCTCGTGTCCACGTAAACAATAGAGCTCAGACCGCTCTGAGGCGTCGGCGTACTCGGACAACAAAGATGAGGCAAGCTTGTAATCTGTCTAAGGCTGCAGATTATTGACCAAGATTCACAGACACACACAGATCCCCAGTGACTAAGCTGACAAGAGAAACAGCAAAACAAGAGAATGGACACCGCTTATTGTGTGTGTCAGGGAAGATGCACACAAGATAGTGTCAGTACTACTAATACCACAGAGTGACCCCATGTTTTCAGTCAGAGAACACCAGCAGTCTCCCATCACCTCCCCACCTCATGTCCATAGAGGTCGGGCTACACACAGACACACAGACACAGACACACATGTAAAAATTCTATTGACATATTGCTTGTTTCACATTAAGGGATTAGGGACATAAAGAGGGAAGGGCTGTACACATATGCACAGCTCAGCAGTGTGCCTGGGTTGTGAGTGACATTTCAAATTCCTTAGTCTCATCCTGCAACTGCAATTGCACCCCCCTCCCCAATCTGTGTGTGTGTGTGTGTTCACTCCTCTAGTCACCCCAGGGGGCTTTGCGCTGTCACTTCCTGTTTGTTGACATGTATGTCGTTGTGGCGACGCTCTGGGCACGCTCCACAGTGCCTCTGCCCTCTGTACCGTGTGTGTGTGTGCGTGTGTGTGTGTGTCATTGCTCGCCGGCCCATTGAGCAGGCTTTGAGTGACGGGAGCTGGCCTTGTAATGGAACTCAATTCACTCCGTAAATAAAGAGGCCTTTGAACCACTGGTCCGAATATGGCAGGACACACATACACACACATACACACACAGACACACCGCCTGTGGTCCACTCGCCGGGGGGGTTTGGCTAGCAGGGAAGGGGGGGGTGAGGGGTTTTCATGCTCGGCTGGAAGTCCACCCCCACACCACCCGCCTTCCCCTCCTTTGCAGGAGCTACAGTACAGCTAATTGAAGAGCAATGAACAAGCACCGGCTGATCTGATCTCAGCGAGCTGGTCAACTGTGCCACGTCCATGGAACTCACAGCAGCAGCAATACATCCAGTGCACATTATGTACCTCAATCATGTACTTCACTCATGTTTGAGAAATCTATACAGATACTCATCAGAAAAGAAATACTTGCTTCTGTGTATTTTACACTTACAAGAGACTACTCAGGAGCAAACAGTAAAGTGTGAGAGCCTTACACTTTAGAGTGGGGGGGGCAAGGCTCTCAACAGTCAGTGAAAAATGTGGATTGCCCTTTTTTTAACTCCATAACGCCAAAGTGATTATCAGGGATGAAGTTACTTTTCACAGTATTTTGATTTATTTATTTATTTTACCTCTGAATGCAATTCTTGGAATGGCAGGTATCTGTTTTAGAGCGAAATTATAAGTTTGGAAAATCGATAAAAGTAATAGAAAAGGATAGAGAGAACATAGAAAACATGCTTTTGCTCTGCTGTTGAATTGTTGGACAGTAAATATTGTACTATATGAATGAATGGCAGTCAGGAAGAGATTATTTCATATTCAAATATCAGATTCTTCCAACAATTATGCCGCTGTGCGTGTGTGTGTGTGTGTGTGTGTGTGCGCGCACGCGCACGTCACCAGTTTGAATGTCTCTGTTTTTTTCCCCCTTGTTAAAGAGATAAATGTCTTAGTTTAAAATAGCAAAGAGGAGAAGGAGCTAATGTGGCTGTCAAGAGAGATAGAGTGAGGTACAAATGGACAGAGAGAGAGAAACAGCAGTGACAGCATCTCTTCCTTGTCCATTTGCATAAACAGGCCTTTGTTTGACGCTGGTGGCCGGCAGCCAAGCACCAACAGAAGGACGGAAGTTAAACTAAAAAAAAAAAAAAGGATGGTCTTCTTCCAGAAAAATATTCCACCAGAAATAAATAATAACAATTATAACTATTCAAAAAAAAGAAAAGAAAAGAAAAACAACACATCAGTTACTTCGTGCAAAAACAACCATTATGTTGCTCTTCAGAGGAAGCACTAACAATTCAGAGGAACACAAAACCAGCGTCTTAGAGATTTGTATTAGCCAACATGAAAGTAATTGAGCTTTGCGGGATGATTTTGAGCAGAAAGACAGAAAGAGGCATTTATGAATATTGAAGCTTCGTCCAAGTTGTGAATATTATGCTGTGTCTGTTGCTGTGGAAATACTGGCCAGAGACTGTTTTGTGTGATACAATGCTATTGCATAAATATCCCAGAGTATGTTCGCACCATCGCAGCTCACACCATAATGCTTTTACTTAATTGGAAATTAATTAAATACATAAATAAGAATAGCGAAAACAGTGTTTTGGGGTTTTTTTTACCTCCTACTGTAGTTATTGAATCAATTTATCTTTATTTTAAACCTATTTCACGACATTTGCGTCTGTTTTTGCATCTTATTGTCGACGCATTAAAAACATCACAGGGCCACAAGACACTCCTGGCATGTCTCATCTGGCATGTAGCGTCACAAATTTCTCTCTCTCTCCTTCTCCATCATCAGTTTTTTTTTTTTTACCTTGAGCAAGAGCTGGGCTCTCCATCGTGACCTCGATAGCCAGAGTGTTTGCCTTTCTCCCACGATGCACCTGGAGGGGACATGGCCGTCTCGAGGCCTGTCAGAGAGGCTGTTAGCGCTTCTCCCATGGGGTGGGAGGGGGGCTGACAGTGGAGATGTCCCACTCTATCTTTCTGTCACACAAACAGAGGCCGGGCCACTAATGGCCTCTCCTTCCAGAGCTTTTTAGCCGCCTTTTTCTTTTCTTTTCTTTTTTTTGTGGTCTCAACTATTCATTTATTCATGTCATCCTTTCTTCTCCTTTTTTTCTCCTCCTCCCCTCTCTTTTTACCCCCTCTCTTCTCCCTTTCTTACTGTCCCACCGACCCAACTCTTGCCTCTATCCTGTCTCCCCCTCCCGTCCCTGTCTCTCTACCTGTCTCTCTCTGACCTTGCAGCAGTTGTATGCTGCTCAGCTAGCAGCCATGCAGGTTTCCCCTGGGGCCAAGCAGCACGGAGGCAGCCATCCTCCCCAAGCCAACCTGGGCACGCACTCGCCACCCACCAACACACATTCACAGAGTGACAAGGGCCGCAGCTCCCCGCCACCAAATAAAACCAAGGTAAGAAAGAAGAAAAGTAACACATCTGTGTGTGTGCGCATGTTTTTGTGGTTTGAAAGCTGGCTAACAAGGTTTCTTCGTCAATAACGAGCACGACTTGATGAATGTTTAAAAAAAAATCCACAGCTTAGGAAATGACATTTAATTTCTGAAGTTTTTAATTAGCAATCACATCTGCTTTTCAAATTCCTGTCTCTGATATCACTAAAGTGTTATTTTTCAACAAGTTTGCAAGAAAGCTGTCAGTGGAATATTTCAGCTTTCTGTCTGTGGAAGTATTTTCCATAAGTTTTATTTTCTCAATTCAGCATCAGTCTCTATTCCTTAAAAAAAATTCTTGATGGTAGTTAAAATATTCTTACTGCGTCGGGTAAATTCTTCCAGTTCATTCAGGGGAGAAAAAAAATCCAGTCAATTAAAGCTCAAAAAGGCTTTAGCAGCCTAATTACTCGAACTGCGTACATGCTGGCCTTTCCAGTGTGACCACGCTAGCTGAGAGTGAATGACTTCCAGTGCATGAGCTGAAAAATGTGTTCCCAAGTGTCGCAGCCACATTTTTATGTTTTTTTTTTCTCTTATCAAACAAGTGCCCCAAGCAGCGATCTGCTTCTCATTCTATTCTCATTCTATACCTTAGTACAACTTGGTCCTCGATCAGCTCACCTCAAACACCAAAGGTTTATCAGAAACTTCCAGCTGGTATCTGGTCGGAATTCAGGATGTATTAGTGCTTCTGCCGTTTTCTCGGCTGGCTGCCCAATAGGGGCGAGGAGAAGCCTTGTGACCATCCAAGTGGAATTCTATGAATATCTGGTTGGCCATTGGGACACATACCACCTCTCTCTCTCTCACACACACACACACACACACACACACACACACACACAGACAGACAGACACACACACACACACACAGCCATGCCTCCTACCATTCTCTGTCCACTCTGTGACCCTCATAAATGTTATAGTCAATCATAAACACAGGCACTGTGTCTATAAGTAATACTAGACTATCAAAATCCCACCAAGTTCGACAAGCTGAATTCACATTTGTTGCCACATAAATTAAAGCTTCCGGGTTTCCTCTTCTTCTGCCTTCCTTCTCCTTTCCTTTGTCTTTCCTAAACTATTCTTTCCTGTCCTCTTTATTTCCACTTCCACATCTTTTTTGCTACTTCTAACTTTTTCGTCTCTGTTCATTTCTGCATTGTTCTTGCCCTGTTCCAACCCCTGTGTTTACTTACACACACACACACACACACACACACACACACACACACACACACACACACACACACACACACACACACACACACTCAAACAGGACTGGTTCATGACACATATTAAAGCATGTGGTTGACCCCAGAGCTTGCACCCCTACTTCCTTGTCCATCAGCCCCTCCCTACATCTCCATCACATACACACACACACACTCTGCCATCCAGCCATCCTGCCCCCACTGTCACACACGTTATTACCATATATATGGAAGACAGGCAAGTGCTGTGGCCTGTGGTGGAGGAGAAGCAGGGAGTCGTAATGGCCTCCCCAGTCCAGCGGGAGTGGCTGACTGGGGAGTGGACCAAGGCGGACCCCGACAGTCTCCATAGAGGCAAAATCGCAGACTGACCACAGAGCTGTTCACAAACATTAGATAAGTGCTTTGGAGAGTTTTCTTTCTTGATTTCTTCTTTCTCTTTTCTTTCTTTCTTCCTCTTTCTCTCTTTCAGGCTGACCACTGAGGTGCTCTCACTGATTCCCTTTAACACTCTTTCTCTCTCTCTGGTCGAGTGACATGTATATTTCAGTGGTGTGCTCTCCCTGTGGGCTCTATCTCAGGTCTCTAGTCATTTAAAGGCCCACTGCCCACCTCTGCTCACAGCTGTTTGGACTCAGGCTCACACTGCTTAAGTGCTTTACCCTCGGGTGAGACACGGACAAACACACATACATTAAAAAAAAAAAAGCACACATGCACACACAGGTGTAGAGCTAGGCACCAACTAGAACCTACACACACACGGTCAAATCACTGCAACTGCAATTACATGCAGCTTTCTTATATGCAAGAGTGGATCTTCAGATGTAGACAGGCATGCATACAGACCCACACAATGTTGTGTTTCAGTGCACCATACGTAACCCGGTTGCTTCAATACTGCATCCCTATTTGAGACTATTTGATCGTGTAGTAATATGTTTTCTGCACATTGCTTATTTATCCTTTTAATGGCGATGTGCATTATCAGTGGGTACAGAATTCCCTTTGTGAAACTTTGATAGCCTAGTACAGTGCTTCTTAAAGTGGATTCAGGAGACCCTCAGGGGTCTACAGTAATTTTATGCAGTATTATGCTATAACTCATAATACTGTGCTTCATTATTTAAGAGTGCATATATGAAAATCATTTACTCAAATAATAGATGTATATTGTGTTCAATATTTCTGCCCGTTTTATCTTCAAACTCCTGTATGATTGGAGTCAGATAGAAAATCCACAAATCAACAAGTTAATTTGAGTGTGTGCCACACAGGAAACTATGACAGTGTAATTAATATCTGAACAGTCACTTATAGCTGGAAGGGAAGAAAGAGATGCAGAAGAGAGGAAAGATGCAGAGATGAAGAGTGAAAGGCACATTTAAGGGTCTTGTCCTTAGCACCCGCCCCACACACACACACCCCTCTACACCTACACACACGCACGCAGGCCTGACTGGGATAAACTGTAGTGACACACACACTTGTCCTGTTAATTGAACCGTCAGCTCCTGCGATAAGATGCAGAACCCTGATGTCGCTTTCACATGTCGGCATCCACAGAAGTGAAATACAGCCCACACACACACACACACACACTTTTATACGTGTTATCTCTCCCCTTCTGCTTCTCCTCTGTCTCTCTGTGTCCCTCTGGCTCTCACTGTCACTCTGCATGTTTTCGGTCTCAAAGCTGGAGACTGTTTCATCAGCCAAGAGAGACACAAAAGCAATTGTATTAATTCAAGATTCCAAGCCTTTCAGAGGCTTTAGAGGCCTCTCTCACACACATAAACACACACACACTGTCATGAGATTTAGAGCTTGTTGAACAATGTCTTACAGTGACACACGCACACACTCGCGCGCACACACTCGCACGCACACACACACACACACACACACACACGCGCACACAAACAAGTCGGTCCAAGCCTCTCAGCTCCACTGTCTAAACTAATTCCTCCACACTGGCATAATGCAGGTTGGCCACCTTCCCACCACAGGATTTGGCTTGGCGCGAAGGGAAACTCCCCCAATCCACTGTACAAGAGGCATAGGCATTATCTATTTGTAATAAATATTCAAACACGTTCCCAGCCAAAGCCCACCATAATATGGGTCAGGATTGAGAAGATCCTCCTCAGTTTTCTCCTTTCTCTCCTCATCTTCTCCGGCCCATTGTCTCACTGAAGGCATCTTTGGGGGGTCCTCCATCTATTTAGAAAGCCCCCACCCCCAACCCACCCCACCCCTCCTAATGAAGGACAATCCGGTTAGGCCTCATTGCGCGCACACACACTCACGCACATGCATGAACACGTACACATGTAGGGGGGCTTAATTGGAAAGGCTTAATTGAGTTGTGGGGGGCTCATAAGGCTTAGTAAGACTCAAGGAGTGGGAATCAGGGAAAGTCGGCCTTAATGAGTGAATATACCACACACATACACACAATAGTTTCTCTTTTCCACTGTATGCCAGTTTCTACTTTGCCTAAGCAGCAATTAGACTAATGACCAGAAAATAAGGACAAATAATGTCTCTATTCTCTCTGCTGTAAGGCTTAAATTTCGCTACACCTGTAATGGCAAAATTTCTCTTTTATCCTGTTTTCCAAAGTATACACAAGATGAATGTTGCGAAACAACCAAGGAAACTGTATTTGTAGGCCTCATTTTGACTCTGTTGTGTGCCTTTAGCTGGCTGACCCGTTAAGCCTTCCATCCCCTCATGTTGTGTCTGGCTTTTAATTGTGGAGTTTTAATTACACAGAGTGGTTTGTGTACATCTGGCCCCTCTGCGATCCAATTCTTCCTTCCTGTCATGTGACCTTCTAAGGTTCCTCCTGATTGGATTAGGTCATCAGCAGGGGTGATGTTGCCATGACAGTTAACATGATAACAGTGGTGGTCCACATGGCGATTTACTTAAGGAGCGCTGTCTGTTGTGTTGAGGATGTTGCTGTGTGCCGAGCAACACAGGGATAGATGGATGAGGGAATTTAATCGAATCAAAGAATTTAGGAATACTTTACGTTTTTTAGTGTCTGGATTTCCGATTTCATGTGGGGCGCTCAGAAGATGGTACAGAACGAATGGATCCTTACTGTGTTACACGTCAAGCATGTAAATTTTTTGGAGTAAACATTTTTTTTCTCCAAAAATGGTCTCTGTTTCCAATAGAAGGTGATCTCCACTTTTAGATTTTTGTCAGGTTTATTTGTAGTCAAATATCTTTGGGGTGTCACAACACCACAAACCACTTAACAGCACGCACCATTTTGATTTCACTCACGAAATGTGCAGCGGCTACGAGCAGCCACATGATAGCGATCACAGTCAACCTCCCCCACCAGCTGCTTCTTGTACGCATGTAGTTCTCTGTCATTTTAACCATGTTTTAGTTTTTATGTTTTGTGTTATTAACCTTAATGACCCATCAACACACATTAGCAAAATGCTATCATTTTTATGGGACAACTAAGTTTCCCTTTAAGGAAGATAAAAGGACTTTGTTATTCTATTTCAGCTCGGACATATTTTCTAAAAAGTTAAAATAGCGAAATAAAATTTGAGGCTTTGGTCTAAAAATAAAAATCAGATTGAGAAAAATTATTTTAGCTCCATTAACTCCTATTAATTGAGGGCTATCTTACGAGCGCCCCCTTCTGCTCCTCTGGTTTAATTGCAGCCCAGGTTTGTGCAGTATGAGTAATAGGAAGTGGAGGGATTGTGTTTATCTCTGATAAATATTGTTAACAAAATGGACCTCAAAAACCAGCTGCTTTAAGAATCGTATTGATCGTTTGTTAGGTGCTATGGGTGTGTTTTTGGGTGAGGCAGAAAGGGCTTCTCTGCTTTTCCCCACACGCACGTTCCCGACCATGAAGGTCCCCCGTTTCTAATGGACCAAGTGCACATTGAAGTGACAGACAGCCGTCTGTTCAGTGTCTTAAGACTCTCACACCTCTAAAGACTCTCTGAGGGAGGTGTTTTTCTCTGTGAAAGACTGTAGTTTTACGAATGAGTTCAAGGTGTTTCTCGTCCTCATGTGTTTGGATGTTTTTAGCATGTGAAGCACCATAGTGCATGTTTGCTGGAGCCTGCATGTGGAGTGTGCACGTGCATGAACTGCCTTGTTTGAAGGTTGAGTTTGCTGTGACAGGAAGTCGGTTATTTTGCATGTGAATGTCAGTGGTTCGCACCAAAATATGCAAATATTTATTTTTGTATGTGCCGTTATTTTTATGTTTTATCTTTTCGCTTATTACGAGCTGTTTGGAAAGGGGCAGTGGCATGCACCTTGTGATCCGTCCCGCCCGGGCTTGCCTCAGATTGCTGTGCATGGGCTCCCGTTTGATTAGCACACCTCCATTGAAAGTGGTCTCGGTGAGGGGAGGGCGAGGGTGGTCCCCGCGCCTCCCGCTTCCAAATTCCTTCGGTGGTCACAGCAGGCGAAACTGTGCTGTTTTGGTTTTTGCAGGACAGTGAGGGTGCACAGCCACTGAACCTGTCGGCCAAGCCTAAGGCATCCGAGAGCAAGTCACCCAACTCCCCCCCAACTTCCCCACAGGTGCCGGCTGCTGCTGCTGCTGCTGCGAACAAGCTGGACCCCACTTCCATGAAGCACAGCATTGCCCCCTCCAGCATTGGAGGACCACCAACCAGAGTCAGCTCAATTGGTAAGTGGATTTAAATGCTCACACATTGACACCACACACACACAAAAAACAATCACAGCATTTTACACTGTGCTGATGTCATACTCCTGCAAAGCTAGATACCTACATAGATGTAAAATAGTTAAACCTAAATATACCAAAATATCTGTTTTCTTGGACTGAGGGGCAACTGGTACTCCAGTTTCCACATTGATTGAGACAGGTGCTGAACTCACTACAGGTATGTTTACACAGGATTACACAGACCAGCTAAGCCATTTTATCTGGCCAAAAGGTGGGATATTCAGTGTTTAGAACAAAGTAGTTTTGTTGTTCATGTTTATTATTTAAACCACATACTTGTTCATAGGTTGATGGACCAAAAATAAACATTAACTGATCAAATTTGTATTTAACAAAATTACATAGTGCTTTGCAGGAAGACTTAAAGCATCCAAAAAAACAAAAGAAAACCACAAGTAATAAAAACATCCCAGGATCATAAAATAAACAAACAAATCACGAGAAAACGTGATAATAAAAAAGCGTCACAATGTCCAACTTTCATTAAAAAAAAATCTTTTCTGAATAAAGAATGTATTATGAGATTCACCTGAGTGGTGATTCAGAGGGACTGCTTTCCATCCATTCACCTTAGTTTACAGAAAGAAACCTCAAAATAACCAGCAGAGCCTCGTTCAGTGATGTTAGTGAATGCCCCAGAATATACAGTTGGCTTGATAAGCCTTCGATGTAATTTGTAGCAAAGCCATTTAAAGAATAGGAAATGTAACTTGTAGCCATGTTTTGGTGTCCCTGATCTAAACAATGAATTCTTTTTCTGCCAATAAGTTGTCAGTGGATGTTTACCACAGTTCCATAAGCACTTATATATTTTAATGCTCTCCTGTGAAAGGTGCTTGGAAGTTGTTCCCACAACGACAATAAACTTCTTTTAGAAAAACAGTTATAGCTCTGATGACAAGAATAGCGTTCTTCTCGCAGTGGTGCCATTGTTGCGAGTGCCAGTACCATAATCAGACCCGGCCATATGCACACGTACAAAATATGACATAAATGAATCACTATTTTGTACTCTTAATCCATTTTCACGCACCACTGATAGTTCAAATATTACACATATGTAACAGGCTATAATTAGTGTGTTTGTGCTTTTCTTCCATGTCGCTATTTGCCCGCGGGGCTGCTTCATTGTTATGTGTTTATTAGTGACTGAAAGAGACAGAGGAGTGAGGGAAAGGAGGTAAGGGGGGGAAGAGAGAGAGAGATGAGGATTAGCACTTTTTTTTTTTTCCCCTCCGTGCAACTAAGCGGGGGAATAATAAAGAGAGGAGTGCATGACAGACAGGAGGTATCACCAATGAGATTAGACAAGCCTCTTACATGAGCCGGGACAGCGCAAACACCCAGCATTAATGACACAATGACAGCACACGCACTCAAACATTCACTCAGACGCACACAAAGGCTCTTACACACACTCGCACAGAAACACAATCCCAGCACCACCACCTCCTCCTCCTGTGCAATAGGCAGTTTTTCCGACTTCCCGGCTAATCTCACTGTTTTTCAACAAATCGGCGGATTTAATATCAGATTAGTGGATTTTCAGTCCCAGATGTTTTTTGTTCAGAAAAATGGATTACAGTGTTTAAAGTTTGTGTGTGATCCCTGTTGAATTATTTGAGCGTGGGGACCAGTGTGTCAGATCCCAGTTATGTTGCAGCTCATGGTCCCATCTGTTGCCACTGAGTTTAGCCGGTCGCCGGAGCGTTTGTTATTACAACTCACAGCCGCATTGGGATTCCTGTTACGTAGTTTATCGGGGATGGAAGGAGCAGACCAATTGGGATAGAGTCGAGAGGTGGTTGTTTTGATGTGGAAGCGAGATGTTTGTCAGGATGGTGCAGATTATGTCTGCCTTTTTCAGGTTATTTGAATTCAGTCATCTGCTCTCAGGTCAACTCTTTTAGACTATAGAAATCATAAAATGAGCTTTTTTCTTTCTCTGCTCCACCATATTCCTGTGGGATATGCCGTTTTTATTTTTACATCACTATCTGAAAGCTTGTTCCGTGTTATTTTTCTGCTTCCCAAACAAAAATGAATCAGAACAATCTCTAGCACAAACAGCTAAAAATTAAACAAAAGTACTTTTTACATGTTGGAGCTGTGCTAATAATCAAATACAGTTCAGGACAAAAAAGTTTGGAGAAAGTCGACATTTTTTTTAAGGCTTCAATTTGCGTGAGTTTGGATTTGTCTGTTGCTCATATCCGCCCTACTGTTCTGCTTCCTTTCAAATTCTGACACCTATCAAGCTTGAGGCATGTGTCTTCTTTCTGCCTCTTCGTCTGTCTGTCCATCTCCTCATTTCAAACTGAACTGAAGTGCTGTCAGCTCCTGTAACTTCTACCACAATCACACATTCGTCTCTGTCGCTGTCATAAAGCGCTGCAGCTCCCCATGACCTCCTGCATGAGGTTTTTTTGTGTGTGTGTGTGTGTGTGGTCTAAAATGTATCACACTTGTCTGTAGAGATTTCAGAAAAAAGTTGAGCGAGGGAGCAAGACCCCCCTCCAACCCCACCCCTCTATCTGGGTCACATCTACTTGTCTGGATGTCTGGCATTGCAGTCAGTTTAGGCGATGAACACGATTGTAGGCACGAAAAAAAAAATTTTTTGACTCCAGATTAAAATTGACCGCCACCCAGTTCCATCACCCTCTGTCTTCTTCCTCTTCCATCCCCTCCCAACCCTGCTGCCCCTTACCCTTTTTTTTCTCTTTTCTTTTCTTTCTTTTTTTTTTTTTCCACATCCAGATTTTCCGGTTATGACTTCTGAAAGAGTTCACAGCTCTGTCATTACCAATCTGAAGCTGGTAATCTGGCCTGAGATGGCATTAGCGGTGCGGATTAGCGCAGATAAAGGCCTCATAAGCCAGCCGGGGCTCTTTGTTAAGAACTAACCCGACTGATAGGGAGAGGCGATAGCGGTGCACACAGAGCAGATGCCTCATCAGAAGCTAAGCTGCAGAAATAATACGAGTAATAGGCAGTGAGAAGGAGTGGGGAGATCTGATCTTTGCGGAGCAGATGTTCACAACTGGGAAAATTAGCAGGACTTTTTAGCTGTAATAAGAGTGTGGCCACCTCTCTTCAAAGCACTGTGAGGGCTCAGATGAAAAAAGTCACAGCCGTCAGATGTGCGAAAGTGTGTTTTAATGTCGTTTAAAGGATATTGAGTGGTTTAGAGTGGCTGTGTGTGTGTGTTTAAGGCTGATGGCAGGTGGGAGTTGGTGGGCAGCTTGCAACAAGGCTACCTAGGGGCGCTCTCTGACTCACATCCACAGCTCAACAGTCAAATGGTCAGTTTGTGTGAGTGTGCGAGTCTACACACAGAGAGAGGCATACACAGATGCTCTGGCAAAGTCCCCTCATCAAGTGTATGTTAATGTCTTTACCTCACGGTTCAGAAGAAGATTTATTCTGCATGAAAAACCTCCTGCCAGGTTCCTAAAAATAAACAAGCACACGCTCAAGACATATTAATTTTCCCGTCCGAGCTCAACTGTTAAAGCAAAATGCTATTCAGTGTTTTTCTTGTAAAGGAAATAAAGGAAATGAAGATGCTCAACATGAGTCCCACCTACATATTCACTCACTAATGATTATCCACATTAATTGATTGTCCTCTGCGTGTGTGTGTGTGTGTGTTTGTGTGCGTGTGTCTCCGTCTCTTGCCGTCTTTGCGCCTCAGCAGACTTGTTGTCGTCGCTGTCCTCGACAGCCTACCTGAACGACCACGAGGCGGTGACCAAGGCCTTCGCCGAGGCTCGGCAGATGAAGGAGCAGCTGAAGAGAGAGCAGCAGGTGCTGGATGCCAAGGTGGCAGCCGTCAGCAACCTCAGCCTCAACAACGGCCGCTCAGACAAGGTAAAGCACATTAAATTGCATCTACGTAACAGAACATGATGGGCGAGTGTGACAGCTGATCAAAGGTTTATTTTACTTCTGCATTTTGTTAATGTTTTTTTTTTTTTTGGGTCACACTAAATCAAAGTTGTGACCTTATTTCTATGGCAAAGTGTTCAGTTAAGTTAAAAGTGTATGTGGATTCTTACAAATAAATACACATTTTTAAACCAGGAAAAAAAATTAAAAATCTGAATTGTTGGGACTGAACACATACTGTAAATCCACCCGACTCTCCAAAGTCATCACAAGCTGTACCGTCTCATTGTCAGCGTGTAATAATTTGTCTTGCCATATGCCATCCTCGCTGCACTATGTAGGAGGTAAATCGGTGTACAATGCTCTCGCTGAAATGTGTTGAAGCTAAACAGGGCCAGATAAGGTAAAACCAGAGGCATCTCAGAGGTAATGAGTGTGTCTGTAAGGCGCACTGCAGGGCTGTGTGTGTGTGTGTGTGTGTGTGTGTGGCAGAGCAGAGCGTCAAGGAGACGGTAATGTGAAATGACGGCGCCGGCTCCTCGGCAGCGTGGCCAAATTGTGGTTATTTGTTAAACACATTGGGAGTCAGCTGGTGCACACACATGCACAAACACACACACACGCGTGCATACATGCAGGGTAACAGCGTGCTGGAAGCATCTGCACTGCTGACATTCAACAGCTCTATCCCTCTCTTTCTTTCTTTCTTCTTTTTTTTACTTTGATGTGACACGTTTCGAAGTGTCTAACCCACACTGATCTCTGCATTGTACACAGATAGTAACATACTGCATTACACATGACTATAACCAGTGAGAACTGGAAATATGATAATTGTACCAGTGAGTAAGAGAACGTATTTTACAGTTTGTTCCTTACGTGGAGACATTTAGGTGCTTAAACACTGACATTTTTCATGTCTCGTTAGACCAGTTCAAGTTCCTGTTATTATTGGGGTTAATTTTTTTTATATCAGTTGTACTGTGGAATCATATAATAATTACTTATTAATAATAACAGGAGAATTGTTGAAAGAATTTCTTATTTCTGTTTTACATTTCATTTTTTTGACATGCAATCCTGTTACTATCCCAGTTTCAGCACTGGGAATATTTTTTTGTAAGTCATAACTCGTTTGCATCCTCACACGCTCACCTTGACTCCTGTTCCCTTTGGCTTTGTGTGAAACAGGCGAGCTCCCGCCGTTCACGTACAACAGTGTCATCCATGACACACACACAGGATTAGTTTTGTCGCTACTTTGTGTCTTGGCTTCAGTGTCAGCCATTCAATCCACGTTTCTCATGTACTATACTGGGGCTTAATGTCAGACTAGGCTGTCATCCACTCTGTCTCCCTGTTCATCTCCATCTCTGCCTCACACACACACACACACACACACACACACACACACACACACACACACACACACACACACACAGACACACGGCATAAAACCATTCAAAACAGCACATTTAATCTTACGATCTAAAAGTGAGAAGCACACTTTGTGCTCTCTTATATTTTTTTGTGGAAGGAAGTTTGAATGAGGCTTTCATTTGTGCGAAATGAGGAAGATTCTTTAAATACTTCTGATTTGCATGCAGAATGGCTGGATAATTCCAACCCATTGGCAGGTTATTGAGCGTTTATAAAAACATACAAAATTCCAAATAAAATACTTTTTAAAAGGCTTGCGAAAACATGTTTCGCTGCGCGCCTCTGGCTTTCATTCTCCCGCTTCCCTTCCTGTCTTTTTAGCAGTATTTATTCCAATCTGGGGAGGAAATTATCGCTAACAATTAAACTCTATTGGACTAAAAACAGAGAAAATGCATTTCATTATCATTCTGCCCTCCCTCCATCTAGCCAGCCAGCTCGCCAGGGTCACATGTAAATGGAGAGGGACACTTTTTGGAAGGTTGTTTTAGAAGACGACAGTGTTTTGGGTAGCGCTCCTAATCGTATAATTAAACTGTAAAATGCTCGCGTTGGTGCGCTTCTGTGTACGTGTGTGCGAGTGTGTGTGCTCGTCTGCAGTCAAGTTCTAGCGCAGAGTGTGCCGGCTGCTTGCATTAAGCATGTAAATGCTCAGTAAATCAGCCTTTTATTGGTTGTAATAAATACCCAGGGGGCCGTGCGGCGTGGCCTCGCTCTCGTCTGTGCTGCACTCTCTCGTTCTCTCTCTCTCTAATGCGTCGACCCTTGGGGGCCTCTGCAAGAGAGAGGCAAGCCGCAGCACTCCACTCTCGCAGGTGGCTGCCAGGAGTCGCCACACACACACACACACACACACAAAATCCATTGTACACACAGAATATGCAGTGTACACACAAAGCGGTAAACATCCAGATAGGAGTAAATGTAATCAGCATTCTTGCACATGCAAACATACACACAGATGTGTGTTCAAGCATGCGGGCGTAACGCACTCAAACAATTTGATGCTTCCACAAACTGACACCGAAATGAACCAAAACACAAACTGCCTTTCTACTTAAATTACAACCGTCATTTGTCTGCAGCCTCTGTATTGATAGAAAAACGATAAATAAACAGATTTGTTTCAGATCAAAGGCGAGTATGAGGAATATTCCTGAATTTCTCATCTCTCGACAGAGAGTCGGCTTCTCCGGTCACTGAAACTGTGACACATTTAAACATTAGACAGTCGTTGCTTTTCATAGTTATGAAATCAGAGACAGAGAGTCAGTCACAAGAATGACTTGTTGTGGGTGCAAAAGGAAATTGTTCGGCATCACTGCAGGTTTGTGGTTTCATTCATTCACATATTCCCTGACTCAGTCACTGACCGACTGCAACTGTGAACTGTTTGTGTTGTTTAGGACAAAGCTGCCTTGGAGAGTCTGAGTCAACAGCTGAAGCAGCAGGCCGAGAACAAGTTCAGCCACGCCATGCTGGACTTCACCATGAGTGGAGACTCTGACGGTAGGGAAACACACACACACACACACACGGCATGCACAGTTTATGCATGGAGACACTAAACTGAGAAAAAGGCTGTGAGTGTTGATGAAAGATGACAAGAAGATGAAAGTCTTCCAGGGCTGGTACCGTATATCTGCCAAATATTTATATTAACTGATATCAGCCTGCCTGCAAATGAGGTCATGTTTACCAATTTGCTGTTTATCTGTTTCACCACGATATTTCGCTCACTGATTGTTCCGCGATAGAGTAATGAAGATTTGAAAGACTTTTAATGATATCAATAATTTTCATAATTACGTTTTTGGGGTTTTTTTTCCTGAATAAAAGAGAAAATAACTGTTACTTTTCTATGAACTTGAGCATACAGAGTAAAACTCTGTGTAGTCAGTGTCCTCCCAAACTTGTGATCGGTGAGTCAGTCAGGCTTTTTTATAATATGAGAAAAATGATTTTTATGATATTTATTTAGCTTAATGAGCGACAGATTTTTCTCACCCATGAAAAAAATTCCCAGCATTTTAGCTCGTCTAATGAACAAAACTTCTCCAAGATGTCCAGTTTTCCGTATACGTTTGACCCCCTGGTTTCTGGGTTCTCCCTTCCCCAGGCTCTCCCAGCGTGTCAGACTCCAGGATATTCCGAGAGTCTCGGGGTCGTGGCAGCAGCGAGCCGCACATCAAAAGGCCGATGAACGCTTTCATGGTCTGGGCCAAGGACGAGAGGCGAAAGATCCTCCAGGCCTTCCCCGACATGCACAACTCCAACATCAGCAAGATCCTTGGTAAAAATCACACACCTACACTTGCACGGTGTGAATGACAAGTGGCTTTGCTCCACCCTTTCATGTGAATAACCCTAGAGAAAGGAAGACCGGTGTGAGTTGTGTTTTCCACTTTCTTAAACACACACTCACACACATACACTAATTGTGATTTCCTTACAAGCAGTGGCATTGTGTAAGTGCTGTTAATGAACGGTTAGGGAGAGCACAGCTTCGACAAATGATGATATAATTCATTATGCATTAAACAAGCAGCGCGAGGCCGCCTGACATTTCCCCCAGACCGCCGGGATCGGCCCTGACATTTTAAAGAGCTCCTAAGCGTTTTATAACACAGGGAAATCTGGTTTTAATAAGCCTCCTCTCTCTCCCTCTCCCTCCCTCTCTCTCTCTCGATTGCTAACAGATCGCAGAAAACAGAGAGAGAAAGACCGAGAGAGCGAACAGCCAAGCGCTGACAGCTTTTAACCATTAAACATACAGTAGTCAAGTGCAAATTCAGACCAGATATGAAACACACAGAGGGAAGACATGCTCAAGATTACACCCACACACACATGCAGGGCGCTGATGCTACAAGCAGAAACTGAGCTGAGAGATGACAGCAGGTTAAGTGAAGTCCTCATTAGCTGAGATGAGTACCTGTCGTCCCCGCTGCTCCCCTCATTAACCTCCTTTAGCGCTCTATGCGTTCTCTTTCCGGGTGAAACGTCCAACATTATCTCAGCGGCGCTCACAGTGCAGCGACATCGATGCCAGCTTTTCATTATCGTTCATCTCTGTGCTGTTATTTGTTATCTTGCTCTTTGATCACATTTCACAGTTTTACACGTTTCCTCCCTTAGACAAAAGCTGTCTTTGGAAACCCCCCATCCGCCTTTTTTAATTTTATTTTTTCCAAAGACACGCAGCCATCCCTAACAACACATGCTCTGTGTGTGCAGGCTCACGCTGGAAAGCCATGACCAACCTGGAGAAGCAGCCGTACTACGAGGAGCAGGCTCGGCTCAGCAAGCAGCACCTGGAAAAATACCCCGACTACAAGTACAAGCCACGGCCCAAACGCACTTGCCTGGTGGACGGCAAGAAGCTGCGCATCGGCGAGTACAAGGCCATCATGAGGTCCCGCAGGCAGGAAATGAGACAGTACTTCAGTGTGGGGTGAGTGGGTTGTTTTTTTTTTGTTTGTTTGTTGTTGTTTTTCCAGTAAGAAAACTGGGATTAACAATTACTTTTTTTTGGGCATGTGTTTGACTTTGTACTTCATATTTTAAATGAGTTACTGTTTCTTTGTTTTCCTGTCACATCAAATGCCTAAAAAAAAATCAAGCTTTCAGTTTTTAATGAATTACTAACAAAAAAAAGGATCGCAGCAGAAATTTGGAGAAAGCAAGTCAGCGCATAATTGCATAATTTCCTTTTGTTGTTTGCGGCCTACCTGCAGCGAGGCCCGCCCCTCACCTTAACAAATTGAATTTTGTGTCGGAATAGGCGTGACAACAAGATGCTGAATTAGTTATAAACAGAAGCAGGAGGTGCTCTCCTTTAGTGTGATTTAAATTTCCTATTTTGACTGTTTTTAAATACAATCTTTTAAATAATAATAATAATATCAAAAATTAAACTCAAGGATGCAGGCTTACTTTTCTCACAAGGGGTCACAGTGAGTGTTATGAGATAATAAGCACAAAATGCACAATTTTGTTTGGATGTTTTTTTTTGGATATTACCTTTGATTTGATTTTTTGATTTTTTTTTCATTTTCCTAAAACATGATTCAAGAGAAGCAACAGCTACAGTTTTATATGCTTTATATGGTTTTATCCACTTAGAATTGAACCTTATGGTTGCCCATAGGAAGATTTTGTTTGTCCCTTTACAGTTGTATTAATGTTATTAATTTTATATGCTTAGATCCTGTATTTGAAACGAAAGGCTGTTGAAAAAACAACAACAAAAAAAACACAAAAACTCTCTCGCTGAATCAAACCATTGTTCCAAAAACTAAAATCTTATGAGAGAAATAAATCAGTTTTGTCTTCCTGCATGAAACATAAACCATCATTTGAATAAACATACTTGGCTTTAACTATAAACAGTGCAGAGAGTACAAATTACAAATGTGGCTTTTTCCTGTTTTGCGTACATGGCGAAGCCATTTGCATTAAAGTTTGGCCATATATTTAAGTGACCACACATGCACATGGGTATCCAGATGTGTAAAGTATGGATGTAGAATCCAAACATTACAGATTGAATGCAGTTTAATTCTTTTTTCTTTTCTGAAAAAAAGAAACATTTGTTCTAAAAAACACATCAGGATAAATCATGCGTTCTGTGTGGGTCAGGCCGTGAGGTTTCATCCACATCAAGTGCAATATTGTGTTCAGAAAGTAAGAGCTGTTTCTGAGTGTTTAGCTGAGAACGCGCACTCAGTTTATAAACACACTGACTGTAAATGTCAGAGGTTTCAGACGTGACGCTTTAAGAATCACTGTTGGTGCTTGAGAAAAGACTGAAAACGTCAAACTGTCAGTTTTCTCTCAATTCCAGTTTTAATGAGAAGCTAAGCTAACAGCACACAGGCTGTAGGTTTATATTTACCACATAGATATGAAAGGGATTTAGTTTTTCCCCATATGTGTAATAATTTTCTTAATGGCTCAAAGAGAGAGAGTCACCGTTCAGGGAGGGATCTCAACATTTATGTGATTTCAAAAGTGTTGCGAGCGCTGCCTTTAATGTGCTGACAGCCTTCTTCCTCTGTGCGTGCAGGCAGCAGGGTCAGCTGCCGTTGTCCTCTGCAGGCGTCGTTTACCCAGGTGCCCTATCCATGGCGGGGATGCCCTCACCCCAGATGCCCTCAGAGCACTCGAGCATGTCCAGCAGCCCCGAGCCCAACGCCAACCACCACCAGAACCCCAGCATGCCTGGCCTCAAGGGGGAGGAGCCGCGAATCAAGGAGGAGGAGCTCAGGCTAGACGACAGCAATGGCGACGTGTACGACGACTTTGACTACGAGGACGAAGATGGCGACTACGCCAGCGATAACGAGAACCATATCACCCAATAGGACGGCATCAGCACCGCCTGCTTTTTTTTTTTTTTTGTAAGCCAATCACCGCTGGTTAATCTCACAAAATCCCCACCAATCAGGAAGAAACCTTTCGCTTTTGCCAATCGCTTTGGAACCAGTTTCACCGCCCCCCCCCCCGACTAACATGGACTCTTCTAATAGAGCCAGATCCACTCCCTTCCCCTTCCTCTCCCCCCCCCAGAGTCCTGATACCAGCATCTTTTGATCAATCAACCGAAGCACAGGACCTGTCACTCACACTGACTGTTACACACTGACTGGAGGAAGAGACGACCAAGACAGTTCTGAAGCTCGCTGAGGAATACCCACATAGTACTGCAGGTGTTAGTGTAATGCCACGAGTGAAGAGAAAGCAACATGGCTCTCAGAAAGCAACCTTTTAGTCCCGTTTGTTGAAGAAAAACTGAAAAACAGAGGACCTGTTAAAGGCTAACATGACACTTTAAGATGGCGGACCTGTTTATTATCAAGAGACATTTTTAAAAATAAAACGGCTTTTTTTGTTCTTTGGTTCTATAATATTCTCACTCAGGTACACGGTGCCAATAAGTGGCTTGTGAATGTGATTTGTTGTTTTTGTGCTACAAGTTTGAATAATAATAGAAAAAAGAGACTTTTCTTTTTTCCCCTTTTGTTGTAAAGCACCTGAAAGACATGAGACATTTATTTTTAACAAAAAGATATCTTTTCTTCAACCTCGCAGTGTGCTGTCAGCAATCCCCCCCCAATTTTTCTCCCCCTTTGTGTTTTTTTTGTGAACGCCCGCTTTACCCCCCCTCCTTGCATCGCATGGAATCAACTGGGACGGTCCAGCCGGGACTGACCAGCACAAAGTGGACTGTCCCACTTTGAGTGGATTTTCGGTGTGTGGGGAGGGGCGGGTTGCAGCAAAGGGAAGTCTCTCTGGCGTCACGGAGCAGAAACAAAAGCACTGTGTTGCGAGACAATCCACCGGTTTCCTTCTCGCTCCATCCCTCTATCTCGATCTCGTCCAGGGCAAAAAACCCCCACACGTCAGTGCGACTTCGATCGAAACATCCCAACAGTGCGAGTGTGTGTCAGTGTGTGTGCTCCACCATTGGACGTTTGCACACGCGCTCGCAAAAAGAAAGCTAATAATACTGCAGAAAGACAGGCAACTAATGCTGCTGCTGTTATTTCCTGTAACACACACACACACACACACTGTGTTCTGTCCAGTGTTTTCCTAACCCCCCACCCTCCAATCAACGTTGTCCTGCTGTATTGCAGTGGGCGGAGCTGAGGTGAAGTCAGCCAGTCAGTGTTTCTGTTTGTATTTGAATACTGTATTTTATTATTTCTCTTCAAACTGCCTCTAGTCTAATAATATTATTAACAATAATTATAAGGATGGTCAACGTTTCCTAAGTTTAGTAAGTTATGTACAGTATAATTTATTTTTCTCCTCTTTATTGGGTTTTTATGACCATATGAAACAGTCAATGAAGCATTATTCTATTTAGCTGGTAGGTATTTAGATCTAAACAAAAAGTTGTCATTTTACCTTGCTTTGTTTTGCAATTTTATTTTATGTTATTTTATTTTTGATCCCCTCCTATTAATCCTCTGCGGGCGGGTGAGCTGGACTGACAGACATGGACGCCAGCCTTCGTCCGAACTGAAGACGTAACCCTTTTTATCATGTCCGAACCCATTTCTAAGAAGCACTCAGACTCTGTGCAGTCAGAGAAGAAGAACATGATTTTATATTGTTATTATAATTTTATTTGTAATGATTATCATAATGTATAATGTGAATTTCCTCTTCTTCTTTTTTTTTAAATTTTTACATGTTTTTGGTTTGTCACTTTTTCTGTGAACAGAGACCCGTCCCCGTTTACTAGTTTGGCTGCCTCACGGCGACACAGTGGAACATCTTTGGCATGGATCCACACACACACACACACACACACACACACACACACACACACACACACACACACACACACGCACGCACGCACATACACGCGCGCGCGCACTGGGGGATGCACCGATGAAATTCTGGGCCGATACCAACACTGATGTTTATAATGTAGCTGACAGCCAATACCAATATTTTTTCAGTGTCTTTCTTTTGTACAAAAATATACTGACCTGTTTGAAAGTCTTTCAGATCTTCATCACACATTTTTGAACATTCTGAATAAAGAATGTCTTATTTGTTAATATCCCGAAATCAGCAGGATTGAATATCGGCCAATAACGATATTAGGCCGATATATCGGCCATTTTTTATATATATATATATATATATATATATATATATATATATATACACATTTTTTTTCGTGGGGGGTATTTATACACCCCTTTTTTTACCAGTGAAGCAATGAAATTGTTTTTAAAGAGATACCACCTGACCAGTTTTAGAGTCTTTTATTGGATATTTTAAAGAATTAATCCAAATAAAACCTATTTGCCAATATCTGTCAACGGGGGTCAATATTAGCTGATAGTATATTCAACCGATATATCAGTACATCCCAAATGTGCAGATACAACACATACAGGCACATTTCAAATGAAGAGATTATCATGACAACCAAACAAATCCTATGCTGTCCTTTTTGTTTCTTGAAAAAAAATCCTGTATATAGACATTTTTTTTGTTTTGTTGTTGTTGTTTTTGTTTTTTGTGGTAGCAGTGACTTTTTTTTAATCATGAGAAAGCAGTGTTTACTGCGATCCACCAAGGCTGTTCCACTGTGTGCGCGTGTGGGTCTGCAGTATCTTCATCAGGAGCCCTTTGCTTTGTTTGAGCTCCACACGATGCTACAGGAGCCATGACTGCTCTTCAGGTGTGCTGTTTTCATGTCACATTCTCGCTTATAGATGTTTCCTACATGCCACATAAAAGCTTCTGGTCTTAATTTCGCTGTATAGTCACCCCTGTTATCACACCTTTGTTGAACCCCATGCTGGAAAGAGGGGACTAAATGAATAAGTCCATTTTTTTTAAACAGTATCAGGAGGGTGGGTGTTTGGGTGGGGCATTAAGAGATCAGTCATCCCTGCTGGCAAGGTCCGTCCCCATATCAAGACAATGAAAATGATGATGATGATATTATTTAAGACAATCAAAGTCATGAGTGGAGCTCAAAACAAAGTGAGAATTATTACTAGTAAACAAAAAAAAATATCTTACCATCTCAACTTGAAAATTCAAGAAAGATAATTATGTAAATATAACATAGAGTTATAGATTTATATTTTGTTCATAACACAGTGTAATATAAGTTGTATATTTCTTTTTTTTTCTTTCTCTCCCTACTGTCTCTTTTATTGATGTTATCCATGCCACAGAAAAAGCAAGAGTCACAGCGCTCGCACAAAAAAAGAAGAAAAATATCAAAGAAATAAAGAAAAACAGGGGAAAAAAGCCGTGGGCTGCCACCACCATCTGTTCTAAGTTCACTTTTTTTCAGTATTACTGCCAGACAAGGCTCTAATAAAGACAGCAATGTGTTCAGTAAAAAAAACTTGTGCTGGTCCTGGTCACTTCTTTTCCTCCACACATTCACACCATGGCTTTACAGTTCCAACACCAACATACAAGTGTACACTACCACTTCCCCCCTCTTTTTTTAAGGTATAGTGCAGTGAACACACCACAGCATGAACACACGAGCAGACAGACAACTTTTTAAAGTAGTAGTGCTGGGAGTGTCGACATTTCTTCAGTCCTCTTTCTAAAGTGGCTTAATGTGAGCCCATGTGTCGCCAAACGATTCAATCATCTCCATAACAACATGTTAATTATGCCAAGTCCACCTTCTTGCCCCTCCAATCAGAGGGCCAGCTGGGAGGCGTGGAGAAGAATCATGCCCCACTAGCAACCTGATAACCTAATTAAGCACAACAAGGGAACACGGGGAGACGGGCTGGAGGGGGGGTGTAAGTGATGAAATGTGTGTGTGTGTGTGTGTGTGTGCATGTCCATGTGCTAATCATAAAAAGAAGAAGAGTAGCCTATATTCGCAGTGTCCATATAAGCCTCCCCGGCCTGTCAGAGTGCTGGCTGTGCTGCTGTCACCAGTTTTAAAAGTGAAATCTTTAATTGATGCTCGCTTAAGAAGGTTGGGGATGTTCGTGCCTCCACTTCTGAAGGGTTAAAAAACACAAAACCCCACTCAGCGCGCCCATTAAGGCACTGTCCCCCCCATCTGTGTCCATATGTTCCACAGTAAACCCCCTCCACAGCCCGGCTCGACGCGCCGTGCGTGAAAACAGTTAAATGCACTCCAAGGAGATGATTTTACGTGCTTTGGTAATTACCATAACTACACACACACAGAGACCCTTTTGATGCAATGAAGAGGCAGGATGGGGGAAGATCCACAACTCCTACATTAAGAGGAGGACTTCTGTTTTTTTTCCTCTGGGCTTTGTGAATTTTTCAGAGGCAGCCTGGAGGTAAAATCTGAGAAAAGGTTTATGTGTGAATAGTTGAGGAGCAGAGAGGGGATTCAGATTTCCCCCCTTTTTTTCTTTATTGTCAGCAGTACGTGAGATGCTGGAGGAAGCAAACAGTGGCTATACTCAGATTAAATCACACACACACCCTAAGGTGTACTGTAGGAGTTTGCTCAGCTTAAACCACATTTATATCTAGCGGGTATTTTCATCACAATAGCTCAGACCAAAGAGGGGAAACTATTACAATGAGCACATATTTACATTTGAATGCCTGCTTGTATTTTTCTGATTTAATTTGCTCAAAGTTTTTGCGCAGGCCCAGTAGCCCGTGGATCGCTTGAAAAAAAATAAAAGAACAACAAAAATTGAATGTGTGAAGGCGCACCTGGTGTGACTGTGAGCACGGCCCTCTGCCTGCACTGCCTCAGCTCAGATATACAGCTTTTTTTTCTTCGAACCGTGGGTGTTTGGAAATTGAGTGAAAACGATGTCACATTAATGATTTAAAGTCGGTAATAGGATGTGCTGTGACGCTGAGCCCCCAGCTAAGCTGAGTTTAAGGCTCCGGCGTTAATGTATTCATGAGGAGGAGGATTATACAGAGACAAGAGCAGCTAGAGAGCTGAGTGCAGCACAGCAGCCAGGGCCAACAGGCCTTCTAGATATTATATATAACTCCATTTATACTGCACGATGCAGGAGGTAGGACTGCACACACACACACAGACACATAAAGGGT
Source organism: Pelmatolapia mariae (assembly GCF_036321145.2). Classification (NCBI taxonomy): domain Eukaryota; kingdom Metazoa; phylum Chordata; class Actinopteri; order Cichliformes; family Cichlidae; genus Pelmatolapia; species Pelmatolapia mariae. The sequence continues at coordinate 4,252,422 of NC_086242.1, forward strand.
AAGGCGGGAATTGCTTTTGAAATCATGCAGCGTGAGCCTGGAATTGAATTTGATTGTATTAATGTTGTTTTATTACTTATTAGTTTTTATCGATAAAGCTGGGGAGGATAGCAGCACACTGCTAAATTGCTAATAATTATCGCTGTGGTTTCTATACGTTGAATCTAAAATGAACCTGTTTAAATATAGTTTATCATTTTATTTTAAAAAATGAGAAAAGAAGGGGAAAAACTAGGTCCTTTATTTTGAAAATGCACTGTTATCTCATTGATTCTAGAGGCGAACCCAATTTTTAAAAATGCAATTAATTCTAGACTAAAACCCAGATCATTACACTATTGCGGGTCTAGTTGTCTGTTTTTTTCCTCCTTCTTCTTTCATCTTTGATCCTGGCAGAGCAGCTAATCCTCAGTCTAACATACTAATGTCTACACAAACTGCAGCATCATTTACCCCCCCAAAATGAAAGCATCATAAAAATGATTTCAGCAAGTACTTAAGCTGCCATTTTCCCCAAATATTTCATCAGTCATGTCTCATTTTGTAAAAGAAAAAAGGGAAAAAATAAGAGAGGGGGGGAGAAAAGTGAAATAAGAGAAGAGGCTGTGCCCGTGGCCATTAATATCAGGTGGCTGATGCATTAAGAGTCCATAAAATAATCCCTTATCAGAAAGCGTTTGCACTCAAACCATAAAAACGAAGTCACATGGTGCAGAGATGTAAAATAAAATATAGACGTGCAGGCATATGGTATATTCAATATATTTTTAAAAGAAAAAAAATCATTTTGGCAGATGGCCACCCAGTCACTTTATTCTCCGTGATTTAAGTGTGAGGAGCTTTGCACGCGGATTAATGTGTGACATTTCACATGTAGAACATATCGCATCATCACATGACAGCCCCGCTCGGTCCTTGTGTCTTTGCATGCAAACATGACAAATTACGTTCAATCACTTGTGTCTGGCATCTGTTCTTTCTTGGGGAGGGAGGGGGGTGAGTCAATGCGAGACAAGCCTTGAGACAAATGGGGTGAGATGGTGGTGGGGGTGTTGATTGGAAAACATGGCCAGTGACCAAGCGGACATTAGCGGTAAATGGCCGGCGTGACCTCAGCGCAACTTCATCCGCTTCCTTCAGTCGGGTCCTCCAAGGAGCGGAGTAATCAGCGTGACGCGAGACAAACAAAAACAAAGCGTCGCCGGTGTTTGAGCGACGGGCCTAATGTGACAGATCTGAGAGCGGTGGCGTGTGAGAGACAGGCGTGGCACGCAGGGGAACAGCGAGGCCCAGGGGGCTGATCCCCAGTCGAGGCCGGGAAAACTGGCTTGCCGCCCCTGACACGTCGCCCTTCCGCTTCAGCCGCAGCTCTCACATGAAACGCTCGCCGGCTCGATCCGCCGGCAGCTGGCCTACTTTCAGCCCTCTGTATCCCCGTCGGTGCGTCTCCATCGACATTTATTTATTTCCATTCATGCATCTGTGCAGAACGTTCGTCTGTGTGTCTTTCTCAGTGATTTGTGCTCCTTTCTTCTTTCATTCATAAGACTTCGAATGGGCACCGTTATACCCTCCTCTTTAGCCTCTACCCTTCACCTTTGACCTCGTGTGTCCCTGTCGTCCTCCTGCAAATATTTACAAAATATATACAAGTCTTCATTTATATTTCATACGCAGGAAACAGCCGACCTTCACCAAGTTTTTCTTGTTTGTTATCTTTTACTCTAAAAAGGTAAAAAACATGGACGTTTATGTAACAGGTTGATCGAACCATAATGGTGACATAACAAATTAGACAAGTAGAAATGACTGAACTCATCACCATCAGATGCTAACGTGTAGGTGGGCCAATCACACGAGAGCAGCAGAACTTTTCACAGTAAACTTGAAAACAGGATGATTTTTCACCGCGCAGCAGCAGAATCAAAGCGAGATAAAGAAGCCCGTGGGTGCTTTAACGTCAGTCCGTGAAATATATATATTTTTTTGTGGCATGAAAAAAAAAACCCTGTAAAACTGTTATTTTCTCTTCCCATCAACACCCTAATGCACACATGCAAATATTATGCTAATGGTATGTTAATTGGTGGAGTAGCTGCAAAGCAGCCCTGCTGTTCAAATGACTGGTGAGAAAATAGGTGGGGTCAGTCGCAAGCTGTAAAAGCAGCTCCAACACAAATAAACAAAACCCTCGGGGATTAACAGAACAAGGGCCAGTGATAAACGGATGAGAAGAGAGACAGGGAATACAACAGGCTGTAAGTGAGGGGGACAGGGGAATCAGCTCGGGGATATGGAAATACGAAGGAGAAGCCGAGGGACGAGGGTAAAGAGGAATAAGAGGAGGACGAGGGGTAAAGAGGGGTTTACCGAGCAGACACGGGGATTAAAAGGAAGACACGGTGAGGGGAGAAAGAAAGAGGACGAAGGTAAAACAAATAAGTAAAAAAGGCTGAAAGGGAGACATTAAAAGGCGAGGGGATGTAACGGAGGCTGGAAGTAAAAGGATCCAGCAAAAAAAAAAAAAAAAGTGCCGTGAAAGGAGAAATGAACGCGAGGAGATGGAAGAGCTTGCCAGTCCGAAGGGGGAAAAGTCACCCTAGAAAGATTTAAAGTAAAAGGAACAAAGAACAATTAAAGAGAAAAAAATGTGCTCGGATGGAAACATCACAGGACGACCATGAGGGAGTTTGTTATTAGCTGCAGCATCACAACACAGTCGAGCGTCAAACGTCATTTATCTTTAATGACTTCATGTATGTATAGATCACTTAAGTACGTTGTGTGAAATGTACTGGTTGCCTTGCAGCTTTGGGTTTCCCAAAGACAAACATATAATAATAGAGTCATTATTAGGTACACTTAAACTTAATAATATTCACATACAGGGGGGAAAAGGAAGAGTGCACATCAGGCCGGATGAAACTTTTTCTTCTTCTTCTTTTTCTTTTAGATAAAAAATCAACTGCATTTCTCCCCCAAGCATCTTCGACATAGTGCTGGATGGAAGGCAATCACTCCTTCTCACTCTCAAGGTAGCGCAGACTCAGGCTGTAGCTATGTTTCATCAGGCAGTCGTGCTCAGAGGTCACACAGAGGTCACGCGGGCCTTTCTTCACTGCTCTGCCTGACGTCAGATGCTGGCATCATGGTTTCACGACTGAACCGGTTGCTCTGCATCAAAGACGCCCTCTTTATTTTCTCACATGCTGAAACGAGGGTGAGCGTGTGGGAGTGCAGCGTGCAGCATGTGTCCAGAAGGTGACACTGCACCCACAGGTATGATTAATTAAGTGCGACGCTCTTGACCTGCAGTAAACCGTGGTAAAACGGCTCATCGTTTAACTTATGGCTTCATTATGTAAATGTACTGCTCTCATATAGCGCTTGGCTGCGTTATCAGCAAAGCAGTAAGGCAGCAACGCTTTACACTTTCCTCTGCTTCACACACACAGTCACATGCTGGAGCTGGAAGAGCCGTCGTGCAGGTTCACTGTTTTGCTCAGACCCGACTCTCCTTATGTTCGTAGCTTAAAGTAAAAATAATCGTTTATAGAAAGCGCCAGACTCGACGAGAGATCACGTCCTTTGTCTGTCAGCATGTTTGCAATGCTGAGTGTTTCATTGGTTATGTTTATGACAAATGATTGTGATGACTGATTCCCAGTTTCTCTCCTCACTTCTCACTGTCCCAATCTCAGGCCTTTACTGGGAATCTTGGGTGGCAACATTTGGGACTGAAACATGAAGCGACAGTGCAGTTCCACTAATGGCCACTGGAGGCTGGCTCCAAAAGTTTATTGAGCCATCTGTGACAAATAGAAAGCAGCTGAACTTCTGTGTAACTCACTTGTTTTAATTGTTTTGAAGCTTAAAGTTAGGCAGTGTTAGCAGGCGTGGCTTGTTTGGCTGACAGGCGTGTTCCGATACAGCTTCACCTGAGCCAGTGCTGCTGGTTTCTTTTGGAGACATGATATGTATGCTTCAGCTTTAGTGAGTCAAATTCAGATATTTTATTTGTATGCTACTTAGCATATGACTTGTCTGTGTGTTTCCAGGATGTTTTCAGACTGTGATTGTAGAGAGGGAGCAAGAACAAGCAGGACAATCGATCTGAAATAAATACAGTGTAGAAATGTTTGTGATGCTTTAATGTTTGTGCTATTGCATAGAAGGATTATGACTTTCATTTAAGTAAAATTTCTAAATACTTTTACTATATTTACATAAATGAGGATTAATAAACGGTGTGGAGAACAATATATGCATATATGTATCAGCGCAGAGGTGGAAAGTAAAGTAAGAAATACAAGTACAAGTACATTAAACATATACTTCACCAATATATGTACTAAGTTACATCCCACCATTGGTCCATGCTCTCATAATAATTAACAGTGTTCTGTCCCATTGGTTGTGGTGGTTGTAGTGGTGATGGGGCACTCCTCCCTCTATGATCACTTCCAGCTTGATGATGGCAACAGCCAAATGCTGAAGTTAAGGCCTCAGAACAATAGTCCACTGACCAGTGTGTGATGTCATGGTGGATGTGTGCATCTTCTATATACAGTCTGATATAAATAACTATAGAATTAATATAATGCGAGCAGTTTTGATCCTAAAGCAACCAAATTTAGATTCAACCAAAAAGTTTGTGAAAAGGTTTTATTGTCAAATGTTAGTAAAGTGCAATAATACTATATTGTATAGCATGTAAAAAAAAAAGAAAAAAATTAAGGATGATTAAAAAACACTTATTAGAGCAATCATGAAGGCTTCTTCCTGCCAGGAAACGTACTCTCCATACACCATGTTGCAATGTATAATTGTTTGGAGAATTGAGAGTTATAAAAACATTGCCGTGCGCACCCTAAATAAATAAGGCACCCTATCGTTTTCTTAGGAGTCTGTCAGGGGCTTTATAACACCAGGCCTCGAGTGCCTCTGGTCTTTTCCTGTGTTTGGTGTAATGTGTAAGAGCTCAGCGGGCCCTGGCAGGAACAACACTATTTGGAAACTGTCAGTGTCCGCTCTGTGCCAACCAGCCACAAGATACACCCCCCACCCCCCTCTTTTACTGAAAAACATCCCCTCTGGAGCCCCAATGGCTGCCAGTTTCTCAGACAGCCCACCGCTGACCCCTTCAGGCCAGGAAACTGTCGTCCAGCCAAGGAGCCAAAGAGCCCAGGGGCCTCGATTTCTTTCCTTTTTTTCCCCCTCCCGACTCTAAGATGGCTCTGCTGGCTGCTCGCTCAGGCCTGGGAAAGGAGGGTGGAGAGACACAGGGAGAGAGCAGCGAAGAAAGAGAGAGAGACGGAGAGAAAGTGCTCAAGTTTGCATTTTTAATTTGATCGCCCCGTCACTTCACTTTGCTCCAAGATTTAAAAAGCCCACTTATTCCTCCTCATCTTCCTCTGGACTTTTTTCTAATATGACAAGGATTCCCCCAGAACTCATGTTCTCCAGATGGCAGGACCGAAGCCACGAGCCATGCAGCAGACAGCCATGTGTCCTGACAGTTGACTTTGAGTCAGAGTTGCGATCAATTTGATTTTGCCAGCTTTGTTTGTTTTATTCTGTTAACCTCTAAAGGTTGAACAAGGTCGCACGAAAACCCGCCTCCCCCCAAAAAACAAGTGCCCTCTTGATTGCCGTCATTTATTTGTCCTCCTCTGGGTTTTGCGTCCTCTCTCATCGGGCCCCAAATATGAGCGGTTGGCTCCGTCTCTCTGCCTCTGGGTCCTGTGTGGAAGATTTTTTTTCTCCTCTCTATTGGGACAAATCCAGGACAATCCAGCCACAGTATGGTTGAGAGTAAAACGAGGGAAAAGAGAGGCAGGAAGAGACGTGACAGCGGAGGGATTGCGGGTTTAAAGTTTCAACTTTGGACAGCTGTTGTATCATCAGAGGGTCAGAGGGATTTCCTGGATGGAGGTGTCTTAATGGCTTGGTGTTAATATGTATTCATAGACAACCCATTAACGGCCTTCGCTAACACACCACCTCCTCTTCCTCCGTCCCTTCCATAATGGCCCTGGCTCGGCCTGCTGGTCTGCATGTAGCGGATATAGCGTGGATTTATTCTGATGTTCCCGGGGATTACACCCTCAGTGAGCTGTGTATTATGAGTAGATTTAGAGGCATAACTCCTGAAGATAAGGGGGGATTGGGACGATTGTTTAAACGGCTTGCGTTAGCCATCATCGCAGGGCTAGCAGCGCGTGCTCGTGTGCGCGTGTGAGTATGTGTGAGAGAAAGAGAAAGATTCAGGACAATCAAATGTTCACGGCATTGATATTCATTGAAATTCCAAACCGTCTCGTTCACAATACGAAACACTATTCTGAAAATGCTTTAAACGAATTCAAATGAATGCTCTATGTAACCGAAATGCTTTCTGGATAATGAAAAGCTTTTGGTTGCATTAATCAAATGGGAAATTCCAACGATTATGCACAATCACTGCAATTTATTTTCACCTCATCGGTTTCGTTCCAACTATTTTATAAAAGAAAAGTGATTACAAAATAATAGATAGTATAATAAATAATATAAAAAGCAAAACTGTGCTTCTTTTAGATGAAAAATAAGTAGTTTGAAAGATTAATCATGTTTTCTCACTGAATCTGTGGGACTTTAGTGTTTCTGATAATTGAGATGGAATTTCAATAAAAGCAAATGAAAATTCGAGTGCAACCCAACCTGACCCGTGTCTCTATGAATCCAGGTCGTTTTTACCTTCAAGAGACATGCAACAAAAGCGTTTGATGATTGTGAATTGCGCCAGAAAGCTAAAACGACTGTTTGGATCCAAAGAACACTGCAAACCCAAAGCGACGCGTGCAGCCCTTCCCTCGTGTCCCGTCGGGCCCCTGGACATAAATCTGAGGCTTCGGCACGCCGCTTGTTCGACAGATGTGTGACTTCTGGTATTGCGGTCTGTGGCTGAGCCGCCCTGTGGTGAGGCTCTTTTACGAGGCCTGGGGGACGAGCGGGAGACCACACACCGACCGCAAAACACAGCTCCGTAAACACTTTTCAGGAAGAGCTCACAGAGCTGAGGGCTGCAGGCCTTCGAGCAACCACGCTGACAACAATGAAGCTCAATGCTGATAAAGAACACGTCCTGCTTTATGCACCGATATCAAGGTCTGCTCCTAAAACAGGCGTTAAAACACCAACATCAGCATCACCAACAACATGTCCACACACACCTTCAGTATCTGAACTTTTGACTTTATATTGTTAGTAATGATTTAATAGCTCTCTGTTGTGAGCGAGCAGCCAGGTGGATCTGAGTTTTTTCACTGAAAATAAAAAGAAAGCGAGCTCTAAATTCACGAGCAGGTCTGGCCATCAGTAACCTGATTCTGTGTAAAGCATATATTTAACAGTCTGTGTATATCTGTGTATATGCTGCTGCAGGTACATTAAAGTTGGACCAGCACAAATTAGTGGAGCTTTTTGGGGGTGGGGGCAATTTTCAAATGTAATTACCCAGAAACTACAAACTATGATGTGAAAGAACTGCATTTCCACTGTGAGTAAAAATACCACAAGAGAAGCATAATTTGCTTGATTTGTCCTTTGCTTATACATATACATAAAAGTGTGGATGATCACAACGAGATGGACACGTCTTTTCTCGAGGTCACTGACATGGTCGAAACCAAGTTTAACCAAATTTTTTCTGATTTGCCGTCATGGCTTTTTCCAGCTCAAGGAGCTCGTTCTTCTCTACGGAGACGGAGACGAGCCGAAGAGAAAGAACAGTTTGATCAGCAGGTGTATATTTTTTGTTTATGACACGACTGGAAATAACAGCGATTTCCGTCAAACGCGCCGAGCTCACTGCATCCACCGCGCTGCGGGCGAAAAGCGACGCCGCTGATGTGCCCCCGCCCCCACAGGTGAAGCACATCTGAAATGTGGCCTTCAAAATGATTCTCAGGCAAACACGCAGGGGAGCAAAAAAACAACGACTACCAAAAAATAAACAAAACTGAAATTAAAAAATAAGCAGGCCATGGATAACAAAGTGAGGGCTTCATTTACATTTTGGACCAAATTTTCAGATATGAATGTTTGCCTGATAAAGACCTGTATTTTAAAGTGGGGCGTTAATATGACTAAATAAATAAATACATCTGTTTGAAAGTGATCAGTTTTTACATCATGGCTCTATAGTACATCCCAGATGATCCGTTTATAATATGTCTCGAGTTAAAGGTGTGTATCATCTTTCAGAGAAATCATTTTTACATTAATCCAGAGAAATTAAGACTAAAAAAAACAAACAATAAAAATAAATTGTTATTTCATTTCAGTGTTGTGTAAAATCTTCATATGTCCAGCATGATTTCTTTTTATTTATAAGAGGAAGCTTCCTTCGATGAATCACTCAAAACTTACCTTTGGAAATCGAGCGCTTCCATCTGTTTAAACTTTGCAACATTTACAAATGGCAGCTCGTTAGAAGGTGAGAGTTAAATCTGCTTCTCTTTCTTTTTTTTTCTGGACTAAAATGTCACTGGCGTACAGTAACAGTGGAACTATTTTTCATTCTTGCCAATCAGCCGGTCTTGAAATGAAGCGGCGGTCCAGCGAGCTCTTTCCCTGCAGCACTGTGCCAAGCTGTCAATTTACAGACACAAGTACGTCGGCTCTAAAGTGTTCCAATAAATAAGCATTACTGAGCAAGAGGACAGCTCTGTCTGCGTGTGTGCCTGTGTGTGTGTGTGTGTGCCCGTTACATGTGCGTTGCCAGATCTACAGCCTACATTCAGACGGCGACAGACAGACATTATGTAGCTGTGTCACAGACACACACACACACAGAGGAGGAGGAGGAGGGCGAGGGGGGGGAGGAAGAGCTGGGAGGGAACGGACGTCTCTGCTTGTAATTCAGCTTATGGATTATGTTCTGTTTAAATGACATCTCTTCAGCTCTGCAAAAACAACTTTAATACCCCCCTCCACACCAAAGAAACATATTTCATCAAAGTTCCTCTAAAAATAAACGCGGTCACAATGAGCATGCTCAGAGGCCCCGGAGAAACTGACCTGGACGCGGACCAGCAGACAGGAAGTGGACAAATCCTCTCTAGCCAGAGGAGGTCAGAGGTTAACGTCCTGGTTTTTGGTGTTGTTGAGGAAAAGTTGATTTTTTAAAAAAAATGAAAAAAAAGGTCAAATTTTTATTTTAGTGTTTATCTTTTTATGTGACAACTGTTTGCTTTAAACGGCGCTCTTTCTTTCTTTTCTTTTTTCTCTCAAAGCAGATAGGAAACAGTCTCTGAAATGCCCCAGACGGGTGTAATTGGTGTGTAGGGGACGGTTGCCACAAATAACTGTAATTACCAGAAATGACTTGTTGCATGAAAACAGTCACCCGCGTCATTTTCTGTTTGAATGCGGCGGTCAGATGTCGGTGGAACTTTGAGTAACAGCACTTTGCAACTCATTTTTAACACATTAAAGCTCATTGTTTTCAGGCGCGCCGCAGCTCCCGCTGAACTCTCCGCGCGCTGGTGTGAAATGAACTTGTGAGTGTTTTCCGCCACGGCAAAAGGCTGGCAGAGCAGGAGAGGTCAGCGGCCGCCTTTGGATAATGATAATGTGAGACGCGCGCGCGTAGTATGTGCGACAATAATGGCGCACGCGCTCAACAGACACAGAGCCTTCATCGTTCTGGTTGTGCCCTTTGAAGTCCTCAGATATCATGAAGCATTTACAATCTAATTACGTGCGTTTCCTCTTTTCTCCCCACTTCCAATCCCAGCTGCAAGTTGAACGGTGGGGGGGGGGGGGGGGGCGCACACACACACTTACACACACAAAACCAAGCACCAGCCAGTAAACCATGAAGATGAGACGGTGCGGAGAGAGAAACAAACACAGCGATGCAGTGATGTGGGGGAAGAGGAGGAGGACGAGTGTTGACAGTTGGTATGTTTGCCACTCTGTGGGTCATTAAGAGAGACATACCCTCGCTGCCCGTGCCCTGCTCCGGGGTGCTGATCTCGACCCTCCGGAGGAGCTTGAACAAGGACCAAGACTCATCATCCAGGCCACCCTGCTCAGCAAACCCCCAACAGGGTGGATGACTTTGATCAGGGATATGAAGCCTCTGGACAAACCCCCCAAACTCCAAGGGTGCGCAGAGCTGCGTGGAGAGACCTGGAGGTGGTTTTTTTTTTTGTGTGTCAGGATTTGAAAATTATGTGCAAAATAAAAAAGCAACTTCAGGCTGCGGGGGCCTCTCTAACCATGTCTGTCTTCTTGTTAAATAAATCTAAAACTGTCTTCTCACCAAGAGCCATAAAGACACATTAAATCAAAGACAAACTCTCACTCGGAGGGAACAAATTAGTAAAAGGCAATCTGGGGAACAAGCTGTAAGTGTTGTGTGTGCGTTAGGACAACTGCTCCTGCGTGCGAACGCGTGTGTCTGCTGTTGCTGCTCAAACAGTTCGAGGTGAGACAGTTTTATTTGTGTGTGTCAGTGTAACAAGAACATAATCTATAGGAGGGTGCAAGGTGTGTGTGTGTCTGTGGACGTGGGCGGGCGATGGCTTGTGCCTCGAGTTTTTTGCGTGTGTGTGTGTGTGTTTTTTCTTCTTCTGTGAATGCTAAGAAGGGAGAAGGAAAAAAAACACACTTAAAGAAAATATGTGCATGTGCGCGTGTGCGAGGGGAGGAACGTGCGCATCGGATGTGTCCCCGATTTCTGTACGGTGCCCCCCCCCCCCCCCCCCCCCCTCCTTCTTTCCAACCCTCTGCAAATCTCAGCAGTGGCAGGAGCAGCAGCGGCAGCGGCGGCGGCTGTGGTGACATTTGGGAGCAATTTTGAAGTGCGCCCGCAAAGGTTGTCAAGGGATTAATCTCATCTCACGCTGGGGCGCAGAAAAAAACGGCTTCCTCCAAGAATTAAACACAATTTACCCATCAAGACAAGTCTTTCAGGATGGGAGACAAGCATAAATAATATCTCCTCGGTCCAGATTCGCTAATTTACAAGCTTAGCATCTCCAAATGTTATTAAGCGGGAATGACGAGGTTACCAGAAGGCGCTGTAGGGAATGATTTGTTATCCGGGCAAGCAGCAGCTGCAGCAAAAAAAAAGAAAAAAAGCGCACGCTGGAATGCTTGGATAGAAAGAGAGACATACCTGACACCCACTGCCTCACCCCTCCTTCCCTTCTTTTCCCTCCATTCCCTCCCGCCCCTCCACTGCCACTACGACACCCGGGACTGCACACACCTCAGGCTGGCAGATAGTGAACTTGGCACCTCTCGAGCTAATGTTCTTTTCCACTCCTCTCATTCTCATTTGCTTTCACTCTCCCCTTTCTCCCCCCCTCTCTCTCTCTCTTATTGCCATTTATTTTCTCTGTTTTCCCTCGGTCCCTCTCCCCTCTGTATCACTCTTTCTCTCCCACTTGCTCTTGAGGCTCGAAACATCAAATAGAACATTTGGGCAACCGTTGTCATCTTGGCAAGTGTTGAAGTAGCTCTCGTCTGCAATGGAAAAAAAAGGAGAGAGAGAGAGCAGGAAGTTAGTTTTTTTAAGATATTCAGCTGCTCTCGACATATCATTCAATACAGATGTCTCTGTGTCTCATCCAAAAATATGTTCGCCTCCTCTAAAGATCTATATCAGCGTCTCTGCTCGGTCACCGTCAATCACAGGCCGCCTGAGTTCTCTGGCCAAGTTTAGCAGAATTTTCTGCGATTAACTTTGTAAATAACCAGGTGCCTGCTGAATTTGGATGCCGCACCTTGTCTAAGCTGACAACGAGCTAACACCCTCGATCTGACGTCGCACGAGATGGATCGTTCCGTGTGCACCTTTGTGCGTGCGAGTAGGTGTGCGTGTCTGAATGTGTGTGTTTCCCTGTTTAAGGGAGAGTATTTTTGATCTGTGCTGGCTGTTTATCTTCCTGAAACAGGAGTCTCCCGTCACTCCAGACCCTTTCTGATCCTGACAGATGAGTTCAAACCCCAGCCTGCAGCCTCCGAGGGGGGAAGAGAGAGAGGAGAGGAGAGAGAGAGAGAAAAGAAAGAAAGGAGGGAGGTGGTGGGGTATGAGAAAGAAACAGATGGCTATAGGAAAAGAGGACTAGGAGAGAAAGTGAGCGCAAGAAAGAAACGCACAGAGGTAGGAGAAAGAGAAGAAGACAGACAAAAAGGGAGAGAAGTGGAGGAGAAACGAGAGGGCGCTTAGCTTCACCTGCCAATCTGTGTTAGTGAGGATGAGCCAGAGTTCCCTGCTTCTGGAAGCTTAGTGTCAAAGGTGGGACTGCAGGGCTCTGTCTGACGTGTGTGTGTGTGTATAATATATGTGTGTGGGTATGTGTCGTCGTGCCCAGTAGGGGTTCCCCCACACGTTCCCACTTCTCGCCTCTCCACTGCTCCTCACATCACTTCTCCAGCTTGCTGTCACTCAGAGGTTAAGGAGTGGAGCGATGGATGTGTGTGTGTGTGTGTGTGGATAGTGGTGTGGATGGGTAAGGTGTCAGGCTGAAGCAACCAAAACAGATGATCCTGATGTCTGCCAGACTAAGTGGATGATACATTGGTGTCTTGTTTAAACATTATTTCTTTTCTTTTCAGTTGATCTAAATTTACAACATTTTCTGTGTCATTTTCTGTCTGGAGAAAAATATACTCTGGTATTAAAAAAAGGTGAAACTATAAAAGAACACACAGAGAGAGAAGGAAAGGAAACTTGACTAACTTCACCTGTAGCAACATATCTGACTCATATCTAACAACATAGTAACTAGACTGCACATATATTTCATCCAACGTAGGATAGAAAAAGGAAAATAACAATAAAAGAAAAAGTTTCTAATGGTCCACATGTTTAATATTACCACAATATTTCCTATGTTTTGGTGATCATTTTACTTGATGGTGTAAATAATCTAATGTATTAAAGATTTATATTGTTTGTCGTATTAACATACATGAAAAATTGCACTACATTACACAGGGATTCAAAAAAGTCAACATATTTATAAGCACCTTTGAAAACAACACAGGTTGGCCAAAGTGCTGTACAACTAAATGAAATAAGATAGAGCAGGAAAACACAGCAAAATAAAAGACAAAACAAGGAAACAGAGGAAAAGAAAAGTGTCAAAAATCAGTCACATTTAAATAATAGGCAGAAAAGATTTGTTTTGAAGTGGCTTTGAAGATGTCGAGTGTCGAGGAGGTCCTAATTTAAAGAAGCAGTCTTTTCTGTGCTTTAGTCCAGTGGTCCCCAACCCCCAGGCCGGTCCATGAGTCGTTTGGTACCGGGCCGCGAGAGTTGAGGCTCGGGTGAAATTTATGGTTTTCAGGGTCTTTAGCGGTTTTTAGCGTTATTTTTTATCGTTTTTATCGTTAACTCAGTTGTAGAGATCTCCTTTTACATGCGCCTGTCAAGAGCCGAACTGCTGCATTCTGTAAAGGTTGCAGACGAGAAAGCAGAATCTGACTGATTCCAAAATAAAGGCTATTGCAATAGTCAAGCCTAGATCAAATGAAGGTATGAACTACTTTCTCAAAGTCAGCAGATGAGAGAACATTCTCAAGCTTCACAAGGGCCCTCAGCTGAAAGAACCTGGTTTTAACAACAGAGGTTATTTTTATTTCAAATGTGAAACAGTCCTCACGATTTAAAAGGGTTTAAAAGTTTCTTCGCAAACCAAGATTTTATGGTGGCAAGACAGTCCCGCAACACTTTTAAAGAAGTTGTAGTATTCTTTTTAAGAGGAAAGTACATTTGAGAATCATTGGCATAAAAGTGAAATGAGATCATTTTTTGAAAACTGAAGCTAATAGGAGCATGTAGAGAGAAAAGAGCAGTGGGCCGAGGATAGGTCCTTGAGGGACTCCACATGTAAGAGGAGCTGATGTTGATGAAAAGCCACCCAACCTGTATCAAACACAGCACTCGGGTCTAATAGCACAATAATGGGAGAGTTACCTGAGTCTGCAATTAATAAAAGATCCTTAAAAACTGAAAGGTCCCTTTTGCTGTGCTGTGCTTTGAAACCAGACTGAAAGATTTCAGTAACACTATTTGATTCTAGAAATCCTTGGGGCTTGAGGTAGACAATTTTCTCTAGCACCTTGGACAGAATTTAGAGTTTAGAATGGGTCTAAAGTTTGAAATGACTGTCAGATCATGATTACATTTTTTGAGAGTGTCAGAAGACAGGCGTTAATAATGGATAGCACACTAGGCCCAATAGAGTCAAAGACTCTAGTAGGAGAAGTGCTCTGAGACCTGAGAGCAGCAACCTTATCACCAAAAAACTGTAAAATGTTTTCCCAAATAGCTGGAGACTCTGGAATGTGTGTCATGGGTGAAAGATCGATAAACAAAACTCTGAAACAGGTGACATTGTATCAATGCGGGATAGGGGCGTGGTTTAAAGGGGGCCCTGGGGTACTGCCCCAAGATTGTGTTGTTGAAGGAGGAAATAATTTGGGCGTGAGAGTGGAGGTGTCTTGGTCACTATATGATGTTATTTTGCCCTGTTTGGTAAATCTTGCCCAAAATGTATCATTTTGTTTATATAATTTAAAAAAATTAGCATGTTTAAGGCAATTATCCAAATAGTGCTGATAGGTGTGTTTAGTTTTAGGGATGATTTTAAAAATTTGGGCTGTTTTCTGTGACAGGAGCAGTCACTTTATTTCAGTATTTTTTCAGTGACTAAATATTGGCACAATTAACAGCAGATTGCGTGTCACAACGTTAGTAAATGCCATATGCAACAGGGTCAGTCACAAAAGTCTCTGAGTTCCCACCTCTGACATGCCATCTTGTTACTGTGATTTTTTTGCAAATACAAACATTACATTTTTTACACCAAAATTCAGTTTGTGTTGGTGCAACACATTAGTAAATCTGGCCCTTGAGTTTGGGAAAAAGAGGGCTCCCCCTTGTAACCTCATAGTGGTTTGATCCACCGGTTGCCATCCATCATTAGTCATTTCTAGGCCCAAACTCTTTCCAAACTCAAACACTGTGACATCATGGAGTGGTTGAAATGGCCCAGATTCTTTCATCTCTGATAAAATGTTCAATGTGGCTGATCACCCAGGTGATCACCCATGAATCCAAACAGGATTTATGAAGTCTTAAGTTGCTAATAGGTAATTTCACCATGTTCTGACTGGATTTCTAAGAAACTTAAACGTGTGATTCTGGTATCACTTCTAACATAAATGATGATATAAAACTAAACAGCAGCAATGCTTGAAGGGTTATTGAAGTTGGGCTAGCTGGTATATAATGATGTGCTACCTTGTGGCTCACTACAGAGCAATGGTTAGGATATTATAAACACATTAGCAGCTTGATGCAGATGAGCTTTTTTCCCTTAATTAAAGTTAATGTGAGGGTCCCCAATGGGCATAGACAAATGCAATCATATGGCAGGGAAAAGACATCTTCTGGTCATCCTCTGAGATGATCCATCCACAGCACGAGGTTAGTCATTAATATGTTGCTGTGTGGTTCAGATGACTCACCATGAAAAATGACTGATTCTGAGCTCCATGTACTGATTGAAATCGTAGTTTGAGAGTCATTGTTCTCTGAAAGGTTTAAATATTTGGTGTATGGAAAACTGTGAGCAGATGGGCTGTATTTACATTGTAAGGTTTAAGCATAATAACATGCTGCACACGAATAGTGCTACAGAGAGGTTGACAATGACGACTGATTATTTTTAGGGGTTTGTTTATACTAAATAAACCAAGATGCAAAGCATTACAACAAATTAAAAAGACAACGGCCTTAATGAGTAGGAGTAGGAAGTAGGAAGCAGTAGGAAGAAGGTTGATATATCATCAGTTCACTAACTCGTTTACTTTGCAAATAAAACAAAGTATGTGTAAGACATTGTTTTTGTGACCAGAATGAATTTTGTTAGAAACAGTTGAATGTGATGCTGCTAAATTTATGCAGAAAGAAGGTGTAAATGTGTAAAGTGTAAATGTCATATGTGAATGAAACCAATATTCAAGTGATATTTTTTGCGATCTTTAGAATTTTCTCACTTTCCATGGGGACCCTTGGCTGTTTCTGTGCCTCGCCATTAAAAGAAATCCTAGATAAGCCCCTGATTAAAGATTAGGCTATTTCTATACAAACTGTAAACATAAATCTGGCATACTTTTTATATTGATATGGTGATTTTATCAGCATGCAGATCTCTGTTTAAAACTACTAGTTGGGCACCTGATGAATATGTTCTTTTTTTTTTTTCATTTTTTAAGCCCCTCTATTTCCAGATTGAAACAACAAACTCTTTAGCAGGTAAATGTTCAGTTACGTTTACTAGCTAGCAGCAAATGCGAGCAGTAGGAAGTAAACCAAGCAGTAAAATTACACTGTGAAAAACCAAAACAAGGACCTCAAATTTTATATAACAGGTTTAAGTACCAGAGTGGAACTGTTCCTCTGTTATCAGTATAAGCAACTACTTTCACATAAATCTATTAGGTATACAAAACTGATTCCATATCCTTTACGTAGTCACATAAAATACTATGGTTATCTACTCTGGGGATGCTCATGGATTTTTCTGGCCAAATGTATAACCAAGAAGGCACAGTGTTAAAACACATCATTCACCGTTACCATGACATCTGTATCTTCAGTGTCTTTCTTACTCCATTTGATTGTTCTCAGCTTCCTCCCAACCCACCTGACTCACATATGACATATGAGTCCAGGGGGGTTAAACAGGAAACAGGTGAAAAACAAAAATTACCTTTCATTTGTGTCTTTTCACATATGAATGCTGGAAGAGAGCTTCAGTCTGAACTAAGTCATGGGGTCAGATGAGCCAATCAGAAACTCCTGTTTAGATTTGGACTATTTAAGAAATTCTATGAGGAAATAAATGTAGCTTTGTACAAAAAGGTCTACTGGAGCCCAGTCATTGTTGCATTATTATTTTGGCTATTATCAACTATTCTGACCTCTCTTTAAATGCATTTAGTGAGCTCAAATAAACTGAACAAGTCACTGTTAGAGGAAACACAACACACGAGTCTCTTTTAATATTACCCTCTTTCCAGCCCTCTTTTTTTTTTTCCCATTTTCTTTTTTATGGACTGCCATTTGTCCCTCTATTTTGTCACCACATGCTGTAGTCTATCAATTTTATGGTCTTCTGGTTGATCGTAACAGAGGTGATATAAAGAGTTGATGCTGACATCACTCTTGGGCCAAGCTGCTGTTTTGCTTCTTTAACTAAACATTTCCTCACAATAAAAAAAGAGAAATAAACAGGCACTTGCTATTGTTTAACCAAATACAATTGCCATTATAATTTAAAGTACTTGTGATTTAAAAAAAAAAGTTAAATGATGAATATTTCATGAGGTTCTTTTTCAGTACACCACATTGCCTTCCCGCATATGCATTTAAAATGCATATGTGCAAAAAATATATATTTTCCATAGTAACACTTAATCTTCTTTAAAATAGTACCGACAAATAATAAGTGGCGCACTTGAACAACATCACAGGGTAATTTTATTAAGCAGTAAAATTTCACAAGGAGCATTTAGTGCTTCCTTTAGGGTGAAGAACTTACTTACTTATTAATTCAAATTAAAGCATTTTTTTCATTTTTGAAATATATTACAGTTGCCATCCCATAACCCTTCATTTCTTCTTTTGAACCATCCACTGGTAAATCTGTGTGCTTAGGATCTTTTTCATGCTACAAGCTCCAGTAAGGTTACAGTGTTACAATAAAGTGTAACATCCAGGCATCCATGAAAAACACAATTTACAAAGGTTAATGGAGTTAAAAGTTAGCAGGATGTTAGCTTGCTAATTTCCACCTAAAAATGAGAAACCAACATCTAACAGGGGGATTTCTAAAAAACTAAAACTTATGGTTGTGCTTCACCTCAAACATAAACGAAGAAAGAAACTAAACAGCAGCAATTCTTGAAAGGTTACTGAAGTTGAGCTAGCTTGTATATAATGAAGTGCTACCTGGTGGCTAGCTACAGAGCTATGGTTCCATCCATCTATTCATCTTCTTCAACTTCTTGTTTTCATACTCGATCATGACTGCACTCACATTCACACCTATGGACAATTTAGATTCACCAATTAACCTAAGCCCCACTTACTGCATGTCTTTGGACCGTAGGAGGAAGCCAGTATACCCAAAGAGAACCCACACAGAATATGCAAATTCCACACAGAAAGGCCCCCGCAAGTTGGTGGAGTCAGTCTCAGGACCTTCTTCCTGTAAGGCAACAGTGTTCACCATGCTACTGTGCTGCCCAGCTGCGATTAGGACAATATAATCACATTAACACAGTGAAGATGAAGGATGAGCAGTAACCTTTTTCTATTCAATTAAAGTTAATGTGACGGTTCCCGATGGGCAGAGACAAATACAGTCATATTGCAGAGAAAAGACATCATCTGATCATCTTCTGTGATGTTCCAGCTACAGCACGGGGTTGATGTACTGCTGCATGGTTTGGATGAATCACTATGAAAAATTTGTGTACCAATTGAAATCTTAGTTGACGTCAGAGTGATTTTTATCTGAAGGGTTTAAATATTTGGTGTCTGGAACACTGTGATCCCATGGGCTGCAGTTACATTGAAAGGTTAAAAAATTACAAAAAAATAAGATTTTTTTTAAATCCATTGGTGAATCCATGTGTTTAGGATCTTTTTCATTCTGAAAGTTTTGTAAAGATGGGCTCAGGTTATCATCAAGTATTTCTTGGAATTGTAGCCTAGTACAGGATAGGGTAAGGGAAGTTAAAGTAAAAGAAGAGAATGGGCCAATAGCTAGATTAGTAGCAGGGCTACTGTGAGTTGCGTGCAGAAGAATGACTGGAGCCACAGGCTAAGTTGCTTTGAATTGTATTGAACAGTATAGCAACAATAAAACGGAAATTTCATAAATAGAAATGACAATTTAAAAAAATAATAATACTCCAGTATCCTATCTGAGCTCAGATTTGCCAGTCCTGCCGGCTTAATAGTCAGTGATTAATCAAGTCAAATCTGGAAGGTCAAAAGTCTGTGATTGCTGCAATTTCATCGTACCGCACTATTGCAATTGTTAGTGAGGGAAGAGCAACTCGGAATGGCTATGATTCGGTTCAAAGGGAAAGGCTCGCCATCTTCCTCGTCAGGAAGAAATCCATGTCTCACGATCCCACAAAAAACCTAGCCTGTAAACAACAGGGCTACTACTAATTAAGTTCACATTCTATAGTGATGTATATAGCCATAGACAAATAATGCAAGTGCTTTAACCAAAACAAGCACAAACCATTAATTCTAATATTCTTTACAGTGCATCTTAATCACGGAAAGTAATTTTTAAATCACAATCAGCTTATTTGTTCATCAGTGGTCCACATTTTTAACAGAAATCATGAATAAACCATAAACTATGGTAGTTTTTTTTTTTTTTACAGTACTGCACCTTCAAACGGAATTACAGGAGCATTGCTTTGCACTGCATAGCAATGACGCAATATGTTAATTATATTCGAGTGTACACATTGAAATTACCAAAATATTTCTCAAATGTAATTTTCTCTTTTTGTAGTATAACCCCCCTTTTTAAACCAAATAAACCTTTGCAAAATTGCTAAAAAATATACAAAAGCCCACAGGTTATAGTTTTACAGTGTGTGTTAACATATTGGCATAATAAAACTATGCAGAGACATCAATCGTTTCTATACAGTGCAGGGTATCAAATGCAATAGGAAAATAAAATAGATTTATGACATTTAATATTAAAATTAACTTTAACCCGTTATTTTATTTTAGTGCATTTAATATTCAACCAGTAATACGTAAGCATCATCAGCACACAAGCTGAATGCTCAGAGTAGTTAGCTACGTGAGAAACCCTGTGTGTCAACTGCAGCTATATATGAGCATTAGCCTAGTTAGCTTTTAAATTAGCCTGATTTGCCCAGTCTCAGTTTAACTCACCAGCACACTTCTAATGTTCAACTCTCATAGAGGATCTTGTCCACTTCACCCGCACCCCTGCAGATCTACAACATTGGAATTGAGCCATTAAATCCTCCATTAATGTCTTTTTAACTTATTAGCTTCAATGTTAGCTTAACAGTTACCCCTTCCTTCTGACTCACTGCGATGGTTCCAAAGTTCAAAATTTTCATAAGAAATTGGGTCAGTTCCTCTAAGGTCCATGCAGATCTCCAGTATGGATATTTGCTCAATTTATCACATTTATAGTTATTTTTTTAGCAATTACCTCAGTGGTGCAAATCAGCATTGGTCTCCTGCACATTCGTCTCTCTCTAGGTGTGTCCCAATTCCTAGGCCGCATCCTTCAGAGGACCCAGCCTTCGCGGTCTACGTGGGCCGGGTCCTTTGAAGACCGAGAAGGCCGGAAGTGCGAGATTGTGAAATTGGACGGTCTAACCTTCAGATTTGAGTCACCGGCTGTCTCGGTAGA
Organism: Pelmatolapia mariae; assembly: GCF_036321145.2. Classification (NCBI taxonomy): domain Eukaryota; kingdom Metazoa; phylum Chordata; class Actinopteri; order Cichliformes; family Cichlidae; genus Pelmatolapia; species Pelmatolapia mariae. The sequence goes on from NC_086242.1 coordinate 4,272,923, forward strand.
GTTTAATAAACTTAGCCGTCTTCTCTTTGCTCTCTAAAATATAACAGGACATTGGAATAAATTCTCACACTTCTGTTTAATCAGTTTTCTGTTTGACATTTATTCAGCTGTGTGAAAACTATAACTTTAATCTGAGTCATACCGATTTACTCATGAACAAATAAAACACACAAAAAAAGCCAAACATTTTTAAGTTATCTAAGTGACTTATATAGCATGTTTAGACCGCGGGGATCTGAAAACGATGTGCCGGGAGTCCGGTGTTCTCGCCGGCTCTAGTGAGCCTCGACCTCCCAGTCAGCTATCGAGCTGAGCTTTTGCAAAAATGTGATGTCTTGATAAATTGAGCAGATATTTGAAGTTGACACAGCTGCATACATTGACAACCATGACCCCCACCTTCTACAAATAATTTCATACCTCTGCCGGTAACCGCCCACAAAGACTACATCTTCCCAATACACAGCGGGCCCCTGGCAGTGCCAAGTCACACACAAACACACACACACGCACACACACACACAAAAACCGGACGTCACCACCTCGCCAGCACCGGACCATCTGTGGAGCCATTGTATGCTGTCGCTGTGAGCCAAGTCACCTTGCAGTTGCACAACTACTTTTACCTCTCACACTTCAATTAGCTACACAGTCAGCAACAATGTGCGGCTTTGTGTGTGTATTTGTATGGCGGCAGGAGGCTTTTTCGGTGTGTGTGTGTGCGTGTAGGTGTGGAAGTGTGCTCTGAAGGAGACACTGCAGCAGGAGTGCACAAATACAGGGGGCCAATGTGATTTCAGCCTCTCTATTGAAGTGGTGTAATTGGGAGCATGACCGACAGTGTAGGGACTGGAATGCTATATGTCAGACTAACTGCTTTTAGTGCCTTCTCTCTTTCCCTTTCTCTCTCGTTTGCACTTCGCATCCAATCGCTTTACATTGCCGGTTTTCACCTCCCACCCCTCCATCCACGTGTCTTTCCTGAATGGCGATGGAAGCTCATTCTTTTGTCAGCCGCACATCCTTGCCAAGACCGCGCGCTGCGTGCAGGGAGCAGGGCCCGCTCACCCCGACCCGACCCACCCCAAAACGAGGAAAAACAGGTCTTTGTATCGGCTTGTAAGCAAGCTCTGAAGTTTCACCCACTCAGCGATGCAGAGGGACCTTGACTTTGACCCTGCGTTGTATCGGGCATAAACCAAAATGGGAGCTGTAAATGCAGAACAGTTTTCATTGAAAAGAATGCTGCGCCCAAAAGATGTTGATCACCAGATAGGCCAAATTGTCTGTAAACACCCCTCCTACAAGGTGTTTGTTCACATTCTCACTTTCTCTTATTTTATTAGAGTGCTCGCTTCTTGAAAAGTGGCGATAATGCTGCGGCACTGTAAAAAAAATTAGACCTTTTGGAGAGTTAGCCCAGCGAAGCTTAGCACCTAATCCACTTAGAAACCCTGCCCTCGAGTCCTTCTCCTTTCTTTTTCTTTTTCCTATGTCTTGTTTACCTCGAATGCCTCCCTCTCTCCGACTCAAATCTGTCTCAGTTTTTATGCCCCCCGCCCCTTCCCTCCCAATCCTCTCTCCCTCTGTGTGTTTCTTTCTCTCAGATCTGTGACAGATAGAAAGAGGACTACAGGGCCACGGAGTGGAGGCTGTGAAAATCTCACCACACTTTTAATGACTTTTAATGAGATTCATAAAACATGCAGAAACTTGCAGAAAAAGGGAGAGCGTGCGAGGGAGAGAGAGAAAGAAACAGAGGGAGGGAGTGAAAGCGAGAGAAGGAGAGAAAGCAGCACCGCCCGCCACCAAGCTGACAGCGAGCAGGCTTGACATTTGGCCTCTCGTAATTAGGGAAGTGCCAGATTCCGTCCCACTAAATCTCAGCTCAAAATCATTATTCTCGACGGTGTTGACTCCGCAATGTCCGACCCGCTTAAGCCCTCCTCTGTGCTTTTTTGTCGTCCCCCCCACCACCACCACCACAGCCCGCCACCCCACTCCCCCTCTCCCCCGTAAATATCGCAGCCAAAATTACATTACAGTTTTGCGCTTGCCTCCCCCTTAATTGCTTGCCCTCCAAACACAATCTGCTTTGGCAATACATAAGATGGTATGTGAGTTAACAGCGACAGTGAGTTGGCAGCGAGGCAGCTGAGCGGCGGTCTGTGAAAAAAAGGGAGCACTAAGACGAGGAGATAAAGTGTGGAGGAGAGCTGGAGAGGAGCTGATCACACACAGACAAGCTGGGGAGCAGCAGACAGATGCCATGAGAGCACGGCTGTCATCCGCACAGCCAGGATGGAGGGAGGAGAGGGAAGAGGAGTGGAAGGAGAAAAGTGAAGGAAAGAAGACAAGGGGGCAAAGAAGGCTAGTGAAATGGAGAAAATTGTAATGAAGAATGAAATGGACGTGGGATGGAGGAGACCAGGGAACATTTAGGTAAAGGGAAAAAGAGAAAGAAAAACGAAGAGGAAACTTTTAGGATTCGGCAACAAGGAGTTTAAATGTGAAGTAAATGCACAACATTTTCACTTTCTTTTTCTAAAAACTCTTGCAGTGTTTGACAAAGCACACACATAATGCATCATGACACTTCACGGTGCAATAATTATGAATAATAAAGACATGTGGAAAGAAATAATTCTCCTCGCCTCCTCTAAATGTTGTACTCTGGAAGAATCCTGTTTTTCTTTTAAGCAAAGTCATTTTGTGAATGTGTTCATGAAATCATTTGGCCATAATTACCTACAACAACCCTGATCCTTGTTTAAACAGTAGCAATTAAATTTCTTGTAATCTATATAATCAGATTTTTTTTAGATAATTTTCACTGTTCCTCACATGTTCTCTGTCTGTATGTGGCATTGATGTGCAGTGCTGTGTAAAGGTTTAAACACTCAGCATGTTTGGATTCTTATCCATCGTCCATCTTTTTTTTTTTGTGGCAGTCAGCCCAACCATTAACACGAAGCACTCTGAGAGCGCAAACCTCCACCAAGGTAGCTCACTCTCCAGGTAGGATTTACTTAAATGGAATTCTATTATATTTTGTATGTATTTGTTTGTTTTCTTTGTTCTTTTTAAATGTACTTTAAGAAGTTTGCGCTGCAGTAAAAACAAGTGGAATGTGCAGTATTTTGTTATTTGAAACGTAATAGTTGAAACCCATTGTAATATACTTGACATTATTTTGATTATGTCAGTAATTTTATGTTGTTGTAGTGCATGCGTAGCATTCATCTCGTTGGTTAGTAAAATTTGTTTAAATGTTTGGTAATAAATATCAGTTGAAAATTTTTTTTTTAAAATTTTGTTTAAAAAAATTGCTGTATGTGGCACAATTATCACTTTCAGGAGACATCAGAGGTTAAATGTGACGTGATAGTTTAACTCTTTCTATATCTTGACAGTTCACACCACACCTGTAATAGTCATAGTTTCTATGTTATAAGGCTTTTTTTTTTTCAATTTTCAAACAATAAATCACTAAGTTGACCTTGAAGACCTCGGTGGATGTAAGCCACATTTTAATGGATGATTAACATGAGCCCACTACACACCCCAACAACATTTTATCAGAACCCATTTGAAACTTTTTGAGCTATCGTGTTTACACACAGACTGACACGTGCACACGCAAACGCTACGAAAACCAGAAACGGGAGGCAAATGTTGTAATTAAACTATGACCGTTGTAGGCTGGTGCCTTAACTTGGATATTTTGTTCCCAAATGTACTGAAATTAAGGATTTTTAATGTAAAAAAAAAAACAGTGAAAGGAAATACAGCAAATGAAAAAGCAATAAAGTGTAAAAACATTGACGCCCCCTGTGGTAATGGAAGCACAATTTGTGTCCATCAGCTTGACTGAACAGAAGAGGCTGTGACTATTACACAAACTGTGTTGTCTCATCAGCCACAAATTCAGTCTGCAGCACGAGATGACAAACTTAAACATCCAACTAGAGGACGATCTTCAGTCCTGCAACAGATGCTGAGCCCTGATCTTGACATCACCGAATCAGTCTGAAACTAAATGACAACACAAGCAAATGAGACACACTGAAGTTCAGTGTGATGGAACCACATTAAAAACCTCTGTGCAACTGGACTGAGTAGTGCCTTAAAGGGTGGCTGCACCACATACTGATTCTGTCTGTACTTATAGTATCCTAAACTCTGCATATTACACACTCACGGTGACAAGCTTAATAAATGCCAAGAGAAATATAATCTCTCTCTATCAGAAAAGACACAACAAAAGACATGCAATACATATAACTGCACCCGACTGCAAATGTCATCTCACATATGAGAGAGCAGATTTCCCCCTTATTAGATTCTCTTCATTGGCTCCCCGTTACATCCAGAATTGGATGAGTTTTCAAAAGTAAAATGCGAGGCAGAGTCTTCGGCTTTCAGGCCTCTTCTCTGTGGAACCAGCTCCCAGTTTGGATTGAGGAGACAGACAGCATCTTTCCTTTTTGATAATGCTGTTAGGGCTCGATCAGGTGACCCTCAACAATCCTTTAGTTACGCTGCGATAGGCCTAGGCTGGCGGGGGCTTCCCATAATGCACTGAGTGCTTCTTCTTCACTTACCTCTTTTCAAACTCTACATGTTTATACATCACTGCTATAGTTAATCATTGTGTGCTCGCTCGTAGGGGGTCAATGTTGTGATTGTTGACATTTCTTTCCAATATTGTAGCTGACTGCATTTGTGAATTGCAAATGTATAAATAAAATTGAATTAAAAATGTAATTGAGCATTTGCAAAAATTAATAAAATGCATGAAAACAACCTCATCTTATCTTGAATAATCACAAAACTCAGTTTCCTGACTTTTCAGAACGGCTAAGGAGGACACATGACAATTTCCTACATGTGTTGGTCTGCTGAGTGTCATTTTTTATCAGTTACGTGAAATAAAAGAGCAGCAAACAAATCAATACAAAGAATCAATAAATAACCAATTAAGGAAATCAAATAATTAGCTTTAACTCTCTGTCTTTTACGACAACACGTCACATTTGCATCATCTTGCTCTTTACCAATGTGTTCCAAAGGAAAGCATTACTGACACAATAAATCTTAATTAGAACTGGTACAGTGACTGTGCATCTGTGGTGAAGAAGCCACTTATCATCAAATCTCTGCCAACAAGTTCTGATTCCAGGGCGTCAAATACTGCTTTTGTGTCAGATGCCACTGGCGTAACAGACACACAGCAAGGCGTTCTTTGGCGTCAGCGCGTGACATTTCTTTTTTACTTGCTGATTCGTCCTGCTCTGATTTTATACGCTCACTTTCACTTGCTTACTAGATTTAGGCAAAAAAACCTATTAGGTCAGGTTAATGGGAATAAATATGCCTGTTATTAACATTAACCCTGGTTGTTTAAAATGCCATGCATTTAAATGTGATAACAAAGGACCCCAATACAGCCAGTATTAAATGGCCTGAGAAGCATGCCTGTACACTTTTTTAACTTCTCGCTCAAGGATTCAATACTTTGCCCTGTGTGTATCCTTAAATAATAAAGAAGAACTAACATGTGTGATCAAGTGTTTTGTAGAAAGATTTTTGTAGGGGGGTCAGATCAAGATAGCGGCATCACCACCTAATATGATCTGCCTATGAGAGTGATCATACGTCTTATATCTGAACTGTAAGAGAGATAAAAGTGTTTTTTGTTCAACTTGCGCTGATACTAACTTATCTGTTGAACCACATCAAGTATACAGTATATGCATTTTATTTACTGTTCTTTATATCCATATTAGTTCATAATTCTGCATTTTGAAATCCAGAGGATCCAGTAAATGCCGTCTAAAAAGCAGTACCCTGATTTGCTTTAAGCCTTTGCCACCACTCACTCTGCCACAAAATAAAAAAGCACTTTTCAAATGTACTATAAGCGCAAGTTAATACCACCCAAAAAGCATGATTTCATCACACACACACACACACACACACACAAATACAAACACACATACACACAAAAAACACAGCCACAAGCTCCTTTTCTCCCACTTTAAGAGAAGTTTAAACAAAGTTCCCTCCTTCTCCTTATACTTTGGGGCTTGTGTCTTGCAGAGGCAGCCCATCACAAAGCTTCAGCTAATCTGAGAGATGGCTAAGAGGGGACATTGGTTTGACAGGGGCTTGCTTACTCTATAAGCCTGCCATTAACACTAATCCTTATGGGTGACGAGCAAAGGAGGGGCAGTGGCTAGCAGCAGGCTGTAAATATCAATAACAAATAGAAGATGTGCTGGTATTAGCCCCCTTCACCCAGTTTCACCACCGCCGCCGCCACACCCTCGTCCCAGCCAAGTTTGGCCCCCACATCTTTATCCTTTATCTTTTGCAGCGGATTGAGCTGAAGTTAATCTCACTCGCCGTTATGACAGTCAATTAGCAGAGAAGAATACAGCCGGACTCAAGATGCAGGAAAGTGAATGTAAGGGGGTTGATGGGGTGCGCTTGTCGGTGTGTATGTGTCGATGAGTTTGGTACCGAGGGGTGTGTGCGTGCGTGTGTGTGTGTGTGTGTGTGTGTGTGCATGTGCAGAGATGTTCCACAATGACAACTATCTCTCTGTCCGCCCCCCTGGAGAGCAGATGGGATATGAGTCTGCCAATGAGACAAGAAGAAAGACTGGTGTGTGTGTGTGTGTGTGTGCCAGTCATGCATATGCACGCACACATGCATGATGGCACTCCTGTGTGTGTGTATGATTTGTGTGCTGCTTTTAAGAAAATGTATTATACATTAATGGTTATCTTTTCTAAAAAAGTAAAGGAATGATTTACTAATTTACACGAGATAAGCACAAGAACATGGATGGATGGATAAAGTAACATCTCACACTACTCGTTAAAATACATTTGGCTCACTCTGAAATATCATGTGATAAGTTGTTGTGGAATTACAAGTTAACAATATAGTGCTAAAACTTATACATGACCACATATTAACAAAAATCTCTATTACAATTGAAGGAATTACATATTAGCACAAAGACGACAGTAAAATTGGTAAAAACCTTGGACTGTATATAAAACACAGATGTAGCCACTGGGATGTCACCTATTGATTTAGAAGTTTTGTGTTTTATAAGAACATTGGATTTATTGACATCACCTTGTTTCCAAAAAAAGAAAAGACCGTTGATAGATGAAATTTAGTTAATAACTTATGCTAGCAAGCTACATCTTGCTACATCTACATTATAAACAGATGCAAATACATGCTACTTATTGCTAGGTAAAATTGAACTGAAATACTAGAATTCTACTTACCACAAAAGGAGCAAACTCTTATAAGGCAGACCGTAACACAAAGCAGACTTTCTCAGTTTCTCAGACTTCAAATTAGCTTATTTAACACCTAGCAAACAGTACAAATACTAACATTTCATTTACAGCAGCCACGTGCCTAAACGTGGAAACTAACCCTTATTATTTAAAAAAAATAACATAAAATTAGCTGAAATTAACTAAAGAGCAATTAGCTAAAGAGATGAAGAATGTTTTTGCATCAGACTACAGCAATGTCTTTTTTTTTTTTATTATTCTGCTGCAAAGTTGTGCATTTTATCATGGGGCTGTATGAGGATTCACTGTTTTGGAGCCAGTGAACTATAGCCCCAGCCTGCAAGAAATCAAATCAAAAGAGTAGGTCTCCTTTTATCGATTCAATTGCACAATTTATTATTTAAAATGAAGATTCTCTGATCTTATTAAGGTAATAAGGATCCACTCACTAGCAAGTTATTTAGCTGAATTCTGCCCACCAAACTGGGAAAGAGACAAAACACGCTCGTTCTTGGAGCTACCAGAGCTGTAAAATGCATTTAGCTTAAGGACTGCTGCAGTTTCTTTGTTTGCCTTCCATGGTATTGAAATAATATGACGATCAATTGCAGCCGAGTGAATGATCTAAGAGCAACAGATGGATGTCTCTGTTTCTTGTTATGCTGCAGGTTCTTTGTTTGAAAATAAAGTGCAAAAGAAATGCACCTGTTAATTAAATGATTGGTTGTGAGTATTTTTCACTATTTCTGTCAGATTCCAAAGTGACATGTTTGGATATCTTGTTTCATCAAACAAAACTGTTTTTAGTTGACTAGCATATGTAGAAAACATTTGAAAAGTCTGTTAATGTCAGTTTCTGCTATAAAAAACAATTTAAAGTAATTCAAATAGCTCCTTGGGTAATTAGATGAACATTTTAAAACAGCAGCTACATTTTGCATATGTACCTATTATTGCATATTCCTTAGCATGCACAAATTTGCGTGTCACATTTGAATAATGAACTTACAATGACATCTATCAAGTCAATCATCATCAAAAAACCCTAAAAAGATAATCCATGGAACTAAGCTACAAGCACTGTTAAAAGCATGTTTACCTTTTAAGATTCTGGGGAAACAAAGCAGGCACTGAAGCCCAGTTCTGTCCAGACCTCAAGGGGGAGGTTAGGGCAGCGACCCAGGTGCCTTGAACCAGAATGAGAGGCTAAACCGGGCTGCAGGATGCCCCCTGGTCTCTTGAATGCCTCTCCCAGGGCAGAGAGATTCCGGAGGCCATCTCAGTGTGGTCCAAAACTGAGCCTGAGTCAGCCCCGGGGACCAGGACAATAGCCAAGAATGTGTTCATCTGGTAATTCAATCAACATCAAATCTAAGAAGAACAGATTTGTTTTTTTAAGTTTATTTATGGTGCTTTTTTTTTTTTTAGGTATGAAGGCACATAAGCTCTCATGCCCATAAACCCTCCAGAACGGTGCATAAACACAAGCGTATACACACATCGACAAGTGGGCTTACACACACACACACACATACAGCAGCAGCAGCAGCTGCACAAGTCTTTGGGTGAGCGCACATCTGTTAGACTGGCTTAGCACAGTGAAACTGGCTGTTGACAGCAAATGTTTTCACTCAGGCCCACACTGTGAGTTATCATATACTCCTGTGCAGGGAAGAGGACGCATTCATTTTCGCTTTCTTTCTTTCTCTCGCTCTCCATCGCTGCCACTGTTTCTCTTATACAAACTCTCTGTCCTCCTGGTGCACCGGCTACTAAGTTAAATCAATCATACCTCTAGCAGAAGAAATATTTGAAGCCATTTAAAAATAAATGCTTTGTCCAGGTTTCACCCCCATTTCCAGTGGAGCGAGGGCAGGTCGAGGCCACATAACTCTGATGGGCTATCATCTGCCACCTCAGCACGGGCTCTAATAGTCTCTCTTCCCTCTCACATCTGAGTGAATAGCAGCGACGATAGAAAGACATGGGTTTTTTTTTTGTTTTTTATGTAGCTAAGGCGTGGATTGATGCGATTGTATGATTGATTTGAAACCCACTGTTCTTCCCTGTGAGTCAGAGTATTTGTGTGTAGGCAGCAGATGAAAAATAGATGCAATGATTGGAGCAAAAATGATGTGACCCTCAACCTTAAAATCTTTATATGCGTGTTTTCATTCAGAGGAAAGCTTTCAATGTGTTGACATTCAGCAATATGATTACTCACAAAGTAGCCTGGTCTCCGTGTGCGCGCGTGTGTGGTGTGTGTGCACGTGTGTGTTGCGGGAATGTGGGTGTGGTTGTCAGTTGGTACGCATGTACGGACATTTTATGTGTATTTGTTACCAAGGGGTGTTGTGTTTGGGCCGAGGGCACCGATCAGGTCTGTAGATAGAGGCTGAGTGAGCAGCAGAGGGACAGACACACACACACACATACACACACACACACATACACGTACACACCTACATAGCAGCCAAGTCCAAGCCAGACCCGAGCCAAGACTGTGTTTAGAACAAGAAAAACACTTTGTTTACGCTTTAGGGCCCTTCACTGCTCAACCAGTGAAAGAGGGAAATCAACTCATCCCTGGTTCCCTAGCCACTGCTGCGTCGTCAACAGATGAAGTCAGCATCTCACACCCAACAGATGGGGTGCGGGGAACAGCAGCCTACTTTACCAAATGGACTTCTTTTCCCTTTTCCCGGTCTACTAATCAATGCTCATCGTCTGTGTGATAACCCTCTGAGATGTGAGTGGAAGGTTACGGAAGGTGCCTTTTGAAACAAAAGTGTGATTACTTGAGGTGTGCGTTGGCGCTCATTGCCACTCTGAACTTGTTGTGACATCAGGCTGGTTGTCAAAAAAGGAAATGTGGGAAAAAAAGATTTATATATATATATATATATATATATATATATATATATATATATATATATATATCATTTATTGTTCAAAGCAAAACTATCTTTTCTTGGAAATAATCCTGCAGAGCTTGGTGGAGGTACGCTGGATGTTTAATATCAGATGCTGCATATTTGAAACTGTCTTTGCTTCACTGAGATCAGAGCATCCAGATGATAAGGACACGCCCACCTAAACGCCCTCAATCAGATGAACAAACAACTCTGGCTTCAGAGGAAAAGCACACACACAATCTATTTATTTATTTTTTATCATTTATCCTTTAAGTCGTCTGTTTTTTTGTCCATATAATTCCTTTATTCTTCACACCCAAATCAAGTGCCTCTGTGCGCAGCAGATAAATAGGAATTCCAAACTCCAATGGTTCATTTGTCATGGTGTGAATTCCAAGAGTGGAATCTAGAAATAGCTCGAGTGTTCAAGCGCGGTTGTTGCCTGGGGCTCGGTGGCATGTAGGAGGCTTTGGTGATATTTGCTTTTTGCATATTTTCTACTAGGGTTTTTTTTTCCTTTTTGGAAGGGAGATATGCACTTTTCCCATTGCAAACATTGCAAAAAAAAAAAAAAAAAAAGAGAGAGAGAGAGAGAGACAGAAAAGATTTTTTTGTGTGTGTTCTGAGCTGCACGTTGTAGGAGGCTATGCCCATTATTTTGGTATGACATTACAGTTTTAATTGAATTGAATACAATTTATTCTTAAGAAAACTTTTAATTAAGTGCCATATGGACAGATTGTGGAGTAGTGGCCTCCATGATATTCCCTTGGGGACATTTGCTGCATAATTAAGAATATGAACTGTAATGACATGGTGAGATTTAATGGAAACTTGCAGTCTAAATAGGTGATGTTGGAAAGCCATTATTACCCTGCCAGAGAGGGCTTCATAGGATTCTCAAGGGACAGCAGGCACTCCAGAGTGGAACCCTGGGAATATAAACCCCATGAGAATGAGAAGGGAAGGAAGGGAAGGAAAAAGAAAAGGGAGGAAGGACAGTACTTACTTATTATACTCCTGTCCTTACCTTTAAGTGTAAGTTTGCATTTTCCTGTGATTATAAAATAATCACAAGAAGCCTGTCTAAATATCCCATTCAGGTTAAACTGCTCTCTATATGAATGAGACACGGGTAAATAAACAGCCATACCTTTAGCCAAAGTTCACAAGTTATGAATTCAATTGAGTTTGTTTTTTCTTTCATTGTTTTCTCAGAATTTAGCAAGAATGGTAGCTATGATAGCTAGTTAGCTAGCTAGGCAACTTGCTAACTTTGGTATGGAAAAAAGTTTTATTCCCTTCAGCTGCAAATGTTTACATTTTATATATTACTTTCCTGTGATTCATTAATGGGTGAGGGGCTGTTTTTTTCTCAAACCCCACAGTTTTCATTAATTTTGCCTTATAATTGAAAATATGCTAGAGTGACAACACTTACTCTACACATGCTCTGCTGTCTCTGCAGCAGCAGGATTGTTTGACCCGGCCAGAAGGTTTTGACAATTTTTTGATGTAGAATAGGTTTCTTCTGCGCTTCACTGCTCAGTTGTCTACAGTTGTTGACAATGTTGACCAGTGTTGGGTGTGTTATTGAAATATAACTCATTTCTGTACCAAATTTAGTTCTCAAATTACAGTAACTCACAAAGAAATATGCAATTACTTGGACTAGCAACATTCATTTGCTCTTTGTAGACCTCGGTTCATATGGGAGATAGGACAAAAATGGCAGAGTGATCTACAGCTTGTGAGGAGGAGGAGTGATTTGCACATTACTTCTAATTTATTGCACAAAGGGCCAAGAATGTAATGGTAAAGAGCAAAATGTGTGCTTGGTATAGAAACACTGATCAGAGATTTGAGATGATATGTGGGCATGTGAAAAGTTTGATGTTATGCTGACAATTACACAACTAACACAACAGTAATATAATGAGTACTCTCTATGGGAAGTAAGGAGTGAACAAATGCACTACTTATTTAAAAAGTAAGTCCCTTTTTTGGTTTAACAATCATAGCACTGTTGATATATAAAGTGACATATAATAATATATAACACATAAAAAACTTGAATAAAACATTAAATATTATGGTGGTAATCTAATTATTGGGATGAGCTTTTATTTTTGATAGAGTGTACTGCAATTTCATTTATAGACTCAACCTTCTTTATGTTGCGTAAATGTTTAAATAAATATTATATTTTTGTCCTGTTAAATAAAAACATGTCAGCTGATTGGTTACTTAGTCCAGGTATGTTTCCTTTATTAGATGAGATGAGTAATTTACTTCAGGTTTTCTTGATTTTTTTTCCTGTTCTACATGTATTATGCAGGATGATGAACTACCAGTGTCTAAACCTGTTCTGATTGGTTGCTTTCTTTTCAAATCCAAATACTGAAGCTTGGAACCAAAGTAACACTTTTTTGTTGCACCTGTAGTCAGTGTGCTTTTGGTGATGCAACAATTTATGGTTGTAGTTGAATCCTGAAGTTGAAAAGGGCCTACAACTTTGTAGAACTAAGTTGATTTGGATGGTTTAAACGTTAGGAGGATAGAAGCCACCTTGGAATGAACCCATGTTGTTGAGAAATACAGTGCGCAATATTTTCACATAGAAATATGCCAGAATGAAAAAAAGTGAAAAGTTAATTTACTGCACAGTGTACTTTGTGATAGGTATAGCGGTCATTATTTCCATGTTTATCACTTGTCTACTGTTTATTCCACAAACTCACAAGAGTCCATAGACACTTCTGTGCAAAACTCAAATGTCCACAGTGGTTTAGAGCTCAACTGATCTTGTGTTTTGAGGGAATGATCAATTGTTGTGGAGGAATAACAACAGTTAGACGTGAAAGCAGCAGGACGAGGCAGCTGAAGTCAAGGTAAACTATTTGCTGTGAAGAACGCACAGCAAAATAGAGAATTCCTCTGTTGTTAGCGCTTAGTAAGCAAACAAGACAAAGAAAGGGAACAACGAGTAAGGCAAAGATGTAAAAAAGTCTGCCGCTCCAAAGAATGCCGAACTGAGAGAAAAGAGGGGAGAAAAGAAAGACCGAAGAGAAAGAAAGAGGGCATCAAGAGAGCCAAGGAGAGGGTAAACATGGAGGCCAGATAACAAGAAAACAAAGACAAAGAGAAGAAAAATCAAAAAGCGTGCTTGCTGTGTGTGTGTCTGCGAAAAAGGGAGAAATGAAAGGAAGGAAAGACACAGTTAGCCGCCTGCAGAACAGAACAAACTCATTTACAGAGCAGTGCCAGACTTGAAAACAATTATCTGCCATCTCCGTTGCCTCTGTAGAAGAGTAGCCTGTTTTGTGGGGCTCTTTGTTTTTCTCAAGGACATATTCATTATTTCAGATGAGACCCATTTGAGTCTAAATAAAGACTTTCTCTCCTCTCTGTCAGATTCACTGGTGCTGTGATGTTGCATCTGAGGGGATGTGAAAACACGTTTGAAAAGGAGTCTGATGAAAGCACTTCTATGCCAGTAATGCATGTTCATTAAGTTTAAATTCTCTTTTATTTCCACCTCCTCTTCACATTTGAGTCCGGGTGCTAATATTTGTGTTTTTCTGTGTTTGCGCTGTGTTCAAGTTCTCTTGAAAAAAACTGAAGCATTCGCTGACATTACAGTTACAATAGTCTTCTTCGGTCCGAGCGGGCCCTTTGAAAGCAGGCCGCATATACTCCTGTGCATGAAAGAGGAAAAAAGGCAGCTACTAATCACATCCAGACAAAAGACACCTCTGACAAACAGTAAACAGGGAGCCAGAAGTCTTGCATGACTCACAGGGGACTCACACACATTTGCTGAAAGTGTTATTCCTCTCTGGATGAGAAGATTTTGCCACAGAAAGAAATAATTTGCGGTTGTGTTCACAGCCTCCTTGTTTCCACCTAAGGTCACTACGGCAAACGCAGATGGAATCAAACTGACATGGAAAAATAACTGAGCGCGTTTCGGGTCCCATCTTACCTGTTTGGGAGGTTGTCTCGTCTCCACAGATGGACCTCTGTGTGTGGAAATGAAAGAGGAGGCTAGGGAGACAAACAAACACACACGCACATGCATGCACACGCACGCTCATACACATGCAAACACAGCACACTTCAAATGGCCTTCAAGAGTCCTGCATTCCACATTTAATTGGAAGTATAAAAAAAAAAAAAACACCAAGCAGAAGAAAAAAATCCACCATACAGCACCCTCCAAAGTAAACTTCTCACAGCCAATCACACAGTGGAGCCAGGTCTCTGGGGCCCCGCCCTCCCGAAATAGGCACAGATAACCTATTGTTGGAGCGCAAACAGTGGACTCGCACACACTCGCGGATGACCTCACGCACAAAAACACACATTCAGAGTGAGCATTACTTGCGAAACCAGTTGTAAACATGTTTTGTGAAAAACTGGATCTGAGAGAGTGGCAGGTACTGCGAGTGTTTTCACAGCTATTTAATCCCAAAAACTGTTGCGCGCACCGAGAAACTAATGGAAACTAATGGATGGGAGTAAAAAGCAGAGGAGAGAAAGACAGTGAGGAGAGGGCACTCGGGCTGTAAGCGAGGAAAATAAATAAATAAAAATAAAAGGTATTCTTGGTAAATGTAATGTCACATTACAAGCATGCGTCTTCTCTCCTCGCGCACACAAGCACACACTTTGAGGGTACAAGGGAGCCTATTGAGAGATAAATTTGTGTTCTTTAATTCGCGCGCGTTAATGTGATGTGACGTTTGCACTGTAACATCAAAATGACAGCAGGTCTGCGTGCCCACGTGGGGGAATTTGATGACTTTGATCTGAGCTTGTGTGACTGCAATCCATGTCAGGATGAGGACAAAGGGCAGAAATAAGGGAAAATCATTTTTTACATTTTTTTTTATTTTTTTTGCACTGGAATTGTACTAAATGTACGTGTAAAAATGTAAATAAACCTTAATTAACGTTTTCTTCAGCACTTCAAACACAAAAGCGCACACGTTGCTATTTCAGCTCCTCATATTTCCCATAATTTAGGGCATTTGTGTTCCCTCCGCCACTCTGTCGTTTTTTTATGTTTTAAAGCACGATTTAAACTCTCACGCTCTGAAATAAATAAATGTGTCTGAATTCAATCTGGATTAAAACATTATAATTGTGAGCATTTATCCCCGAAAATCCCACAGCTGAATTTTTAAGAGGATGTGAGCACTAGTTTTTATTTAACGCAAACACACACAGGGGGGACATCTGTGCTGAACGCTGACCAAATCCACCGCGACTTTACTCACAATACAATTCTGTTGGAAGTGTTAGAATTTGTTTCAAGTTGATGGCACAGCCTCCATTTTGAGTTGACTTTGATATCATTCTGCGAACAGTGAAATGTCTGGATAAGTGTTGCGTTTAGGCCAGCCATCTGTACCATCTCCAACTCCAAAGCAGCTAGATGCAGAGCGCCCTCACAATTTAGAGGGGGAGCGAGAGAGGGAGAGAGAGCGAGACGTGGCCGTGTTTTTAAATGGTTCACTGCTGGCATCTACTGGAGAAACGGGGAAGTCCCGGCGCTGACGGCACCCAGCGGACCCTCGCTCTTTTTACTCGCAGAGGCATTCATCTCGCCTTCCAAAGGGATGAGTAACTCCGCAGATGAGGCATAACCTCCAATTCCAGCATCACGCATACCACGAATAACACCCATTATGTGGTTTGGCAAAGACATGAATTACACTAAATGACAGATATATGATTAAAATACTGGCTTTCTGGTGAAGCTACAAATTAAAAAAATTAAAAAAACACTGGTAGGTGAATCATACTGTATCTCAACTTCTCATCCAAACATAAAGGAGATTTGTCTCATGAAGAAGAACAACGAAAAAATTAAACAAAATGCGTCTCTTCTTATTGTTATTAACACCCCGTCAGTTTGCATCAATAACTTAATATGGATTTAATTTACAAAGCAAAACAAAACTAACTACAAATCCTGATCATAACAAGTTCTTGTTTGGATACAGAATTTGAATGAGAGCTTGAATGTCACTTATTGCACTTTAAGCTTCCCACAGCTGGTTTTCTAACGCTTTACGTGGTTATTAAAAGTGAAAAAAGATCACTTTTAAACTGCTGATGGTTTTAGGTGTTTCACTTCATCGTGATGTTCTTGGCAGACATGATCGAATACCGTGATGCAGAGAAATATAAACATCAAAAATCACTAACTCCAGCTCATTCATGCTTTTCATCACAAAGATCCCAAATTGATGTGCGAAAATGTTTTCATTGGGAAAATAAAGAAACCAACAAAAATCATTTGAAATATATCCACGTCTGCCGCATGTGAGTGAAATGTGCGTTTAACACATCCCGCCGCTTTTACCAAAGTTTAAAGGTTGCAAGGTGCTCAGAGGCACGACGGGATTAAATGTGCTGTAAAACATTGTTAAAAATATTTAAGTACCATAATTACAGTCAGGTAACAAAAATGTTTGTGCAGATTCAAGTGCAGTGAGTGAGCTAAAGAATTTTTTTTTTATTACGTGAAAATTGTCAGATTGTCTGTCTCATCCCTCACCTCTTCATTTTTGTGTGTCTGTGTAAATATCTATATGTCTGTGTGTGAGTTAGGAAATGGTTCCCTGCGGAGAAGAGGCAAAAAAACCCAACCAAACAAAAAAACAAAACAATCAGATGAGCAGTGACGGAAAACATTTCCTGCGTGAACGAATTGCTGTCATTTTTTCCCCCTCAAGAACAATTCTCATCCAATTCTTGTAATTGTTGCCTCATAATGTGACACATTCATATCAGCGAATGCATTCAGCGGCAGTCTGTTTAGGATGCTGTGGATTGAGTTAGAGAGTTCATCATCCATTACAATAAAGAACAAAGCGATCCCCTATCTGTTTCAGACATTTCGCTCTTTATGATGCTGAGTATGGCTCTGAGGTTGTCAGAGAATTCAGACAAACAATATATGGCTTTGAGATATATCAAGAGCCCCACAATAAGATCCTGTGTTGTTGATAATTTCGAAAGGGAGGGAGGGGCGGGGGAGACTGAAGCAAACTCCAGACAAAAGGGATTGTCTTGATTATTTGTCTGTCAGCGATGGCAGGAGCATATTATGAAAAGCGATGGCTTCGAGGATAACGGTGATTGAGATTAGGGCCCTGCTGAGAAAGAGAAAGAGGGGGCGAAATAAAATAGGAGTGGAAAAAAAAGAGAGCGAGGGAAGAAGAGTGAAGAGTGGAGAATAGATGTGACTAGACTAGAAGAGAGAGCTCTGTGATAACTGCCAGCAAACAGCCTGTTTGATCCTGAGGGATGGCAGAGGGATGTAAGGCGTTTGAAGCTGACAATCCCTTTGTGATGATAACACATGTTTTTCAGTGTGTGCGTTGATCCTCCCTCTCCTATTGTAATATGGGCAGCAGACGGCAGCTGCCTGGGCATTGTAGCGCTGCCGCTAATCTGAAACAATATCTTTAGGCCCGGCGTGGTTATGAGCAGCTGTCGGCATTGTGGGAAGCTCTGCTAATCTGCTTCAGTATCTTTAGCCCCTCGTTTAGCTCTTTGATCCTCTCCCATTATGCCTCCCTTTCCATCGCAACGAGCGACTGAGCTTTGGCAAAGCTGTGCTGGAATGTTGGATAGACAGCAGGAAAACAGAGTGAGAAAGAGAGAGAAGACGAAGGGGGAAAAATACACAGTGCTCCCATCAGAAACCCTCCTGCTAACAGATGTTTCTTACAGTCTTTCCACGTGTCTCTCACTGTGCATTTACACCTGTCACATACACCAGACAGACAGGAGCAGAGGAGTGAAGACAGATACGCACAGGTCCTCTGAAATAACACAGGAAGAATGCTTCTCCCTTTATAGCTGACAGACCTCTCATTTTTTTCTATTCAGAGTCTCACCCAGAGGCTGTGGTTAAGAGCAAGGTTTCCATTCCCCCGAGACGCAAGCTTAGTGGTTAACATCACTTCAGCTCAAGGTTTAAGTTCCAGTCTTTGTGTGAGGCGCAATCACGACATTGAAAGAAGCTGTGTGGTTGAATCAGTGGTGCTCAGTGCACAGTCATGGGATGCCACAAGTGTGCCGGATACTTGGGGAGGACTGGCCTTGCTACACGACCAAAGGCAAATAGAAACACGGTAGTAGTGACATGCACATACTATATCACCCGCCTTACTTTTCGTTCAAAGTGTTCTGTGCTCTGATGTGACACACCAGCACTTCTAAACTTCTAAAGGAAGTGAAGTGCAGGATGGTCATGGCTGAATATACCACAGCTGAAATTAGACCTTAAAAATACACATTTGGTGAAAATGTTATTGCACTGGTGGATTTGCATATTTCAGCCCATTATCAACTTTGTTGGGGGACTGAAAACTTTTTTGAGGAACACAAACTTTATTTATGTTTTGGAGTATATTGAAAATAATGAGAACAGACCCTCAAACTAATTTTACAACCAATGGGAAAAGATACTTTCACAACAAATGTGGGGACCATTTAGAGGTAAATAGTCACCGAGGTAGGTCTTCAGGGAACTGCATACGTTCCAAGGTTTTTCCTGTTTGCATTCACATTGCTAATACAAATTCCAAAGTGATGTGTTACCAATGTTTATATGACATATGGCGTTGCTGCATTCACTAAAATTTGTATGCACAGGAACAATCAAGTATACTTGCAATACACTCAAAGTTCCTCTTATCCAGAAAAAGACCCTACAACAGACTTCTGGGAATGACTGGTACTACCTCCAGCATTCACCAAAACTATGCAAAAGTTCCTATTATTAAACCATAATTTTAGATGCCAGTGTTTTGTTTTGTGCCAGCTTTCTGTAATTTAGTGAAGTAGATTTTGGGGTAGGATTTTACGTGGTGTCCGCGAATGCAGCACCAACAGCCACACCTTCCCAGCTGATAATTAGAGGCCCTATAAGAAACAACTGCGCTTCACTACCACACGGAGGCATTTGGTAGTCTTTTCCCATCCAAGGTGGCTGAGAGCGTTAGGCAGCTTAAGCACTGCAGAGCTCCTCAGGAAAGCTGCTCATTTTAGTATTGCCCTTTAGAGAGTGGTGAGTGGGACTCTTGTGTTTGTTATACTGTAGCATATAGTAGGGTGGACCTTGACGACTGTTTCCCTCTTTTTGTTACAGGATTGTGCCATACTGCTGCTGTCTTGTTTTGTCTCGTTCTGTCTTGTTGTGGCCTGTTGTCATCTTACAAACATTTATGGACTGGCCTCGACTGACTCCTGGTTTTATGGTCTTTTACTCGGAGTTGTTTCATACATTTTAATCATACTTTTATAAAGAACAGTAACTTAGGGTGTATTTGTTTTATGTATATCTCTTTTACTAATTTGTTTAATATTTTATGCTTTGTTTTATTGCTTTAGTAGAGGTGCGGCTGCCTGTTGAGGGGCTAGGCACGTGTGGTGGAATCCCGTCCCCGATGCATGAGAGTGTACACACCGGGCATAGGTAGATTGCACCATTTAGATTTCAGTGTGAGTGACAGTGAGGTTTGCAGTGGAACTACACGGGTGAGTAATTGGTGGCACCCTTGGGCACTCCTCTCTGTAGGTTTCCTCCTCAAGTGGCCGGTCTCCACCATTTTGTTTAGTTATTTTATCGAGTTGTTATTTTACTAGGGTAGCACCGTGGCAGCGAGCCTTGTCGTTTTAATCATTGTTTGTTAATAAAGTGTTTTAATTAACAGTCTTGCAGACTCAGCCCTGCTACCTTAAGAACTTTTGATTTTACAGTTCTATGCTTTTAGTAGTTCTTAATAAATTTTGATTTGTAAAATTGATCTGCCTCACCTCTGCTGTTAATAAGAGCCTGTGGGTCTTGGTAGCCAGTGTAACATCTACATTGGCTATAAAAATCTTTCCTGGGGTGTAACTCTCTCCCCAGGTGGCGTTGTCAACATCCCTTACTCACCTTCCCTGGTTATCCCTCATTTATGCCACCACAGTAAAATGAGGGTTATGTTTTGGCTTGCACAAACAGTGTTTGGATGTAGAAAAATAAACAAAGGTAATAACCTGAAATCGCACATCACAAAATCACTGCCTGCTTACAGTTTCACATGATATTGTGCTTCTACCCAGTCTTAAGTGTAGCTAAGTTCACCGAGCAGCACCAGTATACCCAAAACAAGAACACAAAGGTGAAAAAAGGGGCCTCCCTTGTTACAGCTGTAGGAACTGCAGGAAAGGTATCCAGGCTAATAGGCTAATTATAACTATGAAACAAATCAGGTACGAAACAAATTACAGTCTTTAGACAGCTTTGACTGTTTTTGCAGACAGTGAGTAGTAATGAGAATGAAATGAGATGTGGTAGGTGTAGTGGAGGTGTGTCAGTGTGTGTATCTGTTGGGGGTGTGAACACGCAGGAGCGCACTGAGAGGAGGATACAAGCTGCACACAATTAACAGAAACATAAATATCTCGCCATGCTTAAGCAAGCCATTAATCAGATATAAATAGAGCGAAGGAGCCCTTTGTGATTAACGAGGTGAGACTCGCTGCTAATTACTGTTTCCCTCTCCTCTGGTAATTAGGTTGCTGCTTTGAATAGGGATGACTGAGACTGCCCTGACCCTACCCCCCGCCCCTCAATACCAATCCACTGATGTGCGATTGCTTTTGTGTCTGCTTTCTTGTCTCTTTGTTTTAGGCATCTTCAAGAAGATGGTTGAGGTGAAATGTATACCATCTTCTTTTGATCTGCGGATATAAAAGGCAGCCGGTCATATTTCTATATTGTACTCTGGCACCTGCAATGGCTAATTGGAATTTACAGGTGTCAGCGTTGGCCACCCAATAGAGCTAAGCCTGCCTATAGGACTTAAACTATCGTAGAATTCCAGAAATAACATGAGCGCGCGCGTGTGTGTGTGTGTGTGTGTGTGTGTGTGTATATATGTGTATATATACATATATACACATATACGTATATATATATATATATATACGTATACACATATATATATACGTGTGTGTATATATATATATATATATATATATATATATACGTGTGTGTATATGTATATATATATATATATATATATATATATATATATATATATATATATATATATATATATATATATATATATATATATATATATATATATATATATATATATATATATATATATATATATATATATATAACTCTGTGCAGTCCCATGAACAGCATTGCTTCAGTCCATTAAGGCTCTCTTAAGGTCCCACCACCGACAGCACTTTAAGGCAGTGGTTCCCAAAGTGGGGGGTGCAGAGCCATTGCAGGGTGGGGGCGTGTATGAATTTAAAAAAAAAGAAAAGAAAAAACACTGCTAGCATAGTCTTTTTTCTTTTATTTTTTGGACGGGGCTCCCACACAAACGCAAAGCAGAGGATGAAGCATCACCAAATATGTTTCCAAACTAACTTCCTTCCAAGCCAAAGTAAAAAATATGATGAAGCACATCTTGGCGGTGCCAAGGTAGTTATCCCTGACAGAATTTGTTTCCCCTGCGTCGGGAGCACGCACTGTCCATATCACGGACAAACAGTATCCCACATTCTTGGGTTTTTAGTTCACAAAAACATCTTATAATGAAATTTTGGAGATATTAACTCTTTATACAGTAAAGTTACAGTGGGATACAAATAATATCAGGCTGATCCCGCCACAATTTGTTCCCCCGGTTCAAATCACGGACAAACAGTATCACACAGTTGTTTATGTTTTTAAACCCATTTTGCACAGAGAGGAATGTTTTGAAAAATGTATTGATAGCAGTTTACCTTTATTTGTTTAACTGTTTGCAAACAGTTTGAGGTGTGAAACTATGGGTACAAAGTATGGGTGTGTGTGGTTGGGGGATGTGTTTGTGCAGGGGGGGGGGGGGACTTTGACTGGGCCATTGCAACATCTTGATTCTTTTCTTTTTCAACAATTCTGCTGTAAATGTAAAGATACGCTTGGGATCATTGTCCTGTTGTATGGCCCAATTTCAGCCAAGCTTTAAATGCTGGGCAGATATACTTGTTCAGAGGTTTTCTAACTATACTGTTATGAATTGTAAGATTTAATTTGCTAAATGACGTTCTTGGGAAGATTGTGTCATTGAGTTAACAAACACCTGAATGTTCCAGACAAACAAACTGCCAAAACATCTGCTTTTAGAGATAGTACATTTACCAATGATCAGTTAATAATGTGCATTTGATTAGCTACTTGCCTTCTTAAGTCTTATAGAAGCACTAAAGATGTACTTAGTTTCTCACAGGGTCTCACAGGTTTACACAGGGTACTAAGAATGCCTTCTTTTAAAATATTAATACAAAACTTAAGTTGGTGTGTTAGCAAAACAGCTGGGTAAACTTTGAACCTTCAGTCAACCAAGTGATACATCAGAGATGTTAACCTGAAAATACTGGTGGAGCCAGCACCTGTTCAACTTGCCTGTTTGTTAAACTAGACATGTTTCCCTCTCTATCATAATTCCATGATAATGTGCTAAAGGAGTTATTAAAAGTTTTATTTAACATACAGTAAAACTTATCTGTTATGATGAATCATGGAGGGGCCTTTTACTTGGAATGCTATGGTACCTACGTTTCCACACAACGTGTAGTTCTCAGAGCAGTAAAAGCACAGCCAGGAGCAGCTTGTCTAGTGCACTAGTCTCCTATAAGTTTCCTGTCAAAGACCAGAGACTAGTCTACAAAGTACATGCACCAAAACCCTCCAAAATAGGCTGCTTGCCACTAGTTTGTAAGCAGGATACGGACACACTCATGGAAAACAACCGATTCTATGTACCATATTCCAATGGCTCACACTTGAACAGTTAATGGATGCAAACAGGTAATGGGAAAAGCTTTATTACAGAATTGTGTTTGAGATGAAAAGAGAGAGATTGCTTTTACTTAGTAGGCTTTAAGTGATGTCTGTTTCATTGGGCAAGTATTGACTGCCATGCTTGCCCCGATGGAATGCCACTGTTCAAGTCAGTGGCATTCAAGTCAGAATATTTAAGTCATTTCAGTTTCAGTTCAACTGTAGATATTATAGGACTGAGTATCCAAGGAACTCTGTTAAGTTACTGTTTAACGTTGTTATTTCTGAATATGATTCCGCACTTTCATGTATAGTGTAGAACAAATACTTGCATCTTTTTATAGCTATTCTTTTTCTTGTTTTTGAAGCCATTTCACTGTCAAGTTAAATATACACCTAAATGAAGTATAACCAAATTTAAATAATACAAACATTAAATATCAAATTTCCACATCCAGACTGCACCACTGTTTTCCTCCTACAACACACAAACTGATATCAGCTGACTGTAGCTCAAGTGGAAGTGAAACCTATAAGCTGGATCAATAGGCAAGGTGACTAACAATCCCAAGATTTTAACTAGTGATAACTGGTTCTCTACAGGGATCTGTTCTCGATTCTCATCCCTAATCTTGAGAAATGCTGAAGAAAGCAACCAGACTTTTTCCATTCAACTGAAGCATGAAATAGTTGTTAAAAATCCACTCCATGGAGATTTGGCTTTATGAGTTTGGCGAAATGACACCTCTGATGGATGCACATCACAGCTGTGTCAGCATTTCTCTCCTCCCAGGCCATAGCCTCCGACTACCAACAGGCTTACTTCACCACTCCCTGTCACAGACGCGTGGGTCTTGGTGATATACAAGTGTAATCTATTACTACGCACTTACACTAATTGTCTTCAGCTGGAAGTGGCTGCTATGACCTTTTTATGGGAAATGAAAATAAGTGGAGGCGCAGAACAGGCGATATTGGATTCTGTTGTTAATTAATGTGTGTATTATCTGGGTGGATGAAGCCAGGGGGAGGAAGTTAATTGAATTACAGTCAGCGAGTTGGATAATGCGCTGTTGTAATTGTTCGACTGCATAAGACAGTGCTCGCATTAGGGAGACGAAAGGCAGGCCTGATTTGCTTCAAGAGAATGGTAAGAAATTACTTGTTTGGTTTTGGGGTGTGAGGCATGACTGAGTTTCTAATTTAACTCTTGGGTTACTGTAAACATATGCACTATTAAAAGTTTGTGTATTCACTGCTCATCTTTACAGTTCTGCACAGTACTAAACACGTCACAGAATCCCTGCTTATAGTGTTTAATTAGCCACTTATTAAATAAGTTATATCCTTTGTCCATTTCATTATTAATTATAGAACTAAAATTGGCTGCATAACCAACTGCTGTCTATGACAAAAGACCGCAGTCCCAAAGCTCAGTGGTGCAAAGCAGTCAAAGCCTATTTCAATGTGGTGTTTTCCTCAGAAATTCACCATTTGGAGGAAGTGACAGGTAAGTGAGGAGAAGCTATTCTACAGTAATGTGAGACAGCAAAATCTCGGCAACACTGAGCATGGTGCACCATTGAGAACATTTCAACCATATTTTTTTTCCTGCCAAGTCTATTCATTGACCACTTTTAAGGTTACAACAATAGGAATTATACTTACATTCCAACCAACTTCACCACTCTGGACAACCGCAAAGAAGACCTGGACAGTTTGCAGCCATATATTAGTGAGTGTTGCAAGCAAGTTGTTATGGGGAAACCAGGTGTAACAAGTGTCACCTGGCAGTTTGTTGCTCTCTGCCAGGTGATTGGCTGAAAGAGCTGTGAAAAGGTAGTGGGTGTGTGGGGTGAAGTCAGCGCTCTTCTGTGGAAGAAACCAGAGGCAATTAATTCACTCGGGTGCGAGTGGGTATACTGTCGGTAAGAGACTTTTGCCGTTTTGTTTGGATCATTTGCTGGTTGTATGTGCCTATTTTTAATGTGTCGTTGGACTTTTTTAGTGTGACCACCAATTTTAATAGAAGAATTGATCAAGCCCTAGATCGACTGCGCGCAGGGAAACTGATCAATATTGTAGGTATATTGAGTGTTTGTTTTTAGCTTCATGATTTTAAATGGTTTCATAAAACTGGTATTTTATTGGGTAATATTTTAATTGATAATGTTGTTTGTTTTTCAGCTGTGCTGTCTCTGCTGTCCTTTTTTGTTCTTTTGATTGGTTTGTAATTTTCTTTTGGTTAGTCCGTCCAGCCGTAAAGGCGGTTATTGATTGAGAGTGAGTTGTGTAAGGGCGGACTAACCTCCCTTTTTTGTTTTTATTTGTTAAATTGTTTGTGCCACTTCCCTTTGTCTCCCAGATTGCAGGCCATGCATAGCGCTGATTCCCAGCTGCGCTGAGACCTGAATTGGTTGCAGTGCGTGTCACGGTTGCAGTGTCGCTAAGCGGGGTGTGACGGGTTGCAGTGTAGTTCTATTCGCACAGTTAGTGTGGTAAGTCTCAGGTGCAGCTGGGATATCAGCAGGATGTGTTGTAAGTCCTGTCTGAAAATAAGGGGAATTTGTATGTTTAATTAATGTAATAAATAAATGATCAATTTATCTCTTTGCCCCGTTTACTCATACCTTGTCCTCGGTTACACAGGTAACAAGGTGCCGACTCCCTTCAGCAGCAAAAGAACAATCCTTGAAAAGAGCCGCCTGAAGACTAACCTGAGTGAGCTTCACCACAAAACAGCGACATGGTGAATATTTTGGCGTCCATAGATAAAAAAACAAAACAAAAACTGTCCAGCTTTGATGCATGCCGGGCCCTCTTGGAAATCCTCCATAAAGATTTTCAGGCATGCGTGAGTCCGTGGAGTTCAGCCAGCAGCAGGTCGAAACACTTGGTGCTGAAAACGCCACCCTCAAAGAGTCTGTGAAATGTGTCACAGAGGGAATGGTCTGACTCTCTGAAGAAAATGTTAAAAATCAATGAAACTGTCAAAGAAACTACCAGAGGAGACAGAAGACGACCCGGAAACAATGGTGAGTCATTCAGACTTACATGAAACTCCAGGAGGCCGTTGTTGAAAACATCACTTTTCATCGTGTCCATCCTTTGGGAAGTTGACCCAGACTGGTCATGGCCAATTGCGAACACTTCAAACAGAAAGAGCTGGTGAAAAGCCACAGCCAGGAGCTGAGAGCAGGGCTGGACTGGGACAAAAAAATCGGCCCGGGCATTTTCACTAGAGACCGGCCCACCAGGTATTACAGGAAAAGCCATAAAGCCTTTGAATGAAAACAGACGCTGTTGTGACAGTGATGTACACTGTCTTGTTGGTATATGTATGATTTCTATACATTTTACATCAGATAAAAACTTTGGTTGTAAGATTCAGATAATTATTTAATAAAAGCGAGACATTTTAAATGAGAATAAGAAAGAAAAGTATTTCTTTGTGCCCCCCTTTCCCTGTTAATGCCCTACCTGGCCCCCTGGCAAAACTTTGCTAGACCCGCCCCTGCACAGTTACCAGCTGTCAGCTACATAGAAAAGGATCCTGGTGTTATTTCTCAGAAACAGTTCATAACTTCCCTTCAACTCATTCATGTCACCTAAAAGGTAAACCTGTTTCTCCATCACCTGTTCAGCTCTGATGATTCAGTAAGGACGTCTCCTGGTTTCATGTTTCCCTCTCAATAGATAACCAAACCGATATCATGACCAGCAGCTTTTACAGCTGTGGCTCCAGCAAACATCAGCTGATACTAGAAAGTAATATTAAATAAATTTTAACAACAGCTCATCAAGCTTAAACGTCCTGCTGTTGTTTAGCGCGACATCCGCTGGTTTCCTCTTTCTGGTGCAAAGTGGGAGATAAACAAGAGACAAAAGCTGATCAGCTGATCATTGATCAGTTTCACATTGAAGTAGCAACAGGAGAGAGAGGGGGAGAGAATGAGAGAAGAAGAGGCAGCTGACAGCGTAAAGACGCAGAATAACTCCAGCTTTGTGTCTTTTTCCATTCTAGCTGAAGTACGGGACAAACTTACTTTTTGGCTCAATACGAAACGCGTAATATTTTCTCTGAATACGGGACAATTACGCTTTTTACGGGACGGCAACTCTACTAACTAACCTAATGAATAAAGTTCACTATCAGTAACATCATAGCGCCCCCCCCCCAGCTGTATAGAAACTCCGTCATGCTAGCTAGTACGCAGTACGAGTGATTGTAACTGACTGTAAAGAGTCAGTACAACGAAAATAAACTACACCTTCACTAGGTTTATATCTGACCCAGATAGACTGCAGGTCATAACTTCTTACCTGAAATTCAGTTCACCTGACACTCGGACCGGCGGCCGCCTCAGGTCTCTCCTCCTCCTGCCTCCCCTCATCCACCCGCTGGCCTCTGTGGAAGCTCAGCCATAGCCACCACCAAACAACTGAGTTATTTTTACACATTGGCCAGCATCTGGCCAATCCACCACCTCTCATTGTCCATACCATTACAAAAAACAAACAAACAAAAAAACTCATCGGCCCATAAAAACAAAAAATCACCATCGGCATACTGGGCCAGTCCAGCTATGGCTGAGAGGAATGGACTTCAGCGCGAACGACCAGTTTCCAAAAGAGATCCTGGAGAGACGCAAAGCCCAGTTCCCGATCCAAAAGAATTTCATCCAAGGAGGCTCCCGAGCTGTCATCACAGTTGATAAACTGTACGTCAACGACCAGCTTTATCGCAACCAAAACATCACACCATGGCCACCAAGTTTGTTAAGTTAACATGTTATTTATTTCACCTGTTAATTGGTTTAGTTTGAACTCACCTTACCTACCTGTGTTCCAGGAAGAAAAGGAGGAAATATAGTATCGCTTCCTGTATTTATAGCTTCCTGGCTAATCTGAGGTCACAGGAAGAGACCAGGTGAAGAAGGGGGAGAATATTGGTAATTTAATGAAGCTGATTTTAGAGTGTGTTTATAGAGAAATGGATTTGTTGTAATATGTATCGACTATACACTGCAGAGTTTTATTGCTAGGAAGGAATAGCAGTATAGGTTTGAGTATAGAAATGTTTGTCTCACCTACCTAAAGGAATAGTCCAGGGGTGAATGAACTATTTAAGCAGATGAACGCAGGTGTTCAGGGAAAAGGACCAGATCAGTGTAGCTGTGTGCATTTGAACTTAATTTCAGTTGATTTAAGTTGAGTTATGTTTATTTGAACTGGGTTAACTATGGAGTTGAGTTTCTTATTTATTTCTTCTAAACTCACTCGCTACACTGGACAGCATCTGTCTCCTGCCATTCTTTAGCCGCTTAGGTCAAGTTCTACAACAAGGTTTGAAAGTACTAATCGGTTAAATGTCTTATCGACAAACATTGTCTTTCTACAGGAGACTCATATGTCCAAGACACACACTCACTTCTCCACAGTTCCTTCACACGTTCTCTGCCTGTTACAACTCAAAACAAAGAGGCGTAGCCATATTAATTAACAGAAAAATTCACTTCACTGTTAGCAACACTATTATAGATCCAGAAGGTAGATTTATAATACTTAATTTATGTATTCAAAATATGGATCTGCGTGTTGCTAGTATATTAAGGACCAAATGTTGACGACCCCTGTACCTTCTTTTCTTCACTCTCAGATCACTCTAACGCCACACTTAAAATAGGAGGAGACTTCAACCTGGTATTTAATTCAGAAATTGACGGGATCGATATAGCAGTGAGTCAAAGTAAATGGCAGTCTACAGATATTCTTAAACAATCCATGGGTGATTTTGCTCTTTGCGATGCTTGGCGTTCACATCACCCAACTGTCAGGGATCACACCTTTTTTTCACCAATACACTACTTACAATCTCACTTAGGCTACGTCATCGTTTTCTCTCTGTTTTGGCCTCCTGTCCACACTGAAACGGCGTTTTCGCTGATGGAAAACGCAGCGTTTTGAAAACGCTCTTGAAAACGCGTATATTTCAAAACGGTGCTTTCGCATGGCAGTGTGGACAGCGAAAACGGAGACTTTCTAAAACGATGACGCATGTTAGTCATATGATGCAGTCATGTGACCAATTAAACTAAGATAGCGGAGGGCATTATACAGCAGTTGTTTTGTTTGCTCTCAATTTTGCCAGCCCTATTAAAGATTAATATCAGTCTGTACATGCTCCAGATAGATTCTCACACGCTTTTGCAACTTTGTACTTTTGTGTTACTCGCAGCAACAACTCCACCTCATTGTTAGTCCATTTAAACAAACTTGGTGCTTTTCCTCAACATTTTGCCACGACGTTTCAAAGAGCCGGCCCGGTATTTGCCAAAAACTGATTGTTCGTATTTAAATTGCTATAAGTAACTTGTTGGCCTATAATATGTGAAACATATGTCAAATGCATCCCTCATGGATGACATAAAGTCATACTGAGTCACAAACAACATTAGTGTAACAAGGTAGAAGCCGCAATCAGTTTTTGGCAGTGACTTTTATATAACCTTTATTTATGCAGTTTAAAAAAATCTCATTAACATTAAAAATGTGTTTTGTAAGAGTAAGTTGGCCAAGAGGACAGCAGAAATGGCAGCAAATATTACAATAGTTCTGTAAAAATATTTTAAGTGGGGATAAAGGACCGGATTGGTTATAATGTAAGTACAATAACACAGAGTTGTAAAGATACTTGAAAAAACAGATAATTTTTTAATTCTATATATAACCCCTTTGTAAACGCTGTTCACCGAAGTCTATTTACCAACATACGTAAAGATATTACACATAAAAAATACACGCAAACATTGGAAATCACTTTTTGGCACAACACTGGAAAGTAAATAAACAGAAGACAGAAATGAGGCAGGTCGAATCTTCTTGCGTTTCACGCATGCGCAGGACTGGAACGTAAGTGTTTTCGGCCGTTTCAATGTGTTTCAATGTGGACGCACCACTCTGTGAAAACGATTGAAAATGCTAGTGTGGACGCGGAGCGTTTTCAGACGAAAACGCCGTTTTCAAATCTATCTGCGCTAGTGTGGACGTAGCCTTAGACTACTTTTTACTTAGCAGCTCCTTTATGCGGAATATCACAGACACTGAGATTCATCTTATCATTATCAGTGACTATGCACCGGTGTCAACTCTCTGACACGCCACCAATTAGGAACTGGAGATTTAATACACTATTACTTACAGAAAAAAATGTCATTAATTATTTCAGTGGAGTGGGTAACGTATTTAGATAACATTAATCTGCCAGGAATATTACCATGTATTCTATGGGAAACAGGAAAGGTAGTAATGCTAGTAATGCTCTTACTGTTCACACAAGAAAAAGAAGGAAAAATGTCTGTATTTGGTTCATTTTTCATAGACTGGCTCAAAACACTGTACAGCTTCCCAAATGCTTGTGTTAGGACAAATTAACCTACTTCAAAAGGCTTCAGTCTATAAAGGGGCACCAGACAGGGCTACCCGCATTCCCGCTCACTGTTTTTTTATTTTATTTTATCAAGCCACTAGCGGCAGCAATCTGACAAAATATAGATATCAAAGGAGTTCAAACTGAAATACAGACCATAAGATCAGCCTATATGCTGATGCTACTTTTCTACAGGAACTCACAAACCTCGCTCATAAAGACTATTTCATCAGTGGAGTAAATCAATAGTTTTGCCTCTGAATTGTAATTTTCAAAACACCACCACCGCCACTCAGCTACAGTCAGGTAACATTAGCTATCTAAGTATAAATGTTTCCACCAGGCTTTAAGAACTGGTACGATTGAATAATACTCCTTCACTGAAAATGTTAGAGGATGATCTCACACGCTGGAGAACTTTACCTAAGAGTTGTCACTATTAAAATGAGTTGGCCGAAAATAAACTACTCTCTTTCACTGATCCCTAATAAATCCTCTCTTGCTTGGTTTAAATGACTAGGCTCCAACGTTCCAAAACTCTACAAAAATCAAAACACAGCAGTGATCTCGAACTACCAAATTTTTTATCACTACTTCTTATCAAAAAGATTGTTATATGTTTCAAAATGGATTAAACCAAGCTTATTAGGCGTCCCATGGCTGGACCTAGAACAAGCATTCTGTGGAAAAGTAAAAATCTCTCATTTGCTTTTCGTCAGCTACAGTACTGATCATCATAACTGCTTTAAACCACTCAACATAAAAACTTATCTGACAGCCTGGTGGGAATTCTTAAAAATAACTTCTTAAAAATAACTAAATCTTCACTTGTCCCATGTAAACTAACACCCATTTGGAACGATTCAGAAATGTGTCAGAAAAAGAAAGGGATAAGAAATCTAGAACATGTTATAAAAGATGGAAATTTGATTTCATTTGAAGAACTTTTATCAAAATATGGAATAAGCAATAATAAATTTATTCGATATCAGCAGCTGAAATCCATCATACAGGACAAATTCAATCCCAATCAACTAAATCCAGAAAAATCTACTTGGGTAAAAAAATAAATATTTGTACCCTCAGATGGCGATTAAAAAACAAACAAACTTTTATTTAAAACTAATGAATTATTTCCCCTCCCAACCATAAATTGGGAACGAGATCTTTTCCATCAGTCCAGATCAAAACTTCTGGACACAAATATGTCTGAACACCTTCAAAATAACTAAAAGCCCCAACTTACAACTTATACAATATAAAATTGTCTACAGAACAAACTATACAGGACAACGGTTGTTCCAAATGGGTCTCACACACTCAAATACATGCACCCATTGCAAAGACAAACTATATGCATGTTATATGGGTCTGCACACCCTACCTATCCTCATGGTCTAGTCACTGTATCCCAACCTCACCCAAGCTGTGCATTATAGGTGACATATGTGAAATAGATACAAGTAAATACATCACGTATACTACTTACTTCCTTATGCATCGCTAAGAAAACTATACTCATGAACTGGAAATCCAAAAACATTTTATGTATTGTTCAATAAAGAAATTTACTTCTAGAATACACTATCTGGAGAGAACGTCTGCCTCCTCACAAAACTAACTGGATGAATTTGTTTCCCTCTGGTCCCCACTGATCAATTCTATTACTTAGTGGGGATGGTCAGCATCTTCCTGCACCCCTGCTTCACACACCCTGCCAGGTACGGAGGTCTACAGGTGGTTTGATGTGATGCTCTGGCAGCGTCTTAGTTCACTGCTTATTCGGGGGGCATCTGCTTGCTGGCACCTCAAAGGGGAGGGTCAATGTGTGTGCATGTGTGATATATGTGTCTCTGTGTCATTAGTGGGTTGGTGGGTGAGTGAGTGACCAAATGCAAACAGTGTGGTTCTTGGGCTCCTAGAGCACTGGGACCCTGATCTTTCCATGCCCCGCAGATACGCAGATATGGCCGAGATGTGTGGCCTGAGGTCTTCAGTACTCTTGGGGGCTTCGAATGGCCTGGTTCTCCGGGATCCATCTCTGTCTGCTTCTGGCTCCTAGGTGGCGTTATTGCAGCTTCTCACCCACATTTCATGTCAAAGACACAAACACACTCTATCTTTCTCTCTCTCACACTCACGCACACACAGACACACACACACCACAAGAAGATCGTTAATTTATGTACCTGTGTGCTTTTTAATTTTTGCGCTCCAGGTGTTGAATGTTTGTTTTCTTCTTACAGATGTGGCAGTTGGCGATACGCTGTGTATTTCTATTTACTGTGCCCACCCTTCTTTTCTCCTGTCTGTCCTACCTTAGACATTGTCACAGAATATACTACATATAATGTAATAACTGATAACACAAATTGAAATGGCGAAATAAGCAGATAAACCCTGAACAAGAGGAGCCTATAGAGAACTTATAGAAAACATCTCGGAAAAGCGAAATGTGTTTGCCACAACAGTGCAATCAGATCATAAATCTGATTGCAAATGCTTCCAGACAGGACAAGACAAAAAAAGAAAAAAGAAATGTACTATTTTCCTGTACATTTGAATGTAGATGTTCAACACAAGGCACATTTTTGAGATGCCTTTGTTTTAAATATAGAAATCTATGCTAATAGGCATTAATATCACAAATAATAAATGCTGAATGGGATTATTTTTGTACCCTGTGGTGAGCTTCCTGCCAGCCTTGGGGACCTATGTGGGTACTACTTTCTTTTAGTGGGTTGTGTCGCCATCTTGTGGACGTCTCTATGCCAACTCTTAAGTAGCTTTCAAATATTTTTTCCATCTCTGCACAAGGCAAAAGAAATGTCAAAGTAATATTATATTATCTTTAAATATATGAACATGACATTATGTTACCTGGACTACATAGTACTACACACTAATGGATTAAAGCTCTACTCACTCTTAAGACCAACAAGTGAAAAAGGAGTGAGACACCACCATGCATGGAGAGGTATTTAAGAGCATGAAAGAACCTTGCAAACAGAGGCTAGGTCTGACTGTCCAGGGCTCCTGGAAAGTCTGAGAGTGTTTTCACACATATAGTTTGTTTACTCTGGCCCAAATCAGCGGTAGCTTTTTCATGTGGTTTGGCTTGTTTTACACACAGAGAACCAAGTGAAATCCAAGTGAATCAAAATGCATCACTGATGAAGGTGATGTGTTTTGGACTATTGGTGAACACAAAAAATACCCTAATTTCACAGACATTAGTACGTCTATAGTACCTTACCACATCCCAGAGTTATTATTAGTCCTTTATGTATCCAGGTAAAAAATCTCATTGAGATTAGAAATCTCATTTCCAAGAGAGACCTGGCAACAAGAATACAAAGCATATGTGGCTATGGGAAGTTTTTTTGTTTTTGTTTTTAGCTCAAACTTAAAACGTACACCTGGTAGTTGGTTCAGATTGAAGTTAGGATCCCGTTCACATCTTAAACAAACCCCATTTGGAACTCCAGTGCACCGAGAGTGCACCAAGACCTTTTGGAGGTGGTGGTCTCGGTGCAGTTGTTTTGGTCTGCACCTGTGTGAAATTACTGCACAAACAAACTGCACTAAGAGAGACCATAAACCAGAGTTTATTGAAATGGAGTAAACACTGCAGGTTTGAAAACATCCTTGGGTAATGGAAAAATAATCTCCCAGAGATGTTCTATTGGATTTGGGTCAGGTGAGTGTGGGGCACAGTCAATGATATCAATTCCTTCATCCTCCAGGAACTTCCTGAATAGTCTTGCCCAAATGAGACCAGACATTGTTGTGCACCAGCAGGAACCCAGGACCCACTGAACCACTGTAAGGTCTGACGGGTCCAAGGATGTCACCCTGATATCTAATGGCAGTCAGGCTGGTCGCCCATTGTGAGGGTATTGCACTGTTGAAGCAGTGCCACGAGCCGATTTAACGCAACCTCTCACACTGCGCAAGCGCAAACACAAATGGAAGCGAAAAAGACGGAGCAGCATGCTAGTGCAGCGGGCAATCTGGACAAGTGATGGAGGCCCAACTTTTAGAACTTTGGCAAGCTCATCCGAGCCTTTTCAATGTGGCCTCACAAAATTATCACGACCACAACAACCGTGAAAGGACTTTGGTGGACATTGGTGCTCAATTATGTTTTTCATTAGCAATTTAGCAAAGTTGGTTGGTGATGGTGGTGGTATGTGTGTGTGTCTGTGTGAGTGAAAGACAGGGAGAGAGAGAAAGAGAGCGAGAGAGACAGATTTTGTGTTATATATTAGCTATATAACATAAGCGTTGGTAAAACACTTCACATTACCAAAATTTGGACGCACGGTGAGAGCACTAAGGTCGCATCAGAGCAACAGGACGTATAGTGTGAGAACATGCATCGTGACCTACGAACTTCGAACCCCTGCAATTCAGTCGTACAGTGTATGCCCAGCTTTATCTTTTAACAAGGGAAAACATGTCAGTCATGTCAGTCTATTAGCGTCAGCCACGCTAATAGGAGATGAACACGCTTGACCCTAAAGCTTGTTGATTTTAAAGAACATTACTTTAACATCCGTGAAGTAATAGTTTTTGTCGTGTTCCACTGTCCTTATTTCTTCCATAGTTTGTCAGACCGGGGCGATCGTGGCTCAAGAGTTGGCAGTTCGTCTTGTAATCGGAAGGTTGCCGGTTCGAGCCCCGGCTCCGACAGTCTCGGTCGTTGGGCAAAACACTTCACCAGTTGCCTACTGGTGGTGGGCAGAAGGCCTGGTGGCACCAGTGTCCGGCAGCCTCGCCTGTCAGTGGAGCTGTGGCTACAATGTAGCTTGCTATCACCAGTATGTGATTGACTGAATGTAGCGGGCGCTGTTTCACTCCATATGACCCATAAGAAAGGGGAAATTGTAATATTTCAATTAAAATGAACTTTTAAATGAAAATTCAGTGACATGGCTATATACCCCCGAGTCCAATATTAAAGCCACAGGGAAAAAAAGACAAAAGCAGACAAAAATGTAAATATACTTTATTTTTAAGCATATTTAGTTTTTCCAGTTTCACTCTTTACATTGAGCAGTTTTTCACCTTAATTCATTTCTTAGAAAAAAAAACAAACCTCCCTCTATGTACACATATTCACATAAGAAAAAAAAAAAAAAGCTATCATTACGTTAGTTATACATATAAACATATGCTACAGTGGCCAGAGATTAACCTTCCCCCCTCCAATAATGTTAAATATAAATGCATTTCTAAGATGTAGTGGTTCAAGTTAAAAGACTAGAGAGATTACTCGATATACAGTGAAAATGCACTCATCCAGTTTAATTATTCAGATGGATTTTTTGTCTGTCTACTACCTTAATACTCCAAACAACTTTCCAAGAGACCCTTTAGAAATGTTCTCTCAGCACAATCCAAACCAGCAAATTAAAAACCCTTTATCACCAAGTAGAATGTTGGGTTTATAAGTCACAGGTTAAACGGCAAGAATTTCTAATTTACCCTAGGTCCAACAAGAGAATTTTATTATCTATCCATCTTAATCCTCCAGCATAAAAAAAAGCAACACTTATTTAAAAACAGAAGAGTAATAATCCTTAAGTTCATTGCTTTGAGTGAAAAATAAGACTTAAAAAAAAAGGCACAAAGGCAGACTGACACTTCTATATCTATTTATAACTGCATGAGTATGAGTGGACAACTTTGTGTCAATAACTGCTTTCACTGAGCTCTGCAAACGTGTGATTTTGTTTTGGAGTAAACAAAAACCAGTTGCAAGAGTTGCTGGGTCATGGTCACATTTAAACAGTTTAGGGATCTGAAATGCTTAGGTTCTTCTAAACATTTTTCTTGCAAGTGTTTTTCCAATTAAAAAAAATAAAATGAATGCATAAATAATCTTCACTTTTAATGATCCAAAGTAGTTTTTATTCCAATTCTTTGTGCTACAAACGATAATGTTTACGGCGATCAGCACTTTGGTGTCTGCTTGTTAAATCACCGAGAGCTACACTTTCTTAGTTTTCATAAAAGTTCCTAAAAGATTCTTTTAAAAACAGTTTGTTTAAAGAGTTCTTTACTAACTTAAAGAGTTATTGCTGTTAAAAATTATCTTCAAGTTCCACTGGCAGCCTGAGATAATCATTTTGACTTTCTTTTACCAAAATTCCACTTTTCCATACCATTAATTTAACATCCATCATTTAACATGATAAATGCCAACTGTGCTTCAAAAATCTGACAGCCAGCAAGGCCACGTCACACACACCTCTAAATGAGAATCGGTCTACGTGTTCACAAAATGCTTAGTCCTTGGAGCTTTAGGACAAAAGTGATTCATAATATTGACAAAGACTCCAAATCCTTCCCTATCAGGATGGACACTGCTAACTTACCACGTGAAATGCACCAATTTTACAGTCTAGTACTACAAGTGTGGAATGTAAAAATTACAGTAAAATGTATCTTTGTCCTAAGTTAACAAAAGTGTCAAAAGTAACAAAACTAGAAGTACAGTGAGAACTGCTGTCAAACCAAATGGCTTTTCAATGATCTACAACTATTTCATTTAAGGAAGATTTTAGAGGTAAACACAAGCTGCTCCCCTGAAACCCCCTTTTCTAACTTTACAAAGCAAAACATTTACTACATGGCTATTCTTAGGCACCACCCATTCATGGACAGGAAATGTAGGGGGGTGGGGGGTGATAAGGGTGAAAACAAGAATCACAAGACAGACCACAAGTGTTTTTGGTGTGGCGTGGCTCCTATCACATGGGATTGAGAGACAGGACTGGCCTTTCCATGTTAGCATTTTCTACCATTTATCTTGGCTCCTTGGCAAATAAAGCAGGCTTTATTTGCCCATTGTCATAAATTTGGTCTATGACTTGGCTGGTTCTGAGGGGGTTTCCCCATGAATGTGATATTAGGAAGGTGTCTAGGCAGTCAAATTAATGTCTGGACAACCTTTAAAGAAAGACAAAAAATAATGCTGGTAGTTGCCATGTATTTGCTGTGGCTCACATGATGCTTCTTCTCTGCCTTAGACAGATCTGAGCCATCTGAAGAGCTGCTTAGAAATACAATAAGCTGATATACAAATATCAGCCGAACTGATAATGAA
The DNA here is from genome assembly GCF_036321145.2 of Pelmatolapia mariae. Classification (NCBI taxonomy): domain Eukaryota; kingdom Metazoa; phylum Chordata; class Actinopteri; order Cichliformes; family Cichlidae; genus Pelmatolapia; species Pelmatolapia mariae. The sequence goes on from NC_086242.1 coordinate 4,310,565, forward strand.
AATAAATTTAACCAAGTGGGCTTCACATTATAGCGGGTCTTAAAATCGGTCCTTCACACACCCATATTGACAGTATGGGCTTTATCCTGATTAACCGTGTTTATCATTGCCTATTCAGTCTTTACGGATGTGGACTTTAGAGGAGATCTTCAGGAACTAAACTGGACTCAGAGTCTGGCTCTTCTCAACAGGGACCTCTAGAGGGCACTCTGAGGTCATCGTGTGAGGTGCAGAGCAGGTTTGAGGACGAAGAGGAGATGATGATGAGGGAGGTGCGGGCTTTTATTCTGGTAATTTTAGAGCAGCCGCTTCTGGTTTCATCTTGAAATACTGGTTAAACCGCAGGACTGCATATCTGATTGTAAAGTAGAGACACACAGCAGCAGTGCCAGCAGTGAGATAAATATGTACGTGACATGTTACCACGAAATGCCAGTGCAAAAATAACAGAACATCCTGAAATATCCATGTGGATGCTTAACATTTTGTTCTTAAACATGTGATTAAGTTACTAAATTGTGCTTGCCACACCAAGATATAACGGCTCAAAGAAAAGTGTGCTCGCTAGATTATTTAAAGATGGCAACTTACCCCAAGAAGTCAAAGTCGATGGTGGAGAATCTGGCCTGAATCAGAGCCCAGAGACCCCAGAAAAAATGAGAAGCCTAGGCAAAAAGGAGACAGAGAGAGAAAGGTTCACCATGTGCTCACAGTCTAAAAGTAAATGTCATTTCCAATTATCCAACATGACACACACAAGTACGTATAAAACTAGAGGAGGCCCTATGGCAACAATTACAAACAGCTCACACAGAAATACAATTGTTTCAGTTGCCCATCCTCCACACTGCCCTCTATTCCTCTTTAGAGTAAACAAGGCAGAATCTGTCTCACGGGACAACGGCGAGTCTCACCAAGGCTGCAAGTTATCTTTAGTTACTGTTACCCATGTGGTGGCTACATTAGTGAGTGTGTCAGTCGTCCTTCTCTCATATTCAGAGCAGGTAGTTTATGTCTGTGTGATCTGTATAACATGCACCACTCTGACCCAGCAGCTTACAGTGTGGAGACTCATTCAAAACAAGCCCTAAGGACCTCACTGTACTTGGTCAGTGTCTAATGTTAATGCTTTATTTTGACCATTTTGGGGGAAAGGCTGAATTATACAGAAGTAATATTTGTCTGTTCGGGTAACTACTTTATTTTTTTTAAACTACAGAGTAAATATTTATTCTAGTTCAAGACTTCAAGTGACAAGTTTGCTTTGCAGGCGCTTCCTAGTATTTTCTCCACATGTGCGTTTAATCACACAAAATAAATGTGGGTGATCGAGACCATTACTAGAATACTGTTGGAGTTCTTCATAGAGTTTGTTTTGTGATAAACAACATTTGATGAGAGACACAATATAAAGTGCCCCCTTGTGGCCAATCCCTCACACTGAAATTAAACACTAATATACCAGATTTATAGCAAGCTGGTGATATGGTAGCTCAAATACTTAATCCAGAAAGGCTAAAATTAAAAAAAAAAAAAAAAAATGCAGCTTGAAATGCATCTTGGTCTGATAAACTGTAGACCAGGTGCAGCTTTACTGTAACAGTGCACATATTTGGCTTAAAATGATTATTTGCACAAGATAATTGAAAAAAACCTTTGAAAATGCAGTGCAACCCTGCCTACTGAAGCCAGGCTGTGGCCTATTAGTAGAGCTGGGCGATATATCGAGTTTTTTTTTTTTTAAATATCGATATATTTTTATACGAGATATAAGATGTGACAATATCCTTTATATCGATATAGTCTATGTTACGTTATAATTATAGTTGCGGAGCCGCAAGTTTGCCTCTCTTTCGTCCACTTTTGTCTTTACGCAACGTTACTCGACCTCGCCTCTCTCCTTCACTGAACACAACTCCCCCTCCACCCCCATCGCTTCACCTGCAGGCAGCGAAAGGTGGACACGGCAAACCTCCGTTAACGAGTTACTGCGCATCGCCCGTGCGTGGGGCTGGACGGCGTCAACGTGTTAACGAGCTAACCACGCTAATGAGCTAGCCACGCTAACGCCTAACTGCACGGCCTGAAATCCTTTCATTTTCTCAAAAGTTGACTGCGCGCCTTTTGTATGAATTCTGGTTGTGCTTGATGACCGCAAACCGATTTTATGTGGTACACGGCGCTAAGCAATCTGTCAAAACATGTTTTAGTACGACTTTGGTAAGCTACGGAGCCGCACCGCTTGATAGATTGTGGGAGCATTACGGCTACCGAGGAGCCTCGCGGAGTGATACGTACTGTGCTTCAACGTAATATTACCGTATTGTGTGTGTATAAGGACCATAAATGGCACCTGTTCAGAGACATGGTTACGAAGCGGATTTCAAACTCCAGGCTGTCAGTCACGCAGTAGAAGTTGGGAACAGAGCAGCTGTGAAATCTGTCTGTTATTATGCTCAGCGTCTGTTAGTTTACATTTTGACTGCACAATTGTGAGCTCTTTGTTATGCACAAAACAACATAGTTTTCTTTTATTTATAGCGCATCATTATTTAATAAATGCTCAATTTATTTTTGAGTAGTTTTTTTCATGTACATCTATGCTGTATGTTAATAAAAGTGCCTGTGTGACACCTGGGACACAGCTTCGACTAAGAACTCTCTTTTTGTTCTTACTTTATGGCTTTAAAAAAATATCGAGATATCTTATATCGCCATCCAGCTAAAAAATATCGAGATATGAATTTTGGGTCATATCGCCCAGCTCTACCTATTAGTGTTCACTTCACATCAAACTACCAATCCATCCATTATTAGTAGATGACGCCAGACCAACTACAAATACTTACCAGGGCAAACTGGTTGACTTGGACATAGAGGATCTCCACTTCTCTGTCAGTGACTGCACTACCTTGGCCTTTGTGTTCCTTATAGGCTTCGAGATAAGAATGCAGCCACTGAAGCTGAAAGTCCCGTCCAGGGTAGTGACTATAGTCCACTTCATTCAGGCCTATAAAACAGAAATAATAGTAAATATTGTGCATCTATACCATAGCAAAGCAGCAAACACAAATTACTTTCACATATGTGAGTGGTTTGAGTTACACTTACCAGCAAACTCATTGAAATGGTTCCCAATGTCATAGGCTTGGTAATTGTACCCAGTGTACTCGTAGTCAATGAACTTTACATTCCCTGGAAACAGAAGCGTCATCATTTAGACAAAGACATGAGGAGGCAGACATTACAATGATTATGTTGCATTTCCCTTTGATAACTCAGAATGTCAAGGTTTTTCATATAATTTCCTATCTTTCTGACTTCCTAACTGGACTGGCACAGTTAGTGAGCTAGTTTTAAGGGCTGATGAGTAAGAGTTTGCATTTTGAATGTAGCAGAGGTGTTGAGAAACAGACAATTTTGATGAAACAAACAACATCAAGATGTGCATGTTTGTGTTCCTTTGAAAGCGGAGTTCTAAATCCTAAGGCAGCTGGGACATATTAGCAGAAATCAAAGAGTACAGAGCATGCTGTAATACGTGAAACATGTGCAAATGGTAAAGGAAAAGGAGCAGAGCCTGCTTCTCAGAGAACATTTGTTTTGGACACAAACACAGAGTAAAAGGAAAATGGCCAAGTCAACGTTATGCTTTGAAGACAGAAAACAAGGAAACGGGGCACAGGGAACAAAAGGAGGAAGATAATAAAATACAAAGAGATAGTACATTTCACACACGTGAAATAAGTAGCCGGTGAGCAGCCAAAGCAAATGTACAGCAACCACACTATTTGATCCATGCTCTCAGAAAGTTCAAGTTCAAGTTACACGTACTTACAAGCACAAGTCGACTTACAAGTTCTAAGAAACTACGCACCAGCAGTGATGATGGCTGAAGATAAACAAGAGCAACAACTCTCAGCTTAACTGAGAGCTTCAGACAAATTCTCGTGATGTGTATGAGTCACACACAAAATCCCACACAGCCGCTAATGTAGACACCAGTTTCAGGCCAGGTTTGCAAAATATATACACTTATATTAACTGTCATTTAGAATCTGATGTAAGAGCATGGAATGTAAAATTCAAAGAATATGGTGCTGTGTGAGTGCATCTGCAGGTTGCTGAAAATGTGAGTTCACTGCACAGACAATGAACAAAGAGAGAAGCATCAAGTCAAGAAAGTCAAAATGCAAACACTTACTTTCACAAGCCCGGTTGTTACAGAGACATTAACAAATACAGATTTTTTTTAAACAGTACTTTTAATTAAATGTCTCTACTAATTATTTTTGGCTTTAGCTAGCTTCTTTACCCTATTGTATGGAACATTAGATTTTGAGTTGGTGCTGGACTACAAAGAAAGACACTTTGAGGTGGGTTACCAGCCGGCGTGTGGGTCCTAGCGGGACACAACTGAACACCTCCGGGCAGTGGCTATAGCCCCCCTGTGCAGCAGATGAAAAGGTTGGGGCAAACATCTTTCACACATGCTCACTCTCACTGACACAGTTGTCTTTTAGCCATTCTTTCACGCCCATTCCATCAAGCCCAACCACCACCCCTTGACTTAACACTCCCCTTCATCGCTCCCTTCCTATTGGTCCGCTGTATATCCAATAGCCTAACATCACTACTGCTTCTGGAAAGAAGCTCTGAGAGGCTTGCTGTTAGCTGCTGAGCTGCAGACTTACAGGGCTTTGGGGCAGAGTCAAGAGATTTGGTTTTTTTGAAAAAGAAAAATCTGAGCAACAGTTAGAGGAGTGGGGAGAGTAAAAGATCCTGTGACTTGGACTGAGAGACAGGAACAAGCAGGAAAATGTAATACAGCCTTTGTTATACGTGTGCGACAGTTTAAAAAAAAGAAAAAAGAAGAAGAAAAAAAAAAGATGACCGCTTCCAGCTCTTTTGTTTATCAATGCAGGAAGTGGTGGCTTCTCTGCTGTCACGTTAGCAGACAAGTGGTTTCAAGTCAGCAGCTACAACTGAACAGAAGTGACAGGAAGTGGCATGGAAGTCATTCAATTTCTTTTTATGCCAACTCAACAAAAGGGTGTAAGTGCACTATAAGACAGCAACTGCATTTACAAAAACGACACCTTAGACAACTGTGAGTGGGCGCAGCCAGAAATACAATAAAGATGGCTTGGAGCTGAAAGGCCCAGAGTTTACTGTGGTGTCATTCCATTACAGTTGTCATTTGTACGTGTGGTTTAGTTCTATTTGGATGTTTGAGGCAGATACAATTACACTAGATCTTTTTATCCAGTACTTATTGAAGATTGTAATATGCTTCTGCAATTCCACAAACATGCATATAGATTTAGCGCCCAAACTTTTACATGCCTATACAAGAAATCTGTGCATTAACTTTAGAGTACACGCTCCAGGCAATGTTGCATTTCTGTGTGGAGGAATTTAAGAGTGTTGCATTGTCAGTCAAAGCCGGGTGACACTAGAACTTTTTCCTTGCTCAGCCTTCACCTGATGTGCAACACAGATTTTATTCAAGTTCTGTAAGCGGCTACACTCTCTTGGAAATATATTTGTATGCAGGAGGTTTTTTTTTTTTTTTTTTTTTTCAGGAGTGCCCTGGCAAAATGTTTTTTCACAAGCTTATAGTTATATCTTTTTATTGAAAGTTAGATTATATTCTTTATTGTTACTGTCAACTATTCACATGAAAAGACAATTACTAAGAATGACTTATACATTGTTATTTTTTGACTTTTTAAGCTAGATCTCCAAAAACTGCCACAATTCTTTACCCATTTCAAAGAAGTCTCAGTGGTTTTCTTTAAATTGTTTTCAGTCACAAGAGTAAAATAGTGAATTTGTTGACATGACCAGCCAATGAACACACATTTAGTGCAATTAGGAGCATCTATTAGAGCAATGTGTGAGAAATGTATTGTTAAAAATGAAAGAAGTAGGTAGTAAATGCCAGCAACACCTTAACTCATACTGTATTCCTCTTGAACAAAAGTTGGTCTAGACTTGAACCACATTTGAGGGCTTCATTTTAAATCCACTGTGCTGTATTACACATGAAATAATCCAAAAACATGGACCTTTAGCTGTACCTGGATTGAGTGTTGATCTTATCATGGGGTTAGTTTACAGAAAAAATACAGAATACTGTATCACCACATCCTTTTCTTTCTAGTGATTAATACTGACAAAAAAAAACAAAAAAAAAAAAAACTGTGAAGAGAAGCAGAAAGCAGCTTTAAAATTTAGCCATTTGAGTGATGCTCAGAGTTACTTACAGCAAGGACACCTATAAAAACGGGTGTGTAATAACCAGTACTGTAGGAACAATAGTTTGTCAGATGGACAACTGTTGGCCAAGTAGCAAAAGGAAGGTGACAGGTAGATAGTTTAGATAGTTGGCTCCTACTGCTGCCATGAACTCATCCAGATTAGTCTGAGGAGTGGGCAGAGTATGCGAGGGCCCTCGAGGCCGACCGTGTGTGAGGTCTGTCTCTCTCCATTGCCTCCCTGGGGCAGGGTGGGGCAGCCACAGCCTCTGCTGTTATTCCTGAGGGAGAAAGGCTAGACACAAGGAGCTGTAAGAAGGGTCTCGCCCCTCGTCACACACTGACGAGGGGGCTGACAGCTCTTAAACAACCCCCCTCCCACATACATAAATCCACTGGATTCATAGGCTGGTATAATTGCAGTAGCTCAGTGCACAAGTAAGTTTACCCGAAGACTGTTTGCTTCACATTCACACCAACAAAAATGGCAACATAGCACCAAAAACATATGCTGCCAGTAACACAAACTATGTATGTAGCATGATGCAATGATGCTGCTTTTTCAAGCTGATAACATTTCTAATTGTATTTTCAACACAGAATTAGAACGACAGATTAGACAAATTTAGAAAACAGAATAAATCCATGAGTCAAGGCTTTTCTCTTTGCACAACTTTTTACCCTAACAGCCATGACTTTTTACTAGGTATTTTGTATTCTTGTACAGCACTTTGATCAACATTCCTGTTGTAATTAAATGTACTATATAAATAAATAAACTATAACTATGACTTTGGAGAAATGATGTAATCAAGAGCCTTAGCCAAACTCACAGATTGTCTTGTCTGACCGTTCTAATTCTACAGCTACTGTCCAATGCAAACACTGACAATGAGTGTAGCATGTGACTAGGGTTGAAATCTAATTAATGCAATCATATCTGGGTACAGGGAGCAGTGTAGTTCGCACTCAGTCACACAGAAATGTATGCAACTACACCCCGTCATACTCACCTTCCTTCTGGTTATAGATGATGTTTTTGCAGAGAAGGTCGTTGTGGCAGAGAACGACAGGGGAGCCGAGCACAGATAAGCTCTGCTGGAGCCACAACAGCTCTTCTCTGAGGCTCCGTGCGCTGGGAACCTCCCTGCTCAACCTGAAAGAGGCAGAGAGTTTAAAAGTTGGTTACCAAGTTATTCATAGACTGCTCAAAAAAAAATTAAAGGACACAGATCAGATCTCAATTTAGAGGAGGGAGGGCTTATATCTATACTGATACGAACTGGGTAGCACGTTAAAAACAAAAGAGTTATTCTATTGGAGTGAGGTCCAAGGACTTCGTCTCACTACCTAATGGCTTTCAGGGTGCTGCTGCCTAGCCAATTCTGGTATTCTAATACAATTGCCAGTCGGGCTCCACAGCGCTGGGCAGTGAGCACAGTGTCCACTAAAGGACTTTAGGACCTCAGGTTTTTTTGTAGAGTTCTGGTAGTGCTCATCCTGCTCCTACTTCCACAAAAGGAGCAAATACCAGTCCTGCTGATGGGTTAAGGACTTTCTATGGCCCTCTCCAGCTCTCACAGAATCTCCTTCATGCTCTTGAGACGGTGCTGAGAGACACACCAAACCTTCAGGTAATGACACATATTAATGTGCCATCCTGGAGGAGTTGGACTACCTGTGCAACCCCTGTACGGTCCAGGCATCACCTCATGATAGCAGTAGTGACGCTAACCCTAGCCAAATATAAAACTAGTGAAAAAAAACAAACACACAACAAAAACAGTCAGTCCCTCTTTTGTTCATTTCATTCACAGCAAAGCAGCTGAGACTGCTTAACAGCCACCTCTGCTACTTAACTGACCAGATCAACATCTCAGAAGTTTAACTGACTTGATGTTGTACTCTGATTGAAAAGTGTTACTTTTTTGAGCAGTATTCAATGGAAGATGGAGATGGATAAGTCAGTATGGGGAACCTGAAAGTAGAGGTAGAAACAGAAGTATGGGAGAAAACAGGAACAGAATAACAGGCACTAGAAGGCAAGAAAATCAAATGTGGCACACTTTATGAGGTGCAAATAGGTACAAGTAGTCTATTTTTGTAGTGTATTGTTAATTTAAATGCAAATATGTATATCACACTTGTCAGTAAAGCCCAGAATGACAAAACGAAACTGAGCAGAAAACAAATAAAGAAGGTGGCTAAGCATCACTACAGGAATTAAAAAAGAAATAAAAATCAGAGATTAAAACTATCAGTTGTTGTATTAAGAGCATCTTTACAACTAATGGCGTTACATTAGAACCTTTTATCACAGTGGCCTCAGTGCTTAAACTGCAGTAAGCAGAAATCGTGAACACCAGGAACAGAAAATAGACACTGTTCCCACAACAGTCACTGACAGAGAGTTTTGCTCTGTACTTCCTGTTTGGATTGGATTCTTAAAAGAATCGTGTTAAATGAATTCCTTTTCTTTGTTATTTGTAGGATGTGGCAAGAATGTAAAAGGAGGAAATTGGAAAGAAGAGTATTCAGTGCCCATGGTCATTAAACATTCCGACACTTCAGTAAACATGACTCAAGATGCCACGCCTCTTACAATCCGACTCAACTTAATAGTATTTCTTACAGTATTAATATTTGCTTGACCTGCATGGAACAGCATATAAAGCAACTGTTTGTTTTGGATTCATTTTAAGTGCCAGTAGATTTGAAGGCAGTTATTACTGTTAGACAAAACGGCAAAAGCACGTGAGGGAGATACTGTAATCATAACTAATTTTTATGTTACGCAGCCCCTCTTTTTTAAGCCATAAATGAGCTACCTTACTATTCTAGGTTGCTGGTCATTAATGTAGCAAAACTTAGGGAAAGACGTGCATAGTCTCTTGGGAATGCAAAACAAATGTCCTGAAACTATGCAAAGAACTTGACGTACTTCCCCAGATACGATCACCTGATAAATATCCCTGTGTTTTGTCTTTAAAACCTGAGGGATCATGTGACTCACCGATAAAGCTATGAGGTCATATCACACCATGCTGATAAAAAGATGTGGCAAATTAATTTTTGGAACTTAATAAAGTCTTTAAAAATACCACAACCTAAACATAATAGTAGTAATAAACATTACATAACAACTTTTGTTACAATGCCAACTCTTGATTCTTGATCCTGTATGAAACAGTCAATTGAAGTCATGTGTGAAAAAAGGGACATATACATAGTGTAAGCGAGCTGAACAATATATGAAATGCATTTCACTTCTTTAGACAGTAGAAGTGAAACTCAACTGGGCTTTGAGACATGAGAACCTGAGTACTAACCAGCTCTCTAACAGATCTGGCAGACTAAGTTTGATCTATGTGGTCTCACCTGGCATTCTGCTCAGGGTCCTTGAACGATTTGGGGATGAGAGTAAAGTACTTGCCCATCTTCAGCCACAGGTCAGACTGGGGTAACCAGCCATTATGGGCGTGTATGGCATGGTACTTGGCCAGCTGCTTAGCAATGAGCCTGCAAGGTAGAAAACAAGAAGACTGTAACTACAACAGCAAGCAGCAACACACAAATGGGCTATAAAAGGAGGGGAATTGCTTTAACTTTATTATGGATCAGATTATGTAGTCTTGTCAGTAAGTAATTATTTAAAAAAAAAGAAACCTCCTTTCAAAAAGTTATTAAAGTTAAAGCTAACAGCATTTAATGTGTCTTATTTAAACTTGTCGTATATTTCAAGAAACATTAAAAACCTTACAACTGAAAATGAACTTATTCCGTTCTCAAAAACTGATTTCTGGCATATAGTCATTTGCTGTCTTTATGGCTTTTCCCAGTTAACTGAATGGAATTAACTGCTTCATACTGTTTCTACAACAAAGTTGTTATAGACTGTAACTGAGAGCCATGCAATCACATGGTTCATGTCATTTTTGTAAAGGGAAGAAAAAAAAAAGCTACATCCAGCTAAAAGGCTAATATTTGGTGCCTAGAATGTGCAGATACAATCACCCAAAACACTGATGCAGGTATTGCACAACTCTGTTCAGAATCTATTTTTAGCCTCAGACAGGTAGGCGGTGAAAGGTGGGGCACATAACACTCAAAGTCAAATGACACTGTAGAAGCTCCATTTTGCATAGCAAGATTTTTTTTTTTTACCTGAAAACAGGCTGGCTGCGAATGTGCTCAGGCTCCAGTGCAGTTCCTTGCAGAAATTCATAGCACAGACCATTGTTGAAGGTACAGTAAAGGCGTGGGGCACAGCAGTGTGCATGCAGTACTCTGAAACCCTTCACCTCATTTTCCCTATCGATCAGCAGTTCTGTTTTGTTGCCGTAAATACGGACCAGAACCACATCCTGCATGGTTGCACCCACGTAGCAGCCAAGCAGTTTATTGGTTATTCCATCTGTGAAAAACTGCAGAGAGGAAGACAAGAGCAGAGGACAGATTAATCAGTGGAATTTCATTTGTCCCATTCTTCAAAATTTGAACTTGACACCTACAATTAGAGGAAGTGGGACTGTCCACATGATTCTATTTAAATTCTGAGCCTGAGAGCCCACACCTTTTTGGCATTACATAAGTTCTGAGAGGCGTCAGAAGTGGCAAAATACTGCAAAACAAAGAAGAATCCTACAAAAATTTCGGTTTTGTCATTTTGGCTGATTTTCACTTTACAATCTCTGAACACTTTTGTAAAGGTTGAGGGGCCAGCATACCAACCCTAATTGTTTACTCCATCTAGGATTGACGGAGAATGACAGGACTGTCAGGAATTTTATTTTGCATTAGATAGCAATGGCTGGCATTTGCTGACTCCCCACTTTGAGCTCATTGATGAATAACACAGGCAAGAACGGCAGACGCCCTGACCAGCTTTCATCCTCACTATTTACCAAGCAGAGCCACACCTCCACTTTGTTCGCAGAAAGGAAAATACCACTTTCTGGGTGTCTGTTTATAGTTGTAATGTATACATGTCACACTGTTATCCTGCAGGGTAACGTAAAGTGTTAAACTTTGGAAGATCAATTTGCACTCTCATAAGATTAGATTAAGCCTCTTATGTAAATGTAAATAGCCCACAGTAATGTTGCATTTCGAGTCAGTATTTCTTCCAGAACTTTACGTTTAATACATACTTCAATACTCTACTGCTGTTAACACATTCTGTTAAAAACAAACAATCGACTGCCTTTTATTCGTGAAATCATAAATATAGTAAACTGAAAATATCCACGTCATGACACTTTATTATGCATAGCATCTTTTTAATAGTGCAGGCCATTGAAACACAAAGCTGCAACTATCTGATGTCTTGAACTGCAAACTGGAATTGTTCGGTTAAAACGTGGTCCGAATGAAGCCAGGTATGTGTGTCACGGGTTAATATGGTTTGACGGTCACACCCTGACACAAAGTAGCATCAGCATCCACTGAGTGAGGACAATATAAAGTGTGTGCTGCAGCTGACCATTCTCAAATCACATAAGGGTGTGTGGGAAGAATAAGCAGCATGAACATTTACTTGCAACAAGAACATCCAGCGAACAGTTTAGCGTCGGCGATATTATGAGCCCGCATCTGCGCAGTCACATCAATCGTTCTTTAGTGCAGTCCCTACATAAACTTACACTTGCAATTTCTTTCTTTCTTTTTTCTTTCTTTTTTTTTTGCGTGTCGTGTAACGAAGAAAAAAAAAAGTAAAGACATACAAATTGAAAGACCAACAATTCACTGCGTTCATTTCCTGGTTTGTCGGTAGCGTCTCACAAAAATGAAGTCGTCCCATCTGTTTAACCGTTAACAGTTAATGTAAGACACCAGTTAATATTAAACATCGGCAACAGTTTTTTAAGTGGTTTACTCCTTAATAGCTAACGTCCCTTTTTTAAACGGTAAAGTTATAAATACTTGATATGTGGGAGAATTAATGGTATGCTATGGTAAAATCAGTAAATATTTCACGTCAAATGAAAGTGCGTGTAATGAAATAAACCGCACCTTCATTTTGATCTCGAACGGCCTCCAGCTTGGTCTCAGCTCCTTCATCAGTTTCAGTGCACCAGGTCTGTAGTCGTTCTCGTCAACTGTCACATCTATTTTGGGCACAGCGGGAGCCTCGTCGGGAACATGGATGTAGCTAGCCATAGCGGAGTCGATATTTGTTGAAATGCTTTATTATTCTTCTTATTATTTTGCTGTTGTTCTTAAACTGCAGTGCACCTATCTGCTTCCAAATGCGCAATGTATGAAACTGCTCGAAGACTAGCACCGGGTATATAATCCCTGAGTCCTTGCTGTGCGGCAACGCCTCTCAAAAAGCCCCACCCACCAGGAAAAAAAAAGATGTTCTCCTGATGCATGCTGGTAATCGAATGACCAAAAGAAGCGCATGCTCAAAGTCTTAGCGCGCACCGGTGGCGGAGCTTAATTTTTAAAAATGACTTCCTGCTCATGGAAAAAAACCAAAACAAATCATGTTAATTAATTGCCAAGATGCAATGCAAGCAAAAAAACAAAACAAAAAAGCAACTTACCAGATAAAAAACGAACAGCAATCAAATACATCACTCAAAATCCTCGACATTTTTTGATTATTTTTATTTTGCGGCGGCGGTCGCTGGTGTTACACACAAGCGTACACTTTTGCATGCGCAAACCGTCATGCTACTGCCGTCACATCCGCAATCTACTTGAATGAAGTCCTCTGCGTGACACGTCTGAGCTCAACGTTAAACGTTAAATGTGAGACGACTAAGTTAGGCCGACAAGGAGAGGGTAAATCTGCTTAAATATATGCTCTGTATTAATTAAATATCTGTATTAATGAAGCCACTCAACCAGTACTAACGTTATAACTTAAACGTTAAAAACTAAAAGTGTATCCGTCACTAAGATAGTGATTGCTATGTCAAGTCTTATTTGTAACACGATGGATACGCCTTGCGTTTTTACAGTCTGATCTTTATCTAAGTCACAGCCAAAGACAATGCACACACATCAATTGGACTTTTCCAGTATTTACTGGAATACTGAGTATTGATTTACAACCACTACTAGGAACTGAGTACTGTATTCCAATAAAACAGATGAGATTATGTTTGTAGACAGCCCGGGTGTTCACCAGTTTACTTTTTTTTTTTTTTTTTTTTAAAAAGTCTGTAAGTGGGGTGGGAAAGTCACATTAGAAGGACAGCATGAATACTCATCTCAAATCCTTTAATTTTTAATGATGAAATCTTCATAAAGTGAGAGAGATAACCTTAATAGTCTAGTTTGAGCAAGGAGTTGGCAGTAGTAGGAAGGAAGAACGCCCTTTAACAGGAAGAACTCTTTTGCAGAACCAGGCTCAGGAAGGCAATCTTAGAGGCAAACACAACTGGACTTCATGAGGTTTTTGCAGATATTTTGGTTCTTTAGTTCTACAACAACACCTAGTGGGGTCAGTTGCTTTGGAGTTGTTACTGAGAGTCGTTAACCCACTATTTATTTATTTATTTATTTATCATGTGAGTGGTTACATGACCCGAGGTGTGATAACAGACATAGGACATGCCAGTCGACAGGTGAAACCTCTGTGAGACATTGCCCAATCTCACCATTAAATGAGTTATTGACGTCACCTGAGGTAAGGTAAGAATGGGGATTGAAACGCCTAGGGAGGAGTCAGTCATTGTAAGTAGCTGATACCTGGTTTTCTAAGCCACCACCTTATTTTGAGAAAATTCATTCACAGAAACAATATTTGTTCATAGAAACCGGGTGATACCTGGTTTCATAATCCACCACCTCATTTCAACAATATTCGTTCACAGAAACCATCCTGTCTTCCTGGTCCAAAAGGTTAACATTGGGGTCCTCAAAAGAGTGCCCTTTGTCCTTAAGGCACAGATGTACACCTGAGTCTTGTCGTGTTGAGGTGGCTCTCCTATGTTATGCCATGCGTTTGTGGAGTGGCTGTTTTGGATTCTCCTATGTAGCAGTTGAAGCACTCCTCACTACACTGCACCGCATGGACTATGGTTTTTGTTTTGTGTTTGTCTGTTTGGGCTTAGGGATGAACCCGTTTCTATGTTGCAAGAGCTGCATGCTTGAATTAAAAAAAAAAAAATTCTCTGACAAACCTGTTACTTAAGGAGGCGCAGTGTATTTTCAACTGTCATTCTCTTCCTCCTTGGTTGGTGTCTGAATTTCTATCCTGTACATCTTTGCTGATATAATGAAGGCCCAGTTAAGGTTAACTGCATGTTTTAAGTGCTTTTTTGCATTTATGTGTTCCTTTTCTTTCCCTTCTTTAGAGGGAAAATGTTTTTGTCAGTGGTTTAGGGTCCTCAACACCCCAGGGTCCCACCACCCACTGGTGCTCCAGTGGGTGGGGGAGTCAAAGAATAGGTACTTTGTGTGTGGTTTTCTGATGAACTTCAGCATGGAGGTTTCATCCTCCTCAATGCACCTGCAATCTATTCCCATCCCTGGGGTGTTTAAACCCCAAATCACACCCTGCCTCAGGTGACGTCAATAGCACACATAATGGTGAGGTTGAGCAATGTCTTACAACGGTTTCAACTGTCCTCTCAGTGATGGGTGCGACTGAACGGCAGGGGCACCTCCGGAATTTTTTTTTTAGGGGTGGCCATATTAAAAAAATATAAATGTGCCAAAAAAATAATTTCCACTATTATATTATGCTGTTGTGAAATATAGGTTACTTGGAAAAGGACACATATATTCAGTTACCTCTTCTAAATGCTAAGATGAAAACAGAGCATTAGTAATGTCCTTAATTTATATATCCGCAAGGCCAGTAATGTTGTGGGGATGGAGCTGGACTTCCTTAAGTTGGTGTCGGAGAGGCAGATGTTGTCTAAGATAAAGACAATGTTGGATAATACCTCCCGCCCACTCCATGACATGCTGGCTAGCCATAGGAGCATGTTTAGTGGGAGACTGAGATTACCAAAAAGCACCACTGAATGACGCAGGAAATCATTCCTGCCTATGGCCATCTCCCTGTACAACTCCTCCATCTAACACACTGTAAACACTGCAATAGTTACACCCTTTTTACACACGCTTTTTTCTACTCTGTAATATTCTTGTCAATTTTCTTGATATTTATTTATAATCACCTCTGTCAATCCTTGATATTTATTATTGCGTGATTTGTATATATTGTGCTTTTTCTCAAATCTGTAACATATTGTATTGTTAAATAGTCTAGTCTGTTTCTGTTACTGTACTGGAACAACTGTAACCCTCAGTTATTTCCTTAGGGATTAATAAAGTATGCTGATTCAGATCCATATTTATGAATTCTTTATAATCACCCATGCCAGGGTGTGGGGGACTGGCCACCGCCCAAAATTTGGGGGTAGTTGGGACTTCCAGTCAATCAATCAATCAGTCAATTAAAACAGATTATTAAAGATTTCAAAATCTTACTTGGTTTTCATATGTGCCTATTTTCAGTGATATCAACTTTAATAGCAGGAAATTAACTAGGCATATAATTCTTTTCTGTCTTTTTTGCCATACTAATATTTATGCCTGATCTCAGTTGCTTAGTAACACACAATCTGTCTACAGTGGCACCTGGCATCTCAGCCCTGCCCTCCACTCCAGCAGTCTGCATATAAACAAGGACTTCTATTTTATCTTGATTCATTTGGCTACCTAAGCAGTGTTGACTCACCCTGTAAACAATTCCCCGTTTTCCGCCTGTGCAGGTACACCAGGGAAAACCACTCAGTGCAATCACGGTGTCAATTCCTGCTGATTGCTGGGCAACTCCAACTGACCAAAATTGGAGAATGTCATCTAGCCCAGAGAAATTTTAACAGCAGCAGGAGTAGCAGCAGAGGAGTTTGTTGTTCATGTTTCTTTACTAAAAAGACGAGGATATCATTCTGTGTTGCACAGTTGTTGTTGCTCATTTACATCCCTATTTTTAGTCACTTTTCAAGTCCAGTTAGTCAACTCAACCTTTGGTGCTCACTCGGTCAATCAGTCAATAGATGTGATTAAATAAAACCACTGACCTACAAACACAAGCTTACAGGTGAACATACAAGAGAATTGGGTGGGTGGGCGTTCTGGTCATCATTAAATCATTACACCTTTAATGTTTCTTGTCCTTTGTCATTTGGTAGGTTTTCAAATAGTTATACCACAAAAGCACATCTCACAGTAACAATGGGCAGCACAATCTAGATTGTTGCTGAGGCCTGGGAGGAGCTCTAGTTACTCTTCAGGCTGAAATCTGATCAGGAGTTACTAGGACAACATAGAAACAAAGAGATTTTCCTTTTCGCTCTCACGTAGAACACGTTTGCCTATTAAAATCAAGTGAGTGTTAGTGCATGCCATTTTCATACTACCCTGTGTATCCTATACCTCAGTATATATCTGATTTAAATCAACATGATGAGTTTAAACCATGACAATAAAGTGATGGATTTACAGTGCTGTGGAAAATCTCCAGCCACACCCATTTCTATTTATTTACCTCCAAGCAGCTGACTTTCTTGGAATTTTAAAAAGTGCTATTGAGCAATAGTTTCCAATACTTTCTGAATGTTTTTCAACATTTTCCTTTGGAAACTGACACTAATTTTCAGATGTTTTTTTTAAGATTGTTAAGCCAGTACACACTGATCTATAAATAATTTTAAGCATAGAAAAGGCACAACCTAACTCAAGGGATTAACCAACACAGAGATTAGTCATCATATGTAAACATGACTTGGCAAAGAACCAACAAATTCTATCTTCAGGCACTTTGTTGTTAACAGCCTGTTACACAACACTCCTTCCTGTTTCTTTAATCAATGAAAGATAATGTTGTTTCACAGGTAGAAAATAGTATATTGGCATCAACAAAAATATTTCCAGAGAGCTATTGGTAATTTAAAAAAAACTTGGTGTATGTCAACTTGGTATGCAGGGTTTCCTGAGAAAACTGTCAGGCCTAAAACCTATAGCAGATGAACAGTATTTGTCTTTAAGCATATGAAAAAGCGATGAGAGATGTCTCGCCCTCCAGTTGACCTACTGTTCACTGAAGCCTCATCAGAAATCTTCTCACTGGAATAGGTGGATGTCAGGAAGCCATTCTTAATGAAGGGAAACAAGGAGAAAAGGCTACACAATAACTGGGCTGAAAATCAGAAGCAACTTATAGAGTGATGAATCAAAAATATAGACAGTAAGTGTCTACAGCCATCTGTAAAGCCTGGTGGAGGCTCTGTCATGTTTGGGACTGCATTAGCCATTGGTGTCTAATGCGATTGGTCAAAAATCATGGAATTATGAACACAGAAAAGTGCAATCAGATTTTGAATCACCATACATACCATCTGGAAATATCTGAAATGGCCATGGCTTCAATTTCAATATGACAATGATCCCAAAACCAGATAACGCAGTAAAAGCATACCTAGATAGAAAAATGCACAATGGAACACTATCAGTCATGGACTGGCCTCCCGAAAGCCTGGCCTTCAATATTACTGAGTGTGTGGGTTCATCTTAACAGAGAACAGAACAAGAGACAGCCAATATCCAAAGAAGAGCTTTGAATATCTTTCAAGAAGCCTAGAGAACTATTCCTGAAGACTGCTTAAAGAAATGACAAGAAATGTTGCCTAAGAGAGTTCAGGCTGTGTTAAAGAATAAAAGTGGTCATACCAAATATTGACTTTCAAGCTTGTACAAATGTCAACATCTGTTTGTAATAAATTGCTGCAACCATTTCCCATTTCCAAGGAACCTCCGAAGAAATGGGGGATGGCTCAAGACTTTTGCCTAATACATATTTCAACCAACAATTTAGTGCATGTGGTTTAGAATTTTTTTTTATTTAAAGCAAAAATAAATAATTTCATTTACTATTGCAAACATAATCTTTCTTTCACACAGCTAATTGCCATTGTTCAAACTCTCCAGCAGAGCTCAGTCGAAGTAGTCTTCTATGTCAATGTCAGGGTTAAGCAATTCTTCTCCATATGGCGTCAGATCCATCTGGTTGAGTATCAGGTTTTCAAATGTTTCTTCCAGGTCTGTTTCTCCAATAAGCACTGCTCCCACCATCCTCCCTCCATTGAGAACAACCTGGAACAAACATTTAACTGGTATGAGATGGACAAAATATTAATATTAGCCAGAGACTGTATACAAAAGACAAAGACACCCTGACAGCTCCCATTGGTTTCTGGGTTCCAGATTAGCCTTTGGTGATTTTAATTTTGGAGACTGAAGAAGTTACAATGCTGTGAAAAAGTATTGCTGCGTGTGCATGCATACTTCAGTACAGGCAACTTTAAAGCCCTCCCTTCAGCACTGTGCTAAGGTTGTCAGTCTGATACAAGCCTGGATTTTGACAAGGCCACTCCAAAACCTCTATTTTGTTTTTCTCTCTAAGCCAGGGGTGTCCAACTTCAGGCCTCAAGGGCTGCTGCCCTGCGAGTTTTAGATAGCACCCTGTGTCAACACACCTGAATCAAACGATTAGTTAGTTACCAGGCCTCTGGAGAACTTAATGTTAAGGAGGTAATTTAGCCATTTAAATCAGCTGTGTTGGATCAAGGATACATCTAAAACCTGAGGCCTGGAGTTGGACACCCCTGCTCTAAGCTATTCAGAGGTGGACATGCTGGTGTTTTGGATAATTGACCTGCTGCATAACCAAAGTGTGCTTGAGCTTCAGATTTTGTGAGAAGAAGAAAATTCATGTTTCCATCAATTACAGCAAGTCGTCCTAAAGCAGCAAAGCAGTCCTCGACCATCACACTACCACCATGTTTGACTGGAGGTATCATTGTCTCTTTATCAAATGCTGTATTAGCTGTACGCCAGATGGAACGGGACTCAAGCCTTCCAAAAGGTTAAACTTTTGTCTCTCCATTCCACATAATATTTTCCCAAAAGTCTTGGGAATCAGCAAGATGTTTTTTGGAAAATGTGAGATGAGCCTTTTTTGCCAGCAGTTTTCGCCTTGGAACTCCATTTGTAGATAGTGTATACAAAATGCAGCTTTTAAATGATGACTTTATTTATTAAAGGGAAAAAGCTATCCAAAGCTACCTGGCCCTGTGTGAAAAATGCTTTTGTCCCGCCCTTGTTAAACCATGACATAGTTTTCAAAAGCTGAGTTAACTTTCACAAGCTACACCCAGGTTTGTTTACTGCCAGACCTGTTGAAACAAGATGTTGTTTGCCATAGTGATGTAGGCTGAAGTTCTCAGAAACAACACATCATGTCACAATCTAAAGAAACTCAAGAACAGATGAGAGAAAGTCATTAACATCTCTCAGTTTGGGAAGGGATGGTTATATCCCATTTAGGAGACAGGATGCAGTAGGGATAAAAGAAGCCTTGAGTCTTTTGGTCTTCCTCAGAGGTACTCTAAAACGATGGCCGGAAGGTAACAACTCAAACTCACTGTGAAGTGGATGGTTCAAACAATTAACAATAGAATGAGCCTTTCTAAGCACATTTTTATTGTAAATGGCCAAAAGTCCATCTTGCCAGCACCCTGAAATTTTGCTACCATTTTTTACCAGAAGACCCAACTAATTCTTATTCTTCACCGTCAGGTTACCAAACCAGGCAGTGATACAAAAAGACATCACAGATTTGATAAAATTTCTATAAAACAAAGACAACATCTCAGATCAGACATTAAAAGATCTCATTTTCCTTAAAAAGAACAGTCTTTGTTGAACTTTTTTAGTAGTGGCATCAGCATGAGATTCAAAACACAGTTTATGGTCAAGTACCACACCTAGATATTTATAACGCTCAACAATCCCAATATCAGCAGTTTTAATGATAGTAGGTGATGAGCTATAAGTGGACTTACTAAAATCAATAATCATGTCTTTAGTTTTTGACGCATTTAGTGAAAGGAAGGACTCATCACACCAATCCACAAAATCATCTACAACCTGCCCATGGCCTGACTCGTCCCCCACCAGAAGACTGACGATCACTGTGCCATCAGCAAACTTCAGGATGTGTCTGTTCGTGCTCGGGTTATATTTGTCTGATATAATTTGTGTGATGATCTGAAACATCTAAGTTTGATAAATATGTCAAAATAAATAAGTAAAAATTCAGAAAGGGGGCAAATACATTTTCACAGCACTGTAAGTACCAGTCCTTTTACCATTTACTGTCATCACATTGTTTATCGCTGCAGTTTCACCTTGACATACTCCTGGCCTTTAGTGCAGCGTACCAGCAGCTCATGGTCTGGCCCAAGCCCTTGACCATTAAACTTTCCCAGTAGGACCACCTGTGGAATAATCAGAAGGAGACGCGTTTTTTAAAAAAGCACTGTGAATCAACCTTGAGGCTAAAACCATGCGGCCCTGTGAAATCACCTTGAAAAGAAAGAAAACCTGTCCACTTTGCATAGTTGATGTTTAACCTATTAGTTATCATTTAAATACCTTTGCTGCACTTTAGTAAAACATCTCTTACCTTGTAGTTGAAGAATTTCGTAATATGTGAGAAGAGTTCAAAGCAGAAGTCCAGCTCCACTGGTTCTGACAGGATGTGTGCTGCCATGCAACGCCCTGCATACCAACCCATCTGACGAGCTTGCGTCCATAAACGTATCTGTACACACAACACATACACAGTGTTACATTCAAATATGCATTACAGTGCAAATATGACAGCTGCTCTCCACACTTTTCTAACACTGTGCGAAGTGTCTTTACATAACATTGTGTATGAAACGTTACAGCCTACTTTTCTTTTTAGCAAAAAATCTTTATGTGTATGTATGCGATCATGTTTTACAGGATGACTACAGCCATAAAAAAGCAGAATTAAACATTTTCTAAGATTAAACTAACAAAATAAAATATACCGTGAGGGGGAAAAAAGGAGAAAAATTTTCCAAAGTAAAGTAATGAGTTTAAAAATACTGACAAATGCTTCTTAATTTAAAAAATAAAATCCAGATATAATTATTTTCTTAAACAATCTCTCCTAATCTCATTTGTTTAAAGTTTGAAACACCTTCACCATGCAGTGCAGTTAGCTTTGTAAGCCTGTTCAAGCATGCGCTTTCTCAAACCATTAGTTGTTAAACTTGTCGTTAAGTCAGCGAACTGAATTACTGCTGGCACGCTGGGTCTAAACTGACACCTTTCAGTGTCGATTAAAACCCACATCTATCACAGTTTCACAGCTCGTTTCACAGAAAGAAATGGAAAAGTTTTGTTGTATTGTACAAACTACTGAGAATTCAAATGCACGGGGATATAAAGAAGCCTTGCAAACAGTCATATCTGGGACAAACTAATCTTGTTTCACTAAAATCTGTCCAATGCTCTAGAAGGAGTAGTGAGTGTTGTGAAAACCGTGCCTGTAAAATGACCCATGAGATCTCAATCTTGACCTTGAGCACAATTAAGATGATTAGCTGATCATTGTGTCCAGAAGTAGCAATTCCTATGACTTGCGGATGGACAGATGGATGCTTTGCCATGGCATAAGCTAATACATCTTATTATCTAACTTTTAATTGTTTTCCACATATAGAAGCTGCTTAAAACAGAAACAGTTGCTTGGCATTATAATTTTGTTTTAAATCAAAAATCAGGAAACACATGGTACGCTACTTTTTCTAATTTTTACACTGGATTACTTAAACGACATGAGCAGTACGTAATGTTTAAAGGACAAAAATGCTGCACTGTAGATTAACTGACTGTTTTTTTTACCTGCTGCCACAGAGGGCTCTGCTCCCAGCACGCAGTGCACACGTCACCTGCAGCGTACACATCTGCCTCGGATGTCATCATGTGATCATCTACTTGTAGGCCGCCATCGTCTGCAACCACAAACTTTCACACAGAGAAATGATCAGCACCAGTAATAAAAATAAAACAAAACAAAGGAAGATGTAGTACATATAAGTAAATCAGAGTGGTTGCTGTAGACTTTACACTAACTTCGATGCAGTGGCACTTTGCTGGAAATCCAGCAGCTTTACACAGGCTGAAAAACCAGAGTAATGAAAAAGCTCACCTATGCTTTACTGACATCTAGAGGCATTAAAACCACATTTCCACTTACAAAAACAGATAAGCCGTACAAGTAGGTCTCATGCAATTTGCCTTGCAAAACACTGAACATTACATCGAAGTGAGCAGACACGAGAAGAGGTAGAGTGTGTACTATTAGTGAGGCTGAAAACACTTGGGAATCAAGAGGGAAAAGGTACTTTATGTGGGAACAGGAGTATTTAATGTAGCATAGCAGATACAGTCATGAAACTGTGTGCAGCTCAACAAACTTTGGTAAAATCTAACACGGTACTGGCCAGACACATGACCGTACGATGAATGACAAATGGCACGAACGCATTTAATAATAATGCAAAACAACAACGTTCCCAAAGCCTGAAAGCTCTGGCAGAGTCACTAGGAATTTCCACTTTGCATATGGATGAGTTTTCTTACCGTGTTGCCTTGGAGAAAGGGCTCAGTGTTTGGAACGACACCTGTGGCGCTGACAACAAAATCGCAGCCAAATGTCTGGGCATTAGTCAGCCGGACGTAAACTGGCCAGTCTCCTACTGAGACAAAGTGCAGAGTGTAAAAAAACAAACAAAAAAGTGAGCAAGAAAGGAGGAGGGTTAGAGAAAAACACAGAGCAGTAAATTTAATCCTCACCACACTGAGTTCTTAGTGTTTGCTCTGGGGATTTATGAAGCTCCTCAGAGGTGAAGATCTTTTCCACCTCACACTGGTACTCCACTGAAACTCTGCGGGACACCTGAGCACATGCCAGCAGTGTGAGGGGATTCGTCAGAACAGGAGGACAGTATGACAGGATAAATGGTGTGCTACACTCAGGCTTTTATAAACTACTAAACGTGTCTCCTACCATTAAACAGTGCAGTGAGCCATACAACACATTATTTGATATTTAATCCCTACCAGTAAAGTAAGTGTGGATTTTTGACTGATGGTCAGACAAATTATGGTTGTGTTGCTAACCCAGGGACTCACTGAGTCTAGTAATCCAAAAAGTCTGTATTTCGAAGATTTTTTTTTATTTTTACATTAGCTACAACCATTAATTTCGGTCTTATGAGGCTAGTGTTATTGCAACCAGGTTGAAATGGTTAGTAAAACAATGTTAAAAAGAAGCAAAAAGCAATTTTAGAACCTAATACTGTTAAACCTTTAGATTGCCTGCTATCTGTCCTGTGCGTCCACTACGGCACGCTTCAGCATTTCATGTAGTTGTGAACGAGGTTAGCAGTAATTCTGTGCTGCCTCACCACTACAGCCTACGTTATTTTTGCATGCTGAAGTGGAAATAACCACTTCCCCATTTCTCTCACTGCATTTTTGCCATGTCTGAACCTTGACACAAACAACCTTACATCATCTGTTAGAGACACTGTACAGTCACAGTAAAAATAAACCCTCTTTTACGTTTAAGGTTCTACATATCAAGACAGATTAAAAATCATCTGAGCAGATCTTAGAATTAGTTAAATACGCGATCACATGAAACACAAAACTAGTGTGTGGAACACCACTGCTTACTGCTTCCGTATGACTTAAGTGAGTAAGCAGCAGTCAGGTGCTGCTGATCAAATGCAGATGATTAACGCATCATCAGCAAGTGTGAGCACCTTTCTCAAAGCAGGGGTTTTGGCAGTTTGTAGGTCTGGGCTTTTAGGTCTGTATTCATGTAATTTTGTGACCTGATATGTAAAACCTTAGATCTGACAGACGGTGTACTTTCTTTTGACTGTGACTGTATAATGAGGAGACATGGCACTGAAACAAACCTGAATAGAAATTTATGGGAAGAGTTCTGTAACATCTCATAGTGGTTAGCACTGGGCCTGTGTGTGTAGAATTTGCATGTTGTCTATGTGTCTTTTGACTGTTGGAGGAGTCAAAAGATTTACATGATTGGTTAACTGATGATTTTAAACAGGCCACGACAGTCAGATAAAGCTTTTAGAATAAAGCACATTATGAATGCACAGTTAAAACTGAGTGGTCAGTATGACTGAAAAAGAAGTATAACCTGGGTGAAAAAGCTTTTTAAACCTTATTTGCAATGTTAGCAAAATGTTTTAATCCTTGTTTAATCACATTTGACATTCTACACTTGCAGTTAAATGACATTAACCTAACTACTAAAATAAAAAATGTTTTTCCATTATAGCTGTTGAGTAGCAAGATAAGGTTCAAGAGGGATTTTGATACTATGAATTTGATAATGAACCAACAGAAGGTACCCGCAGCTATGCTATTAAGTTAATGGGCGTTAGGGTGTGAACCCATTTAACTGCACTGTAAAATATAACAATAGCTATCTTAGAAAGGCGGAACAACACAGAGGAAGTGACGTGCATTTGGATAAAGATGACAAAACTAATTTCCCAAATTAACTGTACTGTTTTTAAGTTAAAAACACATTCTGAAAATTCAACTACCACAGAAACAGTACATGTAAGACATTTTAGGACCTTGTTCAAACAGAACATAAGCCTTTTTTTTTACTCCCCACAGACTTCAAACACGCATACAGGATCTTACCTGCTCTGCTCCTCGAAGAGCTATTCCTTCATGCCAGTCCGGACCCAGGGCACTTCCAGAATCCGTAGGACCATGACCGTACGCTTGTGAGCTTCTATCTGAGAGAAGACAAACATTTGCTTTATATACTTTTTTTCTGTACTAAAGGAGAGAAGAGCAAAAGTGTAGAACAGGAAGGAAAAGAAAGAACCTGCTGTGAAGATGTGTGAGCCTCCGGGAGCTGCTTCCTCTGTAGTGTAGCGAGGCCTCTTACAGGGGGCAGCTGCCTGGGGTTTGTCGGCCTCAAGCGATGGGATGAGGAATTGTGCTGCTCCTGCATCAAAGAATGTGTTTCCTATGGCCTTGTCCTTTACCGCCCAGATCACCTCACAGCCTTCCACCTCATACCTAAAGATCACAAAGTTCACAAGTACTCAGTAAAGCATGAATAACTGTGGGCTCAAATGGCATTCTGGCTACAGCAGACTTACACTAATTCCAAGGCAATTCCTCCATTCCCAACAATAACAATCCTCTTAGCTTTGGATAACCGCTTCTGAAACTCCTTTAAAAGAACAAAGAAAACTAGTGACTCATCTATGTTTAAAGGTTATTAATAAAACACAATCATTTACAGACACCAAGTATTTTATAAACGCTTAATCACTATGTGTAATTAATGCAGATGTAGAAAATACACAAACACCCTTTTTTTGTTCAGTGAAACGAATAAGATGTCACAGAAGCTGTAATAGCTGAAATTCAAACACTGTTTAGTTGTACAGAAGCTCAAAGGGTTAGTAGACTGGTAATTAGTCGCTAATGCCACATCCAGTTAAGTAATATCACATTAATGAAGAGGAAAAGACCAGAGAAGAGGGACTAAAATACAAGGACAAGCAGTCAAGCTGTTTTCTTTGGACAAACTGTTTGGTGTTACTATGAAAGTCTTATGAGGTTAGTTTCCTCAGGAATTTCAGACCCACATGCTACTAGCTACACAAACATCCAGAAGATTTGGCTTGTACCTGAGCACTATCTGTGTCCCGTATCCCCAGCACGTAAGGGTTGTCCTGCGTTAGCAGCTTGGGTCTGGCACCGCTGCAGATACACAGCTTCTTGTAACCAAAAACCCGGCCATCTGCAGTTTCCACACACTGACGAAGAGAGGAGCATTACAAGTGAAATGGCAATCAATTGTGAGCTTTAACTGTTGTCTCTCACACCCTCAGTTTCTTGAAAAAAAAAGGTGTGATTTAAACATAAAGGTCGTCTTTAAATCCTCCTAGCCTTGTAAGCATTTAACACATTTGCCTAACACACAAAAGATCCTTATTTAGGATCCAGGAGCAAATCCCTGAGAAGGGGTTGCAATGTAGTAAAAAAAAAATCTCATCAAACCAAATCTCATCCTTAATCCTTCACCCTAGGTTCTTTCTGTGTTGTGTTATGCAGGCCATAACATAGTGGATCACTTCATAACCTACAAAAAAGAGCAACAGTGAAGAGTGCTGCCCACTCATATTTTCCAGCTGAAGATCTGCTACACTCACCTTTATTAAAGCTCTCAGCACCTCTCAAGTCAAATTAATTATTGATAATCCTAAAAGCTGACGTCTAAAATGAAGGCACAACCAGTACAGACTGACCTGCACGACAACCTTCACTTCACTTTGAGCTTTGATTTGGCTCATTATCTTTGATTACGAGACATGTCACTAAACTCATAACAAAGTGCTTCAAGGAAAGCAGCAAATTTTCATATCAGGCAAACTATAACAACATTGCACAACATTTATATTTCAATTACCACATTTAAAAAATTGCTTGCATATTTGCAAGTTATGATATAAAATGCAGTCTCTTGACAGATATGTTGATCATTTATTTTCACGAGACAGAGGACACACCATCTCCTCTGTTTTCCTAAAGAATGATGCAGCGTAATGGATAAGCTAAAGGAGGCACCGTTCATTATAGCGAAATTCACTATTGTACTGCAACAATAATCTCATTCTTGTTCCACGGAACCTGCCCACCATATGTCCACAAGGTGGCAATAGTACACAGTTAATAGTAATTGAAAAGTGCTTGTTGCATCAAGATTTGTTGCATGAAAACACTGTTTGCACTCTGCTATAATTACAGTAAGTAAACAACATGTGTGGCCTTTGCTGTCACATATGCATCCTACATGGCACCAAACAGTGACCTTACATGTGACTTTGTGTGGAGTGATTTAACAGCAGAATGGATGATAGTAAGGTTGGGGAATTTTTCTTCCAGAACACTAGATGGTTGCTCCTCCACGTCAAACTCTTCCAGTGTCCTGGACACCTTTGAAAGGAGGACAGTGGAAAATTACAGCATTAAAAGCCATTCAGAGAAGTGATAAGATAGCCTGTTGATTGTCAAACCCGAACAGTAAAATACAGTGTACATGATGATCATATTATGTTTTTAAAGGCAGCTTGTATGTGAATCATAATGAATCATCATAATGAAATACTGATTATTTCTTTTTTTTAGTACAGTTGATGACTTAAAATACATGAGCGCATGCATTTGTAACGTGGGAGTTTGTGAGAACAAATCCATAACTCTGTCAGAGATGAAGCTCCCACTGAGCTACCGCCACCATCATCGTCATCAATGTCCCTCTGACCTGCTTGTAGTTGGTCACTGCCTTGATGTGGGGACCTGCAGTTATCAGAGCCACGTCAGCGGACGGAATCTGGGACGACAGCTGTCAATGTAGATTAACATGTACGTTAAGTAGCTACATGGCACACGCATTGTACTAGCAAAGCTTTTACATGCCATTCATCTCATTTCACCTGCTCCACACATGTCACGCCAGCGATGCCACCCCCCACGACCACGAACTGAAACGTTTTCTCTTTTTTATTTTCCATTCTTCTGAAATGATCAGCTAACAGAACCTAGCTAAAACCAGACCCTTAGTATTCTGAAGACGCCTAATTTTGTTTTAACAGTCAAAAGATTTCTCGGACACTTTACGCCATAACGAGGAGACGTCAGCACACATTAGAAACGTGGAAGCCCAACTGGCTGTCGGGCTGAAATATCAAAAATACTTTAAAGTTTTTCTCGAGGAAGCTAGGTTGATTTAGCACACATGAGACTGATGTTGCGTTTAAAAAGCCTCGGAAATTGGAAACTTTAAACTTAAAAAGACATCATTTACGACCTCCGCACGCTTAACATTTTACAAATATGAAACTGAATCCACTTGGAGTTAAGTGAACAACGGTCTTAAAAGCCATTAGTGAAAAGGTTCAGTGAAAGATTATGAAATAAATGAACTTTGATTCAAATTTAACAGATTTAAAGGACTGTTAGACAGCTAACATCGATATAGATAGAGAAAGTATGGTTAACTTTTAAGGTGCTATTTTGTTTGGATTTTACGTAAGGTGGAAGTCCTAGTTAAGTAATCTTACCATATTTTGGACATTTCTCCGGGTTGGAGAGGAGGAATTCCGATTTTTCGGGTGTTTACCAATGCAACACGGCCACAGTATTGTAACTTCCGTGTTTATGCGTAGCGACGGCAAGCGACAAGAAAACTTCCAAACGCGTACATCTAGAACTCAGATATTTATTTATTTATTTGTTTTATTTCATCGACGTGTGCTTGTCACATCTAATTCCTAAAGAGCCATGAATATTTTCCAGGAACGAAAATATATGTTTGTGCCTAAACAAAGGTATGGTTGACTAAGAATCAGATATACAGGAAAGATTAAACATTTAAATTTTAGTCTTCTAAAAAGAGGCGGTTAGATTTAGAAATATCGTTGCCTTGTAGTCATAGTTTCTGCTTACTAGCTAAAGTTTTGTGTGCTATATACGAATTAGCTATGGATCACAAAATGTCTTGTACATACAGTAATGTGCAAATTTCTTGAGCCAGTGTTAATTTTGTTACTATGTTACCCTACTTCCTTGTAATTTTTTTGTGGTCTTGAGTAATAGTTCATCAGAAGTTTTTCTTTGGAAATTGGTTTTTTTTCTCACTTATTTTCATTCCAGTCCTCATAGCTGACCGTCTTCAGAAGATGTGTTTGTTTGTTAAGCACCACACCACAATGAATCATTCAAATGTAAAATAAAAAGGCACCTAACTCGAGGAATGAACCAGTGTTGTGTCTACACATAACAACAAAGAACTAGTTCGTATCAGTAGCACTGTTGCTATCAGCTAGTCTCAAAAACGCATCATTTATTCCTTTTTTTTTTTTTTTTTTTTTAGCTTTTAGCCAGAAACGTGCATATCTCAGCATGGTGTCCTGAGATATGCTCTTAAAAGGAGGGGAAAGCTGGGCAAACGGAAGAAAAGAAGTAGTGACAGGCCTAAAAAACTCGAGCAGATTTTCATTTATGTTTGGACATGTTTCAATAAATGTTTCTAATTTTCTGTGCAAAATGTAAAGAAATGTGGGGTGCCTCAAAATTTTTGCTCAGTATTGGATACATTTTACTTCCCCATTTAATCGTTAGTGTTTGCTTCCATATTTTTTACCTCTCTGTTTAATCTTTTTGTGTAAATAGAAAGACAGTCAAAGAACCAATAACAAAATTAAAATCAACAACAATAAAGGGTATTGTTTCAGATTTCAGAACCAAGGACAGCACTGTTTGTTGTGTTCAGAAGAGATCTGTCCATAGTACTGAAACAGGGTGGAGGTCATTGTTTGGAGACAGACTGAGTTTTGTACCCTGTATGTGTCCACGTAAGTCCCCATTTGAAGATACAAATTCTTGCTGCCTTAGAAACATTCTTTAAGAAACTCAGAGAAAAGGCTCAAACAGCTCGAAACAACCAGCTTGTATTAATATTTTGGATTACATTCAGATATTATTAAGAGGAGTGATGCTACACTGGCTTTAAGTGTAGCTCGCCTGGTCTCTGGATAAAATGACCCTCTGTCTTATTGTTGTTCATCAATAATTCTTCTTATTGTTATTATTATTAATAATATTTGCATCGTTATTTCATTATATTACATATTAATGATGCTTACATTCTTTCTGGTTATATTATGTACAGTCAGTCCTTTAGTTTTAATGGTTTATGTTTCAGGGCATAAGAGAAATAATCTATTCCTTATTAGATCTTAAAACTGTGAAGACTACAACCTCAGATAAACTACAAAACACGACCTGTTAGTCCATCCTATTATTTATTTAACACCAATTAAGCCAAAAGCTGCTCATTTAACTGCAAAAGCAGTATGTGAAAAACCAAGTCCACCCTGTGATTCAGTAACTTGTAGAACGACTTTTAGCAATAATAACTCAGATTAATGGTTTCCTGTACGACAGGCTTATGAAGAATATCTTTTGAGTTTCTTCATAGGTTAGATTTTAGGCTTCAAGTTTTCCATTTATTTTACCTTTATTCCCTCAATCATGTTGTCATATTTTAGTCTCTGTGGTAGGTGTTTTTCTGTTTGTCTTACGTCCTGTTTTTTGGGGATTTTTTGGTAGCGCTTCTCTTGTGTGCATTGGATTTTAGCTCCCTTGTCTTACTATGGCTGTTTAGTTTTAACTGTGTTTAGTTTTTAACTGTGTACTCTGGAGTTTCCCATATTACCTCATATGCCTACTTAAAGCATCAGTCTAGTCTAATTCTTTGTCTCATTGAATTGCTGCCAACTGTTACTTCCTGGCAACTGAAAAGTAGTCAAATATCCAGCCAAATAATGCCAGAAGTGTGTCGATGACTACCAAAGAATCTGGTTGAGGTGCAACTTGTTGCTCTTTTCTTTACTTGTGATATTCATGTGTGTTATATTTGCTGTAATTTGTGAAGCTCTCTTGGCCAGGTCTCTCGCAAAGAAGAGATTTTTTATACATCCTTTTATTTTAGAAAAAATTAAAGGATGTATAGCTTTCGGGCATTAAAAAAAACAATAACACTTTCAGCATTAGAGAAATTAATAATTTTAGTCACTACAGAGACCCTTTATTACTGTAAAAGACATGTAAATCAATTTAGTAGCAAGAGGAGGTTAAAGTCCTTTGTTTTGAATTTTGGTGGCACAGCAACCTTCTTGTTTATATTGAAACACAACTGTACCTTTAATGCCACAGATTAATGTGGTCACCAGGCCATGAATCAGATCTAAAATTCCATCAAAACATTCATCAACCGTCATTACCGCAGTGATAAACAACCCTGCAGCAGATAGCAGTTGCAGTGCCATTTGTGGTTTTACATGAGGCAATCGACAGATCTTGACATGATCCCCATACACCGTCAGAGTGTTTGGGGGATAATGGCTGCATTGTTTTTGGATTCATCAGCAAAAGCCGGCACTTGTTCTATTTTTGAAAAACCTTTTATGCAGGTGCTAACCGTGCATGGGAGTGTTGATGTCAGTGTCTGAGATGATCGGGTCGCTGCTAATCAAACAGAGGTTAATGCTGTGCGTCATACGTCGCCTCTTGATATTCATTACCCTGAATAACCTCTGCAGAAAGGCAACACATGACTATATGGGAATACAGTATTTGTGGCAATTACTAGACTTTTACTTAGCTTAGAATGGGGAACTTTACCTATTCATGTATCTTCACATCTGCATGAGAGAAAGGCACCAGAGCAGGACTTTTAAAAAAGAAGTGAGGAGATTTATTTACAGATTACGTGAAAGCTAAGCAGACTTTAAGATAAAATTAAAAGTGCCAATATTCTCAGGTTTGATCAATAAACAGCTAAAGTTAAAAAGACAAAAAAGAAAAATGACTCCATCAAAGCAGAAAGACACAGTTTGAAAATGACAGATACTTCTCTGTAAATTCAGTCTTACCATGTAATAAAAGTGATGATCTTTTATCAAAATTACCCCCTCTGTGTGTAATTCAGCTAAACACTGATGATTATTTGTCAGCACCGTTTCACTTCTGCAGATACAAAAGGTGTCGTGAGAAAAGAAGATGAGTTGGGAAAGACAACTCTCTCATTTTTCCCAACATTGTTGTTATTTTGTTGTAAAATAATATTTTAAAATCATTTTAAAATAGCCTCATTTTAATTTGCTTTTAATGTTTTTAACTAACTTCATTTTATCACTGTTGTACACCTATAAATTCCATTGCATTTTATATTATAAGGCCCTTACCAGGCACTTGTGGCACCTGGTTATTTGTTGTTTATTGTAGACTGTACAATTTTTAGTCCTATCTATCTATCTATCTATCTATCTATCTATCTATCTATCTATCTATCTATCTATCTAGCTATCTAGCTATCTATCTATCTATCTATCTATCTATCTATCTATCTATCTATCTATCTATCTATCTATCTATCTATCTATCTTTAATTTCACATCATTCTTTAGTTAATTGGACAGAAATCAGCAGGTGGGAAATTATAAAGGAGAAAGTGAAGAACTGGCCTAATGAAGAGGGCCATGATGATGATGATGAAGAGCTGTGAATCTGATTACACTGTAGCATAAATCAAATTAGTCATCTGAAGTATATATTGTGCAATACTTGAGGTTACATACTGAAGTAAGGTACAATATAAAAACTATAAATCTGCACTCACTGGTCACTTTCTCTGCTACACCTGTTCAGCTGTTCCTTAACACAAATATCTAATCAGTAAATCACATGGCAACAACTGAGTCTACTCCTGAAGTCTAAACCGAGCATCACAATAAATATGAAAGCGACTGTGAGAGTGGCATGGTTGTTGGGACCAGAGAGGCTGGTCTGAGTATTTCAGAAACTGCTGATCTTTGGGATGGTCCCAAACAACCATCTCTAGGATTTATATAGAGAATGGTCTGAAAAATAGAAAACATCCAGTTCTCTGGGTGAAAATGAAGATAATGGCCAAACTGCCTCGAGCTGATAGGAAGGGAACAGTAACTCAAATAACCACTTGTTATAACCAAGGTATGCAGTAGAATATCTATGTATGCACAGCACATCAAGTCACAAAGTAGATGGGCTACAGCAGCAGAAAACCACATCGGGTACTATTTCTGTCACAGCTGAGACTGGAATTCCCACAGGATCACAAAAATTAAACACTGGAAAACTGGAATAAACTTGCCTGGTCTAATGAGTCTCAATTATTTGCTGTGACATTAGCTGTAAGCAACATCAAACTATGGATCCATCCTTCCCCGTATCAGTGTGACTGGTGGTGTTGTAATGGTGTAGCAAACTTTGGGACACTTAGTACCAACTGAGCATTTCTACACCACAGTCTGACTATTGTTGCTGGTCATGTCCATCCCCGTATGACCACAGTGTACCCATCTTCTGATTGCTGTTTTCAGCACCATGTCACAAATCATCTCAAACTTGTTTCATAAACATGACAATGCGTTCCCTGTACTTCCCTGAAAAGGTGTAGTCACATCATGGATGTGCAACTAACAAATCTGCAGCAACTGTGTGACGCTGTCATGTCGATATGGACCTGAAACTCTGAGGAATGTTTCCAGAAACTCATTGAATCTCTTCCATGAAGAATTAAGAGTGTCCTGAAAAAAAAAGTGGCCTTAACGAAGGACTAAGAAGGTGTAGATAATACGGTGGCCGATGAGTTCATAGCACACCACTTAAGGTACTTTTTGGATGCTTTGGGGTGCATCGTCTTCATGGCATTGATGTGCAAAGTTGGTTTGATATGGACTCAAATAACAGGCACTAAAAATGACTTGAAGAAAATGGTACCTCATAAGCTTCTGCATTTCATAATACCAGGAAGTCAGACTAATTATTTAGTGTTAAAAGTCCCTCAGAAGTTCCTACCGCTTCCCCTGTTTCGTGTGTCTTGAGCTTATCATTTGCTTGCGTCAGCAACATATACTACTTTTTTGTTTTACAGAAATGAAAGTGGTGTTTATCTTGTCTAGCAAGAAAGTGAACAAGTGTTATTCTCAAAATGCTGAACCATCGTTTGCTTGTGATGAGAGTGAAAGATGAGATTGAATTTGGGGCTGAATTATCAGCATTTCCTCTGAGTTTCTTTGGCTGTTGTGTTCCTCATGAACGCTTGACGTGTTATGGAGCTGGGTGAATTAATGAGCTGCGTGAAATAGGATGGCTACTTCATTTTTAAGTTTATTCCAGTGGCAATGCAACTTTCAGAGTTTGCTCATAATCAAAGTGAAATAATTTTATTTGATTTAATGGACATCTCCTGAAAGAAAACGTTTTCTGTAATCATCAGATGGATCCTAACAGCTCACAGCTCCTGCGTGCAGCTCTAATACAATAATGTGGCTTAAAACGCATAAAGGTTTTAAAAAATATAAATATATTTTTTTACAATTTTATTATCAAAACAACAAATAACATTTATTTTATATTGCTTTACATGTTTTTTCCTTTATTTTATTTCCCATGAATTACTTTAACGTTTGGTTGTTTTTTATTATTATTATTCCCATCATGCCATTGTGCAACAACATATGAAGCCACAACACACAAAAAGGCAGAAAAAAATATACAGTGATGTTTTAAATCAAAGGCACTGTTTCTTAAGTTAAGAAAGTAATCAATAAAAGTCTGTGATCATTGCCATCATTGCCATCATTATATATGTCATTCTCACAATCATTGTTACATGATTGGTTATATCATCAGAGCTGTGAGGATTGCTGCAAATGCTGTGGAGTTTCCTCAGTTGCCACTAGAGATTCACGTAGCCTGAAGGCTCCAGTAGGTCTCTCTTGCCGTAGGTGGCAGATCCCACATTGGTTGGTGCGTACACAGTACCAATAGTGTTACTGGAACGGACCAGGAAGTCTGCTAGCCTCTGGGTGACGCAGGTGGCTGTGTTGCACTTTCTCTTCTCTATATGGTGACTAAGAAAAGCACAGATATTAAGAAACACCACAAAAATACTCGTAGATTTCAACTTTTTTTTTAATGAAATCAAGCAATAATGCTGCTACCTGTTCATAGCTGTGAGCCCCCTTCGTGGCCGTGTACCCACGAGGCTGAGAAATGGGTTGGAGATTAGCCCGGGAAGCAACCAGGCTTCGCTATCTGGGAGATCGCTTTCCTGCTCGCTGGATGAGCTGGGACTGAAGTACCTGAATCACAGAGGACAAAGGGCCAAACCATTTGACATTGATGATACGCTCTTGAAGACATCCACAACTCCCGAGAACAAGGAGAGAAAGTGGCCACTTAGCTCCAGCCCCACTTCTCCCTGCACAGTGAAACACTTTCCCCACAAATGAGCACAGTTGGTTTCCATCTTTGATTATCAACATTTGAGCCAAATGAAAGCCAAAGTTCTCCTGCACCTCGGCTCTCTGCTTTGAATGTGTTGGCTTACCTATAGCTTGGGGCAGCAGTGATGCAGTGCAGCAGCACAAGCAGCATGAGAAGAAGCACAGGCACCCTGAGGTGATACATGCTGTAAGCGTGATTACCTGCAAACACAACAGGAGTTACATTTGTTTATTGTGATTCAGGGAAAACCAGTGAGACATGTGATAGTTTTGTCTGACTCCCAACAAATTAGGTACATCATCAATATAGATGTCAGGGTTTAACATAAGTGTTAAGCTATGTTAAATTATATTTGAAAAAATGCAATAAAGTTATAGTTAGATTGCCAAAAATGCATTTTTTAAAAAAAAAATCTTTGAAATAGTTTTAAAAGCAATTAAATCCATGGTATCGACTCATCTGATACTGGGATTTTTCCACCATAAAATGGAGCAAGCAGACATTTTCAAGGAGGAGCAGTCTGAAAAACAAAGCTTGTTGTTTCTGGAAATGCTGACATTATTTCAACTTCAGCAACGTGCAGCACAATAATTAGAATATAGTTGCTTTTAAATGCAAATCTGAAGGAACACTTGAGCTGACTTTGCAAAAACAATATGGGATGGATTCATTTAGGCACAGAATTTTACTTCAACTAGAACAGTACATTTGCCAGTACTGGTTTCTTAAAGGTAATTTAATGACACCAGCTTTAAATGTTGAACATGCGCGCATCATTTTATTCACATTGAATGTATTTTAAATATATAAACATGTCCTGACCATGTGCATTTTTAGTATAGGGTGCAATATTTTCAGGATTTGATTTTGAAGTAAAAGTAATTAAGAATGTTTTATTTTGTAATATATATCCAAATTTGCTGAGTAGCTTAAATGTTAGATTATAATTATATCATTTTATATCATTTCATTACTAATTAATCAGCTGCATATGTGTTCAAATGATGACAAAGTCTTTTATTGTGTTAGTCGTATGAAAATAGTAGCAGCAATCTCACTGTTACATCTGTTTACAGAACAACACATAATATTTTTTTTAAATAAATAGTTTGTTTTTTTCTGTTTTTGTACATTTCAGTCTTAGTTATATTTCCACGTCACTACACAGAATCATCTAACTTAATGTAGATTTCATCTACACATGTCCCTGTGCTCTATGTGAATTTCAATCTTTTACTTAATCTTCTAACCTCTCTTTTACTTACTTAAAAAATATGCAAGAAATAGACTTACTAAAATATTCCCTTTTGAATTTTTTAAAGAAAAATGTTGCTATACAAACTGAGATAAATGTCAGTTTCTTCTAGCACCTCATTAACAACTATGAATAAAACCTGTGGGGGAAAAAAAGACATCCAAGCCATAGGAAAGACAAAATACTCACTTTCTGTAGTCTTGGCTAGATCCCAGTCTGCTACTGGAGCTCTCCAAGGTTTGTCAGACAGTCACACAAGCCGACTCCAACAGTTATAGGCTCTCTGCTCAAACCACTTGTGACATCAGCTCTCTCCAAATATAGCCTTGCATTTTCATCTACAAAAGGGTGGGGTAGGGAATAAAGCGGGTCTTATACATGTCATATAACACTCAGTTCTACCGTAATGTACACTCTTTAATATTCACATGAGCAGAATAAAAAAAAAGAACGAAAGATAATCGCAGTACACAGACACAAACACACGCACGTCTGCATACGTCACCATCCTCATCATCACAGTCGTCACTATTGTCATCAGCTGCCGTGATGGGACTGACCCGCCATAAACCCACACCAGGGAGAAGAACACTGTCAGGCTGTCTTCCTATTTACCTTGAGACATGTAGTGAACTTTTACTGCAGGTCACCAAACTCTGGCCTTAGCGCCTTCCTCTGGGCTTCAGCGACGATTAATAAAACATGTGAAGATGAATTATCATCAATAATAAATGGTGCCTCATTATTTTGATGGGACGTGTCACAAGCAACACAGTATTAATTAATGAATTGATGGTCAAATTTGAGACACTTTAGAAGCGCGCGACCCAGCAGTGTGACAAGTTGAAAACTAGACTAGTAGTTGCATCTTCTTATTTAGTTTCCTAAAGACTGTATAAGCAAATATTAAGTTGTTTTCTTTTAAGTAAACAATATGCATTGCTTGGAATCCAAGAGGTGATTGATCTAGGTTTTATTTACTGAGATAAAAACCCAACAAGAGAGATTGCTCTCTGACTTGTGCGCTTAATCACCACATCTAAACAGAAAAGGTGTCCTTAACAACCACAAGACTTTTAGAACAATGTCCTTTGGGCAAATGAGACCAAAGTGGAGCTGTTTGGCCGTACTACACAGCACCGTGTTCACAGCATATCAGCACAAAGACCTCATACCGGCTGTCAAGCATGGTGGTGGAGGGGTGATGATTTGGGCTTGTTTTACAGCCGCCTTACCTGGGCACCTTGCAGTGACTCACTTGACCAGGAACTTAATGTATATAGAAATATTCTAGAGTCAAATATGAGGCCATCCAATAGCAGCTAAAGCTTAGCTGCTATTGGGTTGGGCAACAGGACAATAAATCTACAACAGAGTCAATGAACGTGTTACAATGGTCCAGTCAAAGTCCAGACCTCAACCTGGCTGAAATGCTGTGGCGGGACCTTAAGAGAGCTGTGCATAAATGAATGCCTGCAAAAATCAATGAACGCAAGCAACATTGTACAGAAGAGTGAGCCAAAATTCCTCCACAAGAATGTGAGAGACTAATAAAGTCACACAGATAATGATTACTTCAAGTTATTGCTGCTAAAGGTGGTTCTAGAAGCTACTGAAAGATAAGGTGCACTTAGACAGATAGTGTGAAAATTTCCTAGCTGCAATCAGAGAATATCAGCCTCCCTTTGAACTGATAGTCATGTTATTAAGTAATGTGTAATGTAATATGTAATATGTATTATAAATCTGTATATATAGTATGTTTTAATATAACACAAACACATTTATATAAATCTACAGAAAATAAGCAGCAAATACAAATAGACAATTCTGATGAGCTGTGGTTTTCACAGAAAGATATCTCATAAAAATGTATTCATAAAACACTGCAAGAAAAAAAAAAACGACCATCAGTTTCACAACAACACAGTGCATGACTCTTAATGTCATAGTTATTGTTACTGGTGAGCCAAAGAGAGCATCCTACTATCTCACTGGGGAGATGCCAGCACAGGCAGCAGGCTGCTGGTAAGTGCTAGTGGTTTTCACCGCAGATTGAGCTAACAGACATATAGTGCACTCTTAATGGACGTATAACACCCCCAAACCCACTGCGGTCCGATGAACACCTCCCCGAGTTTCCTGTAAGCTTCAAAAAAAAGAAAAGAAAAAGGTAACTGCAGAGACAGTGACAGGATATTTTTCTGATTCCTCTGCAGCTACATGGGTTTTTATTATTTGCTTGCACAATATCAGCTCAAAGTTTCAAAGTTGTGACTGATTTATTTACATAAATGCATAATCACGTGAGAGTCCGAAAACAATTACTTGATTTAGCTATATACCAGAGATTTTGTACCTCAGGAGTTTTGGTAATTTACAACTTTTTGAGGAAGAAGAGAGAAAAGAAATTTTCTTTTTTTTTAGTGGAAGTCCTGGAAAACATTGAGTCAAGTCATGTCATCATGTGGTGCCTTGGATTAATTTTGTACATGTGAGAAGTCCAACCTTACAGTTTGATTTAGCACAGAACCAAAGCTCACACAAAACCAAGTGAACCTTCACAAGCTTCATCAAATCCTGTTTAATCCAGTTTTTCTCCCTTTCACTTTTAGTGCAGAGATTTGTGCTTGTAAGCATCAATAAATATGGTCAACATGGTTCATTAGTATTCTTGTAGCACTGAATATAAGTGGGATGAAACCTCACTGGAGAATCATTCGGACGTAAGCAAGGCGTGCCAGCAGTGCAGTGCTATGACTTGTTTGCACTGAGAGCATCGACGCCTGGAAATGTTTCCATGTTTGTAGTTAACTACTGTCGCATGGGCAGTTTGGCACGATGCATTACCTAATTGGTGTGGGAAAACTCTTTGGTCACATGATTTCATCACTTTTGTTTATTCGAGGGAGGAGCACTCACACACGAAACCTGTGTGTGTCAACTCTTTGGCCCGTGATGCATCCACAGATAAAAATAAACACTTGACGTCACCAACATTTACTTCTACATGGAAACCAAATAGCATGTTTTTTGAATTAATTGCATTAATGACATCTTAGTCAGGAAGGTGTTTTGTTTTGTTGTTTTGTGAATGCATTTTTACCTTCCTACTAAATATCTCTTGTACATCAAGCAGTCTTATGTATAAAGTTACGATTCTGGTGTTTTCTTTCTTCTTGGACAGCGTGCATAGGTGCAGAGAAACCCTCATATTTCAGTGGTACTTGTAAAAAACCCCATTCTTCTCCTCTGCTAATGAGAAGAAACATACTTTAAGACATACTTCTGTGCGCAAAACAAGTCCTCGATTTTGCCTAAACTTAAATCTGATTAGGAATTGTTGTTCAAAAGACCAAATGTAACATGAAAGATTCAAGCTTAGGGACAAAACCTACTGAGGATCTGCACCTAAAAATACTTTTATTTTCTCCTGCTGCCCGGAGCTTAACAGCATAGGCTGGTTGTACATTTCACACAACTCTTAACACAGCAACTCTCTCTCACACCTCTCTGGAGTGTTTTTTCTTTTCAACCTTTTCCCACCTGACGCAAAATCAAGCACACAGATTTTTACACTGGTCAAAACAGCTGGTGAAAACAAAGACACATTTAGCAGCTACATTTGTGATCTAGTCTTTTGTACTTCACCTTGATGTTTGAGCCTCACCGTACAGTCTAAAAATACCAACCCCCTAAAACGTATCAATATTCCTGATCTTGTTTGGAATGTTTTTCATCTCATCATGTTTTCAGTTGAAAAAAGATCTTGACTGCAGGCATTCCAGTTTAGCATCCAGACTCTTCTACTATGAAGCCATGCTACTGAAACAAATGCAGTATACAATTTAGAATTGGCCTTAGGGTTAAAAATATATTCCTCTAAAACATTTTCATGACACATTTCCTGAATGACAAGTCTGCTTTTCAGCTCTATGTTTTCCAAAAAGTATTTCAAAGGTCGGTCTGTCCCAGTACAGAACAGTTTTCCATTTTGCCTCGGTCCATTTTATATGAGCTTTGGTCCACAGACAACAGCAATGTTTCTGGATCATGTTCACTTATGGCTTCTTTTTTGCATGACAGGGCTGCATTTCTGGATGGCACGGTGGAATCATTTCTAAGCCTGTGCAGTGATCATGCCTGTTTTTAATGCAGTGCCACTTGAAGAGCACAGGCACCTGATACGTTTTTTCAGGCTTGTCCTAAAGTCCTCACAATTTTATGTTGAGAAAAATTATTCTGAAATTGCTGCACAATCTGGAGATACTCTTTTTTTGTTTTTTGGTTACTGCATAGTGACAAACCTCTGACCTTTTTTACTTTTGAGAAACTTTGCATCTCTTACCTGCTTTTATTACAATACAGAATCATGTTACTGAGCTGTTGTCAGCCCTTTTGGAGATGTGTTGTTGCCACCAAATTCAAAATGACCCAGCATTTTTGTGGTTTATGGAATTTGCAAATCATTGCATTTATTTTGATTTCCATTTTAAAATGTCCTAACTTTTTGGAACTGGGATTGTATATAGAAGATGACTTTATATTATCTATAAAAAAGGGAAAGGGAACTGTGGTTCCCTGAGGTTTTTCACATTTTTCAGGCAAATACTTGCTACTTACCAGCCCAGCTGTAAAAAAAAACAACAACTTGAAAGATTGTGTCACAAACCAGAAATGGAGATGGACTGCCTTCAAAGTAAATGTTGTGCCTCAGGGCTTTTACTTTGAAGGCAAACTTTCTGAATGTGTTGCTGCCATGCCCAAACGTTTCACAATTTCATTGCATCTCTATGACTGCATTTATAGACAAATGCATTACATTCAAAGTCTGTACTGTGTATACATGAGATCTGCTTAATGAATGCAAAAATAATTCTAGTCATTCAAACATCCATTTATTTACACAAAAGAACAATTTTTTTCAAGAAGTTGAAGTAATCTATAATATTTTTCATTCTGGGACCTCGCAAAGCGGTCATGTGATCAAATACATACATCAGCCAATATTTTAAATCGTTGGTCAGTCTTTCCACGCAGCACAACTCCATTTTTGTTTCAGAGACTGTTTCTACAAATGTGGAAATGGGACCACTGGTAGCGCTCTTTCTTCACAGGATTAAGCGTGATATAACCAGTGTTGGGTAACATTACTTGTAAAAATAGGATGTAAATTTAAAAGATTACTGGATATAAAAAGTAATCAGTTACATTAAAGCATTACCTAAAAAAATAAAAACAAAAGATAAAACCCCTTTTGCATACAGCATGCTGGTTATACGTCCAGAGGGCTTGTAGTCTACTGTACTTATACTTTTGACTGTACTGACTTTACTTCATTGATTAGCATGTTGACAGCATCATCTTCAGTTCCAAAGAACCAGCATCAAGCTTGTTAATTTCCCTTGTAGAGCAAGCTTTAGCTGAAGTTTTGGAGAAGCAGAGTGTGGTGGAGCACAACTGCGGCGGAGGCGGACACACCTGATTTGCATTGGGTCATCAAGCCTCCCTTGCATATAAGAGTGAACTGGCTCCTGAATGGTGTTGTTGTTGGTGTATGGGTGGCTGGGAGCTGAAAAGATGCAACCGCGAGAGTGTTCGAACAACAACCGGGAAATAAAGTGTGTGTTAATGAGTGTTATAATGTGGTCCATCATTCATGCCACATACAGTCATCAGTCTCTTCCTCAACTGGCCTTACCACTTACTTTGATTGCAGATTACTTCAAAACATGAAGCACAGCTCCTTAGCAGCTGACAGACAATAAATATAACTGTGGTACACAGTAATGCAAATTCTTCTGCAATGTAAATGTTGTCATATGCACAATCATGCTGGCTGAGCTCTACAACTGGATACATTCCAGTATGTAGCTGGATGTTAAAGAGTTGAAAGGAGCCAAAAATATTGTGAAACAAAACAGGAAATATTTAATTAGGTACTTTCAAATATTTAAAAAGTACCTAATTGAGTTTGTGAACTGAACCCCCCCCCCCCCCCGCCAAAATTTTTATCTAAGGACTTGTTACTTTGTTACATTTCACATCCAACACTGAATATAATAGCTGCATCCTGCAAAAAAAGGATGGAAAATACTATTAGCATTAACCATGACATTGTCCTGAAAGAATAGTAGTCCCTCTTAACAGGAAAATGATCTTTTGACCAAACTTTGGGACTTGTTCCATCTATTCCAGTTTGATTTTGTGTTGGAGACCACTCTGCTAAACACAGTCTTTATGTGGTCCATCAGTTTAGTTGCTGACTCTCTTTCTCCAATTTACTCTTGTCATCAATGTGATCGTCCTGCTTCTCTATTACTTTGTGTCCGATGGATTCTTTACTGACTATCTCTGTGTTTGTGCCATCAGAAGACAGAGGAATAACTTCAGCGCAGGTATTTGTCATGTATTTAGCCTCCTGTGCATTACTTGTAGAGATTACTCCATCATTATGAGGGGGCTGTTCTACTGTGTGGACCTC
Source organism: Pelmatolapia mariae (assembly GCF_036321145.2). Taxonomy (NCBI): domain Eukaryota; kingdom Metazoa; phylum Chordata; class Actinopteri; order Cichliformes; family Cichlidae; genus Pelmatolapia; species Pelmatolapia mariae. The sequence continues at coordinate 4,353,376 of NC_086242.1, forward strand.
TCCTCCTTCCTCCAAATCTGTAGCAATCTTTACCCAAATTTTTGTAGCACTGGGTAAGTTGGGAGTTTCAGGACTGGCTCTAATCTCCTCAGTGAGGTTTAATGGCGTCTTTAGTTCAAAATCCTTTGATGCTTTTTGCTCCTGCTTGTCTGTGTCCTTCTCTGGCTTTCGGAACTGGCGTCTGAGAAGGATGATGACAGCAATGATAAAAAAATAAGAGGAGCCACTGATACAAGTGATCAAACCCAGGAAAATGATCCTAAAAATAGAGAACAGAATTGGATTGAGGCAAATCAGCAATGGTCTTTACAACAATTATAATACTAGTCAATAATTTTTGGCAAATTTGTTTAAATAGTGTAAACTGGAATTTCTCTGTGGGGTACCTGTACATATCAGAGTTGTAAATACGGCATGCCCCCCTACCGCCACAACTCTTCATAGACCATTTAAGGCAAGTTGAATCAATCAAAGCGCCGAAATACACTGGTGCAGGAATTCCACCTACAGACAGCATTGGCAATGGGGACAAAACTTTTATCCAGAGAAAATAAACCTTTTGGGATTCAAGCAGAGTGACATATATTTATGCTTTACGTCAAAGTGAAAGTACTGAAGCTTACCAAGAGTCCTAGTTACCAAGGTCTGAATACCCAGAGCAAGGGATTTGAGCTCGGGTGTGATGCATCTGCAAGTACAAAACAAAAAAAATCAAGAAAATAAGGAGTACATTATAAAAAATAAACTGGCGACAGTAGGCTGACAGGTCTCAATAGCAGCAATGGATAGACGTGAAGTGATACACAGGATGCAGGAACAGACTTTGACTAGGCTAAATTTTAGTGGAATTATTGGGGAACTATTTTGCAGTTTTTGCTTCATACTCTGTGCTAAGCCAATTGTGTTTTGACTCCAGTTCTGTAAGTAAGGCAGAGACAACAGTGGTGTCAGTCTTGTTATTTAATGCTGGACATTAGTTCTTTAAAAGGTGAAACTATTCCTTTAAACCCTTTTCAGGCGATACTTACTTACGTTCTTTCATTGCATGTGTCACCACCACACTTTTAGAAATGTGTAGAAAAAAAACTTGTCAAAAAGTAACTTTGTTTATGCTTCCCTTGAGTCAGGGTCACAGCAGCCAATACTTGATTGCATCAAAACAGCAAAGTTTTCTCCTCTCACTGGAATTATCTTGTCTCTGCCTTTCCATTTTGTTTCTTCTTGCTCTGTGTGTTTTTCTCTTAGTGCCTCCCTCCTGCTCCTTAGCAGCCAGCGGATTGATGTGCCTCCATGTCAAACGATCAATCATCCTGAGTAGTTTATCTAACCAGGTATTTTATCCAGTCTTTGCATGATCATTCTATTGTCTTTTGTGGCAGAAGACAATGTGTCAAAGGTTTAAACCTTCCTGTCTTTGTGCCTCCCAGGTTTTTAACCTCACCAGCCCTCCGCATGCTTGCTCAGTCTCTATTTGGCCCCATTACTTTACGCTTCCAAGTTCCTGCCAATCTATCTATATTCTCTGCACCTCACTTAGCCGCATTACGTTATAACTATTTTGAGTCCTTCCATTTCACTGTCTACCACTACTTTAGGCTGCTAATAGACGTGATAGCGACACTAAGTTTTTACAGACCGTATAATGACCATGTAGCCAGGTGTGGCTCCCAGAGCATTGATAAAGGAGCTGAGAACAGATATGGCCATATAGGAGGTGAAGCTTCGGCTGCAGTCCTTGGCATGAGGGCACTGGCCCAGTCTCACTGATGTACTGCTGCCTGCTGGAAAGGAGGTGGACACACAGGTGCAGTTGTGAAAGACCTGGGAAAGAGAGAATATTTACATTTATATATATTTTTATGTCTTTTACATCCAGGCATTTTTGGAACTGGATTGTAAAATTATTTCATTTTGCATTTTCTACCCAGGAAAATAAGCATTGTTAATCAAACACGTTAAAAGTCCGTAAAATTACACTTTTTAAAGTTTAAAGCAACTGAGATTTGAGTTTCCTGAAGAGTCAAAGGACAAAACTGCTCTCCACGTAACATCTGACACTTCACCCAGAGGATTTTATAGTCGAAGAAAAGGTAGGGGATATTTACAAGAGCATAAAAAGAAAAGCACATAACAGTTAATCAATAACATTTACAACAATAGGAAAATACACTGAGAGTACACTCTGAAAAATGCTTTAGTAGCAACAGTGTAACATCATGCCTCCTGGCTAACATCATCTTCCTCAACAGCAACTAGTAGAAACATTGAAGAACAACAATAGTGATGATTTTGTACTGGATTATATCTTTGCAACACAAATAATCTAATCTTATGTTCATATACCTACTATATGTGATCATGTTTCAGAGAATGCTGCGAAACCTCTGCTAACTTCTAGGAGTAATACTTGAAATTTTGTGAAAACAAAACTGAATATTGAAATGTACTGCTACGCTCAAGCTATATCACAAACACTGACATATGTGCTTTCTATTCATTTATTATACATGCAACAAAATAACACTATATACTGTATGAGTCTGATAAAATTAATACATTTTGGGGTTAATTAAAAGTTGACCCTTGTTTAATGTTAATTGACAAATGTAAAATAATTAGATGGTAATGAGTAAGTTTTTAAAAAAGAGTGAGTTTTCAGTTTTTAAAATAGTTTTAAAAGACTTTTAAAAATAGTTTTTAAAATGATAAAAAGTGAGAAAAGTGGAGGATTTTTATTATTCTGATTGCTTATCATAGTCACATGGATGGTATTCATTAGACCACCTGTCACAAAAAACAAGAAAACACAAGTATTTTAGAAATCTGTAAATATTATATTGTTATTTATTAGACAATTAACAAACTGAATTCAGATTTTTATACTCAAATTTGAGCTGGCACACTGGACATCTCTGAGAAGTGATAAAATAACCCAAAAATAATACTGTGCTTCGATATTTTTTTCTGCCTTTTGTAAAAGAATACATTTTGAAAATCCATGGACAACAATAATTATATTCTAGCATTAACCCCCCAAAAGTTGATTCTGTTCATCTTGATGTAGCGTTTTCATCTGGAAAAATATTTTGTCACTCATCCAAGTGACTTCTTCAGTCTCAGCTGACTGCAGGTTTCCCCAAGTCATTATGCATAATGACTGAGACTAGCCCACTGAGGGAACAATGGGCTGGGAGGTCTGTTCCTTGATCATTAATATGCAAATTCTCATGACAATTGATCAACAACCACTGGTCAAAGAAATACAGGCAGAAACATGGGTGTGCCGTGGGTTCCCCAGTTTCACCCATCGTGGCCAATTGGTACATGAAAGAAGTGGAAAAGAGGGCTTTGCTATCTTACCCTGGAACACCATCAAGTCATTGGTTCAGGTATGTGGATGACACCTGGTTGAAAATCAAATCTCAGGACGTACAACAATTCATGGATCAAATTAACAAGGTGGACCAACACATCAAATTCGCCAGGGAAGATATGAAACAGGCGGGTTAGTGATTTCCATTAGTAATGGGGGACATTTAAAAGGAGATGTGTACCGTAAACCTACGTAAACTTACGCATACGGATCAGTATTTAAGGTTTGACTCTCATCATTCACTGGAGCATAAAACTGGGTGTCATTAGGACGCTACAACACAGAGCGAACACCATCCCCACAGACGCAGCGGCCAGAGAAGCTGAAGAACATCACACAAAGAAGGCCCTGAGTAAATGTGGTTATCCCAGCTGGAAATTTGTCAAAGCTGGGAAGGCGCCAAAAGAAAACTCCAGCCGATCCAGGAGAGAAGAACAACCGCTGCCTAAGCGAAAACCCGTAGTGATTCGATATGTGTCAGGAGTATTGGAGCAGTTGAGACGCATTTTTTCAAAACACCGGGTCTCTGTGGCTTTTAAACCCCAAAACACGCTGCGCCAAAAATTGGTCCACCCCAAGGATCGGGTCCCCCGACACAAGCAGAGTAACATAGTGTACGCTGTTAAGTACCAGGTGATTGCCATGATTTATATATCGGGGAAACCAAACAACATCTGGCAAAGAGGATGGCACAACACAGAAGAGCTACCTCGTCAGGCCAGGACTCTGCAGCCTATTTACACCTACAGGCCAGTGGACATTCTTTCAATGATGAGGATGTACACATCCTGGACAGGGAGGAACGCTGGTTTGAGCGCGGAGTCAAGGAGGCCATTTACGTGAAAAGGGAAAGACCATCTCTGAATTGAGGAGGGTACATACAATTGAAGAGGCTAAGGGTACATCTTTCATCATCATCTAAAGGGCGATCGTGGCAGTTCGTCTTGTAATCGGAAGGTTGCCGGTTCGAGCCCCGGCTCCGACAGTCTAAGTCGTTGTGTCCTTGGGCAAGACACTTCACCCATTGCCGAATGGTGGCGTCAGTGTCGCCTCTGTCAGTGTGCCCCAGGGCAGCTGTGGCTACAACGTAGCTTGCCATCACCAGTGTGTGTGAATGGGTGGATGACTAAATGTAATGTAAAGCGCTTTGGGGTCCATAGGGACTAAGTAAAGCGCTATACAAATACAGGCCATTTACCATCTTACAATGCTGTGATTGCAGCCATTCCCCAACTCTCTGTGAATGGTACTCATGGCCTTTGATCAGTGGGTTTTGATGAGGGGTTGTTGATCAATGGTCATGAGAATTTGCATATTAACAATCAAAGAACTGACCTCACAGCCTATTGTTCCCAGTGTACTAGTTTCAGTCAGTGGTGCTAGTTTCAGTCATTATGGAAATGTACTGTTTATAAGATTGGGGAAACCTGCAGTCAGCTGAGACTGAAGAAGTCACTCGGATGAGTGACGAAACGTTTCTCCCACTGAAAACGCTACGTCCAGATGAACAGAATCAACTTTTGGGGATTTACTTACCTGGATGATTGAGCATGCATCAAGACATTCTAGCATTAAAAAAAATATTTTTTTATTGATTGAAGAGCTTTCACATACTGGTGAATTAACCATCACAGTAAATTTTAAAGCATTGTAAAAAAATTATTTTATTTCAGAATTTAAGCTATCAAAGCACATTTTTTCAGTGTAGCTAATAAAGGGTGTTCCTTTGAAATGGCCCACAGTACTGCTTATAAACATGTTTTATCAGGTTACAGTGGTTCAACCTCAGCTCAACCCATGTGTCAAAGTGTTGAAGTGTAATTGGGAAAGATACTGAACCCTAAGAACTGCCTTTGATGTGTGTCATCACTGTGTGTGAGTAAAAGTATAAATGTAAATGAAAGGGATACAAAGTGCCGTGAACATGTGGTCTGTGAAGCTCTCTGAGTGGTCAGTAAGAGCAGAAAATGTAAATGCAATCCATTTACCATGGGAGTGCTGTTCAAATGCATTTAAGGATGAGACATATATAAATATCAAGAGTTCATGTTACAAAGTAGCAGTATTTAAAATGTAACCTCAATACACCTCAATCAAGACATTCTTGACCCAAATATCTTCCAACAAGTGGCTGATACACATGTTTACACTTTACATTATACCTCTGTGCTCTCTTGTAATTGTCCTTACGGTGTTTTTGCCGTGTCCGCTGGAACTGAGGCAGCCAGCCATGCATGGAGAGATGTAAGTGATGCCGCTATCTGAGCAAACGGGGTCCCACTCCTCTGCTGAACACAAGCAGTCCCTGTTACACTCAGAGAAGAGCATTTCTCTGCTGTACAATATACCTTTTGTCCTGCAAGGGAGTGAAACAATGGATATTTTGATCTACAGTGGACACAGGAAGGTAGTTGCTAAATAAGTGATATTTGTCTCAACACTGACCCATTGTACGATACAGTGAGCCCCGCTATGGGTATGTTATCACACTTGGTGCCAAACTGCAGCAGCATGAGGAGATAGGACATAAAGGATGTTGCAAAGGAAAGCTGAGCTCCTGATACCACACTCAGCTTATACCTCTTCATCAGCAGCCCTCCGAGGAAGATCCCTATTGCCACTGCTGGCAGGTTCAGGACACCTGAAGGAAACACAGGGAAATATTTATACTTCATACATCATATCACATATACATACTTTATACCAAGCACATTTTCCTTAATGATTATTAATAATTTGTTTGTTAGATGTTAAATATTTGAGTGCATTTTGATCATTTAAACCTTATCTAAAAGTACACACTGCTTATTCACAGAAGGTGAACGCGTGCCAATGTGTGCCTTCTGTTTACACACAATGAAACATTGACATTTGGTGATGTATTCTAAAACCAAGGACCTTCCTGGAAGTCACTGCAGAATCACACTAATGAGTATTTACTGTAATAACTTTGTTTGATATATCTTTAGCATTTAAGTGAAGTCTTTTTTTTCCTGTTTTCTTGGTGTTCTTGTACAATACTACGGAAAAATCTTGAGCATTTCTTCCGCATTTCTTTGAATTTCCAAAGAGACTTTTTTGTAATTATTTTAGATTGGTCTTGAGCAATCGTTCTCCAGGCTTTCTGAAGGTCTGTCATAGTTTGTTTTGGATAATGATTGCTTTTTCAGAGAAATGTTTTAAACACTGATCTGTTATTCAAGCATACTGAAGGCACCTAATTTAAGGGATGAATCAGTATTAGATACAAGCAGCTGGTTGCAAAGTCAAATAATTTGCTCCCATTTCTTTAGCTGAATCTATGAAAGATTCAAAAGATGACATAGTTTGACAGACATTTTTGGCACAAACAAAGTGATTCCCAGAGAGCTGTTTGCCAAAAGCCTGGCATGGTGTGTAATGTGTCCTCAAACCATTCGTGGAAAGTGGACAAGTGGAGGACGGAAGAAGAAGTGGCACACCTAAAAAAGTTGCTATAGCACCAATCTCCTTCAAAGGTGGGACACCTAGGTCAACACAAGGAATGTCATCATCACAAACATCAGAACCCGTCAGGATTTTCAACTCAACTAATCATGTTAAGATAGTACTCTTAATTTCCTTTTTCGCACTATTTTTCTTTACTGGAATATCAAAGTGTGCCGCAATACTCAACGAGTCATCTATACGACATAACTCAAACTTCTCAGAACTCGAAGCACGAATGAAATCTTGTAAATCAAAATCCATACTTAAATACAAGGCAGTCACATAGTACCAAATGTCAGAATTGTCTACAGCTCCGGAAAATAGATCCTGGATGAGCCCCCACTTGTGTTACAACCCGGCTCAAAAGCTGCAACATAAATAAGGAGAAGAATACCAGAATTTCAGTGAGAAGAGGTTTTATCTTAAAATGCACAGCAGGTTGGCTAAAATGGCTGGTACCACCAAGGCAAAAACTAGTGAGCCTCTCTCTGAAAGCCTGCTTCAGGTATGCTTTTATCCACACCTGAGTAGGTGTGGTCAATTAGCACCAGCTGAACACACTGAGGAGATTAGGGGCTGCAGAAGGGCGTAACACTGTTGCCAGCAAATTAACAGTATCTAAAAGTCATGCTCTGAAGAAATAGGAAAAAATCTAATAATAAAAAAAAAAAAAAGATCTGACACAGGATGTGAGAGATGCATGTCTCAGAGGAATGTTGGCTGTGAAGAAGCCATCCTGAAGGAAGGGAAATGAGAAAAGGCAGGGTTGGCGCTGGGTATCTATACACCTACGAGTACAGTTCTCCTTCACAGGCTGTCCTCTCCATACCTGTTCTGAGTTGATTTATCAAGCTCTGAAGCAGTGTGGGATCATTTTGACAGAGAACAGAACAAAAGGCAGCAAAAGGAGAGCTTTGCATGTTTTTAAAGAAGCCTGGAGAACTATTCCTGAAGGGTAGCAAATTAAAAGAAAGTTTCTCTTGGAGTGTTCAGGCTGTGTTGTGTTGGTGGTCATTGCAAATACTGACCTTCAAGCTTGATAGAGTTGTAAAAACGCTATTTTCATGTATGTTTGAACACGTGTCAATAAATTACTGCGCCTATGTTCCACTTTTCTATCAAAAGTTCAATATGAACACATAATTTATTGATTTCATTATTTTTACCTATGAGGAAGTTTGCCCTGGATGCAGACTGTCCAAACTGTTGCTCCATGTATTTGGCTTTAAAGGTGAGTAGACCGATGAATGCATTGAACTTCAGGATGCTCCCGCAAAGAAGCAGGAAGTAAGCAGGAGTTCCTAACAGACGCCTCAATGATGGAAGGAACCCTGGGCAGGAACATCCACAAAAATCACGTAAGATCCATCAACCTGCACATGCAAACACAGACGACGACTCTACCTTTGGCAATTTCAGTCAGCTTGAAGTTTTGGTTGTTGTTTTGCGCATCCTCTGTCTCGTTTAGGATCTCGCAGACTGGAGTTTCATGGTTTTCTTCACTCTCCTGCTTGGGCATCGAACGGGGCAGAAACCAGAAGGGAATGCTGGAGATAAGCAGAAGGCCAGAGGACACAAGAAAACCCATCCACCAAGCACCCACCCAGCGGGAATCTTTAGGAGTGATGGTCACACTTTCTATGTAAAAGAGAAGAATTTTCAAGTTTTCTTTAGGAAGTCTTCAAATAAAGGCTTCACATAAACAAGTCTCAATCAAAATATCTCTGTTGACAAAAGTGTAGACTGGCTAAAATGTTTTTAACTTTGTGAAAGGCACGGTTGTTCTTTAACTCTTGTTACCCCCATCCAGCTTCTTGGCCTTACACAATACATAAACTTGATTTGTTAGACAAAGACAGTTTTTGTCATTTTAGCCTCCAGACACCATCACATTCAATGTCAACCCAAATAATCATGATGTGATTGAAGTGCAGACTTTAAACTTTTAACTTTAATTTAAAAAAAATGTTTTCATTAACTTTACAGTCAATTTGAAATATTTGATTTAAAATCCAATATGGTAGTATATAGGCAAAATTGCGGAAAAATGTGTCGTTGCCTAAAAAAATCTAAATGTGTACATTTTCTTTTTGTTTCTAACGCAGACAGGTTTTTATATTCTTTCAGCTAAAATCACTGCTTGGAATTTTGTGAGCTTTTGCCATCTATCGGATACTTTTAAGATGAGCTCTAACCATAATGAGTCATGTATCATGTAAAAAACAAAAAACAAAACCCAGACACACAAAGAAAAACCTTACCCATATCAACATATCCAATGTCAACATATAGTCTGGCACAATAGGAACCCAAAAGGAAGCCAAACATGGGACCCAGTAGAGTAATGGTCTGGAGACAAGCTGCCAATGACAAAATAGATCAGAAGTCTACGATGTGATATTAAACAATCTAAAGAAGGGTCTCAAACTTAAATGAGCTGTGGGCCACTACTGGCACTGTCATCTCATTGGAGGGCCACTTTAGTGGTCAAGTAGTACAAAAAAAACCAAAACAAGTGAAAACAAGAAAGCACCCACAAATATTTCCAAAAATGTTTTCTTTTGTTTGTTTTTTAAAATTTCCAGTATTGTATCACAAGACAAAATTGCAAACATCAATGCAATTTTTTTTACCTCACTCTTAACTAACTGAAGCCTTTCATTGAACTACCAAATAAACACAATGGTACCCTCTTTCTGGCCAGACACGTGGCCAGAATAATTTTGTTCATATTTAAAAAAAAAAAAAATGCAGACATAAGTGTACGCATCAGTTTTTGACTCTTTCACTAAACTAACACAGCCAATCCCTCCACATGTTTGTACTCTCTGCTCAAATTGCCTTCATATTAGATCATTTTTTGCTTTTTAAAGAACTTATTTTAACATTGCACTTAACAACAAACACAACCTCCCTAACAAAAAAACATCAAGGGCCAAATTGCATTATATGTCTTCACGTTGATATAAGGGCCATAAGTAGGGGTGAGGTGGGCCGCAAGTGGTCCCCGAGCGGCAGGTTTGAGACCCCTGATCTAAAGGATAGGATGTAAAATGAGATATTTCCTTGACCCTCAGTTAAATTTACTGAATACGAGATTAATTGTAGGTTTACTCTGATAAAAATCACACATTAACCAGCATAAAAATGCTGTACATACAGGAATGATGAACGTGTGTATTCTCACATGGCTTAGAGGGCATTTTAAGGAATTTATTTATTAAGTAACACCTTTTAAGTCAGGTGGAAGACTTTAAAATCCCTTTGAACCCCATATTACCAATATAAAAAGGGGAGTTTTCCGCCTTAGCAAAGTCATCGATGTAGGAGATGCCAAGAGGTGTGACTGGAGTTTCTCCAATCCCCCGCAGAGCATTCCCCAGGAATACGTAGATCCACATGCTGGAACCAGAATCTCTCACACAGGCTGCATAATGACACAAACTAGAAATCTGTGATATTGATTTTGTTACAAAGAGGTTTAACACAGTGGATCGCACAGCATCAAAGTTATACATGGAGCATGCGTACTACAATAAAAAAAACACACCAAATATTGCATGGATGATCAGGTTCACCAGTATTTTCCTGGCTCTGAATAAGCTTTTCAGACTTAACAGCCTCAGCCTGATCACAACGCACCAGTGTCTTTTCTTGTTCTTTCTCAGTATTTAGTAAACAAAAAAAAATACATTCTTTACTCAGTAAAATATGAAATATTTATGATATTTAATAATGATCTATGAAAATATATCACAATATGCCCAAGGTGCTGATTAAAGCAATGCAAGGAGTGGGAGTGGAGGGGCCAAAAATTCCTCTATGCAGGAAAAAGCCCAGTTACATGAAAAGGAGAAAGACACAGTTTTACATCTATATCTGCTATATCTGCTTTTTCATTACGGAGACTACGTCAAACAAGACATGAATAAAATCTGCCGATATTCAGTATCATCTTAATAGTGGCTTGTTGTATACCACCACATTGTATGTGACTTCCATTATATTTCTTTCCAAATACGTCTCATCTGAATAGCTGAACAGGATCAATAGATTGCATTTTGTGAGAGCATCACATGGTTTTGTGAGAAGCAGAATTAATTATAGTTTAACAATAGTGAGGCTGAAGCAACATTGCAACTAAAGCCCATCTCAGGGACCAAAATTAATGGGAACAAGAGGAGCTCCTAAAAACACTGAAAAACACATGGGCACACAGAGCCAAACTGAATTCATTACCATAAATATTACAAATGTCTGCTTTCTTATTATTCTGCCTCCTTTCAGTCTTTTCTTTTTAAAAGTCATCTGTCGTTGGCTAGCTCTGGAGTCTGCGTCCGGGCTTATTGTTGCGGACGTGCACGATGTTGTGTCTTTGTTTATTCCTGGTGACAAAGATGCACCAGGAGAGAGCTGATTGGCCGGTGAGTTGTTAGTAGGTTTAACAAGGTTTCATGTTAAAGTTTCATGTTTTTTGTAAAAGAAAATTTACAAAAACCATGAGTTTTAAGCAATAATAGCTTACATTGCAATGCTATTCTCTCCTATTTACAGGTATTTACTGTACACACTGCAGCAGAAAGCAGAAATGCATTTGACTGCACTAAATAGTAAAAGTGAATGTTTTACTATCTTTAATTATATTTAATCCTGGCATGTATTCCACACTCTTACCTTTATTGTCCTCCAACGAAGGCTCTATTTGAATTTCTGGCACGTGATCTAGTGTTTTCAGAGGATCCACACAGGCAGCAATGCTCAGATTATCATTCTGAAAGACCTGAATCACCGTGTCATACTTATACCTGCAAAAAACAAACAAGCAGTCCATGTTAATTTCTTCTGTCATCGTTTTTGCTTATAGAAGTTTCTCATTTAAATTTGACCATTACCGTCCCATGAAGAAATGTGTGAGGCCAGTGAGAAACGCTCCCACAGCCATGAGGAAACAGCCCGCAGCGATGAGCCTGGGTCGGTGCAGCTTAGCCCCAAAATGGCTGACCACGGCTAGAAACAACAAGTTGCCTACACACACACCCCAAAAAAGATTGAAATCAAGTAAGCAAAAAGAAAAAAGCGTTTATTTTTAAATTAACTGATTGATGTTACCCATCTCAAAACTGCCATCTATGAGACCAATGTGTGTGCTGGAGAGGTCAAAGCGCCTCTCTATCTGAGTGATGGAGCTCTTCATGTAGGTTCCTGTCAGGGCTTTGGAGAAATAGGCGAAGGAAAGTGCTACAATAAACAGCTGGAAGACAGAAAACAGAAGACAATAATATAAAAACTCACATTCTAATAATGCAAAGATGTTCTGGATAAAACCAGGACTATGTGTCTACATACCCAAACAATGTCATAGTGTAATCATGGAAATGATTCTGCCCCCTTTTCTGAGTCTCCACTACCTTCTACTGTGTAACTGTGGTCCTTGTTTAATGTTGCATTACCCCTTTATTCTTAACTTGAACTACAACTTATGTTGTGTTGAATCAGTGCACAAAATCTGGTGTAATGTGTTGACATCACAGTTAACAACAATAAGCTTTTTTTTTAAATTTTGAGACATTCTGTCTCAAAATTAATGGAAAAAGAATGTGGAAAAAGAAAGGGATGAAAACAAGAAATATGATGACTCCAGTGTACTGCTGTAATCAGGCAAAGCGTAGCTCAGGGCAGCTACAGAAGTGTCTGACGAAAGCTCATTTAGAGAATTTGGCATGCTGAGATTTTCAGTAATGACACAAGATCAGCTCTTGGCTTGATTTTACCTACTTTGGGAAAAACATATCTCTGAAAATGTTGTTCAATCAACTGAAAACAGATGTGCATCTGGCTTTCTGAGCATTTATCCACCTATCATCTATCTTTAGCCTGTGCCGGGTCAAAAGGGGAGGCTGTTAGAGCTCACTCTAGCGAGAGATGCGCACAGGCACGACAGGTTTCCTGCCTAGTGCAGGGCTGACACATGAAGAGAAAAACATTTACAGTTATGGGCAATTTTGTGTCACTGATTCACCAAAACCTGAATGTCTTTAGAGGAAACTACAACAAGTCTAAACAGGCAGCAGTGCCAGCAGGGTAAGAGTTTAAACCCAGAGCCTTCTCGCTGTGAGGAGACAGCGCTAACAACTGCACCACCTACTGCCTTTTACGCTTTTAACTGGCATTTTTATCTGGGCCACTTTACACTGAGTGCATCAACAGAATGAACCACAGCCCGAGTTCAAAAGCAGGATAACAAAGGTGTCAGAGTGTTGATCACAGATAGCTTCAGTACTTTGAGATTGGAGAAGCCAGGGCGCTTTCTGATCTTGTGGTCGACAGGGCTACACAGAGCCTCTTCGCTGGTCATCTTGGCTGTGTCCTGTGCTGTGTTTTCCATTTTCCTCTTGGTCTTCCTTTCCTTAGAGTACTAGTTTAATAGAGGAGAAAATATATTTCAGCTGCATTCATCTAATAAAACTTTACTGTGGGTATTTTCTGATTTGCTTATTTATAAAAGCCAGTGTACATATATTTAGGTTTAAGTTTGTGATCAATGACACTTTAAAAAAGAAGTGTTTGCCTCGGTACATCATCATAGCAGATTTTGAAATCAAACAATGAAATGGAGGACTATGTATAAATAAAATAAATAGCTATAATTCCTAAACAGCTATTATACACTTTTGGTAAACTACTTGAATTGAAGCTGAACATCTACACTTTAGTCACATGCAGATTGTTCGCGGTGTTGCAAAAAGGCAAAATTACAAAGAATGCGCCATTGTCCCAGAAAGTGAATTCTGTTGCTCTGTGTCTTCAGTGGGAGAAATGTTTCATCATTTATGTTTATCCTTGTAAACATAAGTGCATAATTTGCATAAGAAACTGGCACCGCTGACTAACAATGGACTATGAGGTCAGGTTCATGTTCATTAATATGCAAATTATCTTGACGATTGATCAATGGCCATGAGTACTATTCAGAGAGAGTTTAAGAATGGCTACAAGACCCCCCACTCAAACCAGCGTTCCTTCCTGCCCAGGATGTCATCCTCATCACTTAAAGAGTAGCGACTGGGCTGTAGGTGTGACCAGGTTTCAGTGTCCTGGCCTCACAAAGTTACTCTTCAGTGATGTTGTCCTCTAGCCAGTGTGTATTTTCCAGTATAGGTTATCTCACAGCAAATATACTATACTATATTTATAAGATTAGGGAAATCTGCAGTCAGCTGAGACTGAGGACGTCACTGGGATCTGTGACAAAACAATTCTCCCATTGACAGCTTCCTGTGATTTCCTTACCTGGATGACCAAGCATGCATTAAGACATTAAAACATACCATTGTCCAAAAACCTGGACCTAATAGTATAGATAAATCAGTAAAATGAAGGATGCATATACAAAAAGTTAGAAAAAGGAGATAAGCCATAAGAAAATGATACCAATTGCAAATGATGCAGTTGTAACGAGAAGCTATTCATCTTTACTCAGCCCAAAATCATACCTATGTGCAAAACCTGAGTAAGACCATTGCTCAGAACACTGTGATGTTTCTGTATAACAGTCAGGTAAAAAAGAAAGGTGTCTGTTAATCAAATACACTTGATTAACCGATCATCACTGAGTCTGAGCACCTCTACAAAAAACACAGGCTTTGGCATGTTGGCATTTGTGTTTATACGCATACAAGTGTGTTAACACCATGTCACAATCTTCCCAGGAGTGTACAATCTAGAAAAATTAATCCCAGGGTCAGACCATGTAATGCTTAGAGCAATTGTAAAAAAAACCTGAAAGCTACATCTCAAACTCTACAGACCTCAGCGAGCAAGTTAAATGTTAAAGTTCATGACAGTGCATTTAGAAAAAACTGAACAAGTATTCGTTGTTGCCAAGAGAAAGCCTCCTCTCTAAAATACCATGACTGCTTGGCTTGGGTTTGCAGTGTTGCACCTAAAAAAAATCCCAAGATTTCTTGAACAATATCCTTTGGGCAGACAAGAACAAAGTGCTTTTGGTCATGATGAACAGCGGCACATTTGGTGAAAAGCCAAATACAGTACAGCAGCACACACCTCAAACCTACCAAGCACAGTGGTGGAGCGCTGATAATTTGAGCTTGTTTTATAGCCACAGAACCTGGCCACCTTGCAGTCAACTTGAGTCAACCATGAACTCCTCTGCACACCAAAGTATTCCAGAGTCAAATGTGAGACTGTCTGTCCGACTGTTAAAGCTTAGCTGAAACTTGATAACACAATGCAATACAATCTCACGCACAGCAACAAATTTCCAACAGGGTACTCGAAAAAGAAAGTGTTGCAATGATCCAGTCAAAATCCTTTGGAATGTGGGACCTGAGCTGTGCATAAACAAATGACCCCAAAACTCAATGAACTGAAGCAAAGCTGTAATTTTTCCATGACGATCATGACGATGTAAGAGACTAATAAAGACATACAGAAAACCATTAATCCAAGTTATTGCTGCTAAAATTGGCTCTATATGCTACTGAATCGTGTTTTTTTTCTTATTCACAGGACTCTATAAACAATTCTAAACACTTTTTACAGTGCAAAGTCAATCCTTTTGGTTCCAATGCACAAGTCTGTTTTCAGTGATGGAAAGGAGGTGAAATCTAAAAACAGATGGTACCTGCGTCACCTGTGTCAGGTGCTCCAGACAAAGCCCATATCAGGAAGAAAAACTCTCCAGTGACAACTTTGGCAGCACTGATCTGTTAAAAAAACTGTGGGGGTGAAAATCTGACAGAAAAGTCCGTATGTTTTTGTCTCATAACTCCATAAATCCTTTTCAACTTCAGACTTGTTAATACTCCCACTCAAAGTGCGGCTTAACCTTACTGTCTAAGTCGTTCTTGACCTACAAGCTCACCTTATCCTTGGTGTAAGGAATTTGAAGAAATTTAGATGTATTACTTTTAGTAATAACTAGAGGAATCGTTAGTAAAATCACAACTGCAAAAGAAGCGCTTGGGAAGTTTAATGAAATACCTAGTGCATCTTCAGGTGAAAGGGACTATGGTCTCCCCCTTCTTCTTCCTCTTTTGCTCCTCTTTAAGCAGCCATATATTGGTCTTCCTACCTAGAGCAGACAGATCTGTTCTCCCTGAGCTCCTATTCTCCCGTCTGAGGGCAAAGCTTTTGCTTGGTACAAGCAGACAAAAGGCCTCACACATTTTTATTCCAAACACATGCCAGCTAGTCCTTCCAGTGGGTGGTTGGATTTAGTGGGGGTTAAAGGGGTAAGGAGGAGGTGTGGGGGCGAAGATTAATAACTTCAAACCAGTCCCTAAGGATTTTTATTTTTCCTCACAGGGTAAAACATCAGGTGCATGGTGACGAATTATACGGGATTAAAAGTCTGTTTAAAAAGTATGTTTGTGTAAAAGGGAACTGTCAGAGTGGTGAATGTTCAAGCAGCATTTCACGCACCAAATGATACCAGATGAGTTGGATGGATTTGATGATGACCTCAAATGTGGAACAATATGTCTCTGTATTAACCTCTGCCCGAGAATGTGCTATTAGTCCAGTGACCGCAGGAGGGGTCCTGGCAGCCAAGCAGCAGGTCACACAATCAGCTTTGTCCCTGCAAACATTCCAGGGATTATGATTAGGGCCTTCACATTCCTGCACAGCAACAGCGTGGGACACATTTACTAATTACCAGAAATTATACTTGTCTCCAGAAAAGTACAGTTGACTTGAATACTTTACACGTCTTCTGCTACTATATTTAATTACAAGTGCATTCAGACAGGGATGCTGGCCATAACTGCAGCACTCAGTTTTAGACTAACAGCAGCTGTACTGCCTGGAAAAAAGATGATTTTTTAAAGATTCAATTTGTTAATGTTATTCTTTCAATTTTGCTTTAAAATCTGATTATTTTTGGTTTGTGTAAATAGAAGTTGTGAGAGTACTGAAGTTGCATATGTTTTCCGTGGATATTTTCTTGTGTAGAGCACAGCCTGCAGGTGAAATGAGATAACACTTAATGCTACTAAGCATGTCATGGGATTCAGTTAACTGTTTTACCACGATGATTAAAAGTGTAACATAAAAAAGCCAACATCTTAAATCTTATCTAGACCAAACTAAAGCGGGTCAAATAGTCATTTTAGCAATAAAGGGGATTAGAAGTAATAACATAAAGGAGGTTATAACATTTACAACACTTTACACAGCGTGGCTTAAGTTCAAACATAGTCTCTAGGCCAATAAGAGAAAGGGGAGCAGTATTTAGCAAGTGGAAATTAAACACAGGAGAGTCAATGTTTGTTTAAAAAAGCTTATGTAATTTTAAAAAGCCAGGTTATGTAATCCAAACCTTCAACTTTAAACTAGGCAACGTGATGAAAATGCAAAAAAGGAAACAAGCAAACAGTGACAGTAAGTACCAGAAAAACACTGAAATGACTGAAAAAAGATGTACCCTAACACTACAAAAGCAGAACATTTCTTTTTATTTCAGGAGAATCAGTTTGAATCAATGTTCTCAAACGGCTCTGTAGACTCACAACTGGAAACACAGAGACTGAATCACTGAAAAAAAAAGATTCATAACCACACTGGTGACCTTGCCAGACTTTCTTGTAGTTTTCTAAAGTGGTTTTGAGAAATAGTTCTCCGGGATTTCCAGCAAGTCCGGTTCTTTTTCGGTCCAATTTTCAGTGAAATCACTTAACTTTGCACAGAACATTTTTAATCCGGTGATTTCTTTTGTTTATTTTACGAAAAATGCCAGCAACAGCAAAGTTCACCATGGTGTGTAGTGTGTTCTTAAAAAAGTTTAGAAAACTGGACAAATGGAAGACAAAAGATGTGGCAGGCCTTAAAGTTCATATCCAACAGATAAACAGTATCTGAAAGTCATGCTCTAAAGAAATAGGAAAAAATATTTATATAACAAAACGTAACAGTGGAACTGTTACGTTTTTATACAAAAGGCAGCCAACATCAAAAGAAGAGCTTTGAATGTCCTTTAACAAACCTGGAGAACCCTTCCTGAAGAAATTACAGGAAAGCTTGGCTAAGAGAGTTCAGGCTGTGTCGAAGAATAAAGGTGGTCGTAAAGAATTGTACAAATTCTTACTTTGTCTTGTATATTGTATTTACCTGTTAGTTTGTCACTATTAATTGCTACTCTGTTTTAAATAATGTAACATATTGTAGAGCTTGTTGATTCATAACTTAGTGAGTGTATAGAGAATTCTGTCACTTTTAGAGTGAAAGGATAAAATGAATTGTTATTCAAAAAAATGCAGAAAAAAATGTATCTGGACAAAACTGGTCTTTAATGCAAGAGATATTTTTCAAGGACAAAAAAGAAATTGTAAAAAGGTTGAAAAGATTTTCAAGCAACAAACTCAAATATATCTAAGACTATATAGAACTCATCATTATTGCTAGTAATTTTGTCTAGTGATTGATAATACATTCAGACAACAACCATGGTGTAGGAAAGTAAAACAAAATAAAATCCAAGTTCTCATTTATCTCACTCACTCTTATTCTACTGCCTCAACCATTGTGCACTTTTTCCAAGCAAACACTGTTGAGTCGAGGATTCTGTGAACTCTCATGACCTTTGGATTTGTGTGTTACAATGTGATGTAACATATGTGTCTGAAAGGCTACCTCTTCAGAATAAAGGTTACCTCAAGCTGTTAAATGCAACTAACTTTCAATGGCCCCCTCATCTTCCTCTCTTTCCTGGCTCAAAATGCATGTGCATTAAAAAATGTGTGTCAAAGTTTGTGAGGTATTAAACTGGAAACATGGCTGACAAGCTCATCTGGAGCTGGTGCAAAACTGTCTCTGAATGGCTAATGAGCCTTCACAATCAGTTTGATTAGCACGTATATAAAGCAGCTCAATTATGCATATTTCAGGAAGGACATTCAAACAACGAATTCACATTTTCAGTGGATACTGAGATCCTATTCTGTATGTTTATTTGACAACATGTAAATGTCTGTCACATCTACTGTAACTTAGTACAAATAAACTTATAGACTTAATAAAATAATATGTTACTCTACTAATTTCACATTTTAGGAAATATGCTAAGTCCATTCTCTAACTTAGTAAGAACCGGACTTAGAATATTTCCTAAAAATTACTGTTTCAGCAAGGCTAGCTGTAACATCAAGTATCTCTAAGACACAGTTAGCGATATGCTGTTTGTCTTTTCGTAGCTGTATATCAAAGTCACTGTTGCTAGCTAAGAAATACTGTAGCACAGCTAACTCTCCGTGACTTCTGGAGTTTCTATTCTACATGGCTTTAGCAGATGTGAGATTTAGAGATGCTAGAGGTGTTTGTTACCTTTAGACGGCTACCTATTTTTCCATGTTTCTACTCTTTGTGTTATACGAAGGTAAGAGACTTCACATAGACAAAGGAGTGGTATTGATTTTTAGAAAATTGCACATAAGCGTATTCCGCCAAAACTTTATATTGTATATTTATGAAATTAGCTAATAAAAAATTATTACCAGGTTATGCTACCACAAGCAGTATGTGGTACATATAGTATATACATGTCTGTCAAACTATTACTCCACAAAATCACTGTTAAAATAAGCTTGTAAGGTAAGACATTGTTAGCTTTACCTGACCTAATGCTGTTTGAGTTTAAACAGAGGAACGGAGACAAGCTTGTTTCGAAAATCTGACACGTTTTCTTCTTACTTTGTCTCAGCATACATGAACTGTGTGTTTCTGCTCAGGTGTGTTGCTGACAGATATTAAGAAAAGCATGTGTCCCTGCTCTGTTTTCTTGACTGCATGTTCATGTACTGTATAAAATGTGTCATTTTAGTTTTATTAAGCTTTGTTGCATTTTAGAGCTTTGTTACCTGAAAGAACGAGGTTTACTGCTTAATTCCGAAAAGTACTGATGCTGTAGAATTACCAATATTTGGTCCAGTATGGATGCAGCACAATATGCAGGCATTCACTTGTATTTAACAATAGTGTGGCCTTCTTAAAACACATTAAATAGTGCACTCCATGCCCATGTCTTCTTTGTCTGCAATGTTGATATTGGCATGTCCATTGGCCACTGCATTACTCTCCTGTCCATTTTCTTTGGACTGATTCTTCAGTGCTATTTTCTTCTGTTTCTTGACAATGTTGTAGTAGAGGTAGCCCCATAGTGTGTTGGTCAAGAAGTAGAGTCCAGTAATCATTCCTAGGTATGTAACTCTGAAAGTAAAGTACATCGTAAGAAATTACTGAAAATTCATCTGTCTGATTGCTTGCTCTAATTTGTATGTTAAACGTTTTTGTTTGCACAAAACATATATTTGTACAAGTCAAACTGTCTGTGTACAAGTTTAGGTACACAAAATTCTATAAAATATATAAAGATGATCATTTCACTGGTTAGAAACCACTGCATTCAGGTAATTAAACTGTGGTACATTACAAGTGACATATTCAAGCACAATGATGACGATAGCTTTAACTGTACCTAAACGCATTAGCATTATAGAGTCTGCATGCTCCACGGCCACCACAATGCTTTGTACCCCACTTCAAACAGGTTCGGTCAATCATTGCTCCAAAATATATAGGTGGAGGGATGCCACCTGTAAAACAAATCACATGTGATTAAAAAACAACTTTACCCCTAAAGGCTCGGTGTGTGGGTTGGGTTTTAGTTTTAGTACTCACCCAGAGTTCTTACGATCAGTGTCTGCATACCCAAAGCCAGTGACTTCAAGTCTGGTTGTATAGACCTGAATTATTGACCAAATTATACTATATCAGATACACATGTTAGCATTAAAACACACAATAAGATGGTAATAGTGTGATTTGGTTCTTAGAGAAGATGTGCTGGAAAGTGTGTCCTTGTTTAGACCTGCTGTCAATGAGCGTCCTAAGGACCGTGTGAGTCACAATCAAATGAAGATTTTTGCTTTGGGTTTTTGAATTTTTTGACCTATCAGATTGGAACTTTAAATTCAATTAATATCGTATCAGATAATTTAAAGAGAAAAAACAGTACGCAATCATCAACTGGGAAAATTAACACCAATTGTAGGCATATTTAGTGTACATAGTAGTTCTCTTTTTTGAGCAAAAGAGTTGCTAACTTTTTTCATAATAATTTAAAAACAACAGGTCTTTTAAGGAGTAGATCTCCTTCGGTTCCAGTTTCAGTGATTATAGTCCACACATGATCTACTCTGCATATGTTCAGAGGATATGCAGAGTAGATGGAGTGGTAATGAATTTCAGCAAAGCTGCACATAAGGTTTATATTTTATATTTATGAAATTACTTCATGAAAATGTTACCAGGTTATGCTACCACAAACAGTATATGGTACATATAGTGTTGGGGAGTAACGGAATACGTGTACCGGCGTTACATATTTAAAACACGAAATATGAGTAACTGTATTCCGTTACAGTTACCATTTAAAAAGGTGGTATTCAGAATACAGTTACTTTGTTGAAATAAATAGATTACACAGCGCCTTTTCCTGTTTCATATGTTAGGCTTTGCCCTCTCTACTTTTGGTAATTCTGCGCTGGTGGAAACCCAAACAAAACCCGCATTAAGAGGCTCTAATGCCTGTGTCTCAATCTCGCGGCCCATGTCACCCCTACTTGCAGCCTGCATAATGATGCGAAAAAAATATTTTTAAAAATTATTATTCAAAAAATAATTTAATATGAAGGCAATAGGCAGAGTGTTACAGGCATAGCCCTAAAGAATGTAGCCTCATGGGCAGTGTAGTCCATGCTGCAGGGAGAATGGACTGCCATACCCGTTATGTGTCTGTGAGTGAGGGAGGGAGAAAAAGGAGAGTCGAACAGTACGAGATGTCACTGAGCAGAAACAGGAGATGTAAGCATGTAAACATAATAATAACCACTAGAGTTGGATGTCTCGAGACCACTTTTACGTGGTCTTGGTCTCGTCTTGGTCTCAACGGACTTTAACTTGGTCTTGTCTTGGTCTCGACTGACTTTGGTCTCGGTCTTGGTCTCGCGTTTGGTCTTTTGGAGTGTAATTTGTTAGTTAGATGACAACTGTATAAAACAAAAACAACACACGAAGCAGAGAGCGCACCGTCGTAAATTCCCCCTAATTTTGGTATGATCCGAGCTCAGGCACTAGGCGACTGAGCACAGCACCTATGTGAGCCAGGGGGGAGAAGCTGCTGCCTGCGAGTTTGCTGCAGACAGAGGAGCGCTTAAGTTTGACCAGGTACCAAAGCAAATCATTCGTACTGTACAAGTAATGTAAATATGACGGTGTATCACAAAAGATTGATATCAAACTGATCACTTGGTTGCGTTACTTGCTCTTCGAGTGAATCAACAAATGGATAAATAAAAAGCCGAACAACAATGCTGTTTTTTTAGAGAGTCTTAGCTTACATTTCATATTTTCAGTTGTTACCCTCCACGGCTAAACAAATTCTCTAAATCGGTTTCAGTTATGTACTGATGAACACAACAATGGACATAAGGAGCTTCTTTCAAAGAAAAAACTCAGGTAGATGTTATTTTATATATTATGCTTTGTATGTTGTTCAGTATATTTCTATGCAAAACAAAAGGAATTTCAATACACAGCAGTATATTCACAGTTGAAACCAGATGTTTACATACACTTTCGGGAGAAAACATAAAAACTTTTTTTTTTTTTACTGTTAAACATCAATTTAGAGTAAACTTGTTTTGTTTTAGATAAATAAATGTTGAAATATCTTTTGAATTAGTTAAATGTCAGAATAAAAAGAGGGAGCTGTCTATTTTACCACTTTCATCAAATTTAGGAGTACATATACACTAAGTTTATTGTTAATTAATAAGAAAACTCCAGACGATTCCATTCTGAGCTTAAGAAGCTTCTGATAGGTTAGTAGAGTCCATGTGAGTAAACTGGTGGCACACCTGTGGATGCATATAAGACACCCCCAACACACAGAGCCTGTTTCTGTGACATGGGAAAAATCAAGAGATGTCAACCAAAACACCAGGAAAAGAATTGTGGAGCTCCATAAGTGTGGCTCAATTTTGAATACAATTTGGTGCCATTTGCAATTAAGAAATACAGATAGTTTCTCTCATTACTCTTAAAGTTAACAAATATGTTTTTTATATTTATCAGTCTAAACAAATAAACATTTAGTCTGATTTGATGTTACAATTAAAAAAAGTGTTTTTATCTGAAGAGTATGTAAATATCTGGTTTCCACTGTATATTTGATGATGTTGGTGTTTGGCTTGATTGTCAGCACAAAGAGGGAGAGAGAGGAACAGAGAGGGAGAGAGAGGAACAGAGAGAGAGATGGAGAGGAGAATGAGGACAGAACAGAGATGGAACAAGAGCAGGTGAGACACACATGTTAGTCAAATGGTTGTTTGCCAAAACTCATCAGAACATGTATCTAGTACCTAGTGTAACTTTTGATTCTGGTTCTGTTTTGGTTAAGTCCTAAGTAGTCCTGATTTTGAACTGTTGTAGTCCTATTTTAATTCTGGATCAGTTCTGGGTCTGGTTGAATTGGGGTTTAGTCCCTGTGTCTTGATACAGCCCCGACTTTGTTCTGCCTTGCTGCTTAATTAAAAAAATAGTTTAAGGTGTCCTGCATATGTGATATTTATCTTTTTTGAAAAAAACTCAAAACACAGCCTAATAATCTTTCAGTCATTTCTACCCTCACTTAATTTCCTTTCGCTGCTCAGCTCTCACACAGTGGCTCAGCTATGCTCCAATCCCTCCATATTGTGGCCGTAAACGAAGATGCTTTTGGCTGCAGTTTAAAGACTTTTTTTGTCTCGGTCTTGGTCTTGGTCTTGGTCTCGTCTCGACTTGGTCTTGGTCTTGGTCTTGTCTTGGTCTCGATACCCTCTGGTCTTGGCCTTGTCTTGGTCTCGGATTAGGCAGTCTTGACTACACACACATCCTAAGGTCATGAGAGAGGTCGTACCTTCTCTTACTGATTTATGTTATAGGAGGACACCTACTCTGTATCTGTTTAAGTATAAGAGCCCTTTAGGTGGACCGCTGGACTTCTGGCACCAGCTTTGGGGAGTCATTCACAGGGTCACATCTTGACACACACACACACACACACACACACACACACACACACACACACACACGCATACCTATACATACACACAGACTGTACTCTTTGTTCACATGTATGCCTATGTAAGACGTCATATGTTAATGAACTTATGCATATTCATGTAACCTCATGTAACACAAAGAGCTCTGGTGATTTGCGTCAATAAGGGTTTGTGCTAGACAGACCCATCATTAATTGGTGCTTCTCGAGCCGGATCCTGCAATCAAACATTCACCGAGGGGAAAAGCGCCAAGCCGGAGTTTTACGCCAGTCGGGACTCATAGAAGCGCGTGCTAAAGGACCTGTGACGTAAAATTCGTCACCAGGCTGGTGGGAGAGCGTCCATTTTTCCCTCGATGGATGATGATTGACGGGATCCGAGACTGATAATGCACGCAAAAGCAACACCAAGTAAGTAGAAAGAGAGCGTTATAGCTGCGCGGGTTCACGCGAGCATGGTCGCACGGTTTCACGTGGGCCTGAGCCGTGCGGTTAAGTGCAGGCTTATGAAAAGAAAGAGAGCGATGGCTCCTTAATTGCGCGGGTTCATGCGAGTACAGTCGCACGGTTTCACGCAGGGCTATGCCGTGCAGTTCCACGCAGGCTAGTGCAGCTCAGTGACTGCATGTAAACGCGAGTCCAGGAGCGCAACAGCCATGCGGGTTCACGCAGGCTGGGGAAAGTTATAGGCCTATTTTGCGTTGTGTGTGTGCGTCTGTGTGAGTGAGTGCGGCGCAGGCACGTGGTCTGTGGCACTGGTTGTTGTTGTTATCATGGGTTCCCGAGCAAGTAAGACTGCGTCACAGGGAGACAAGACATTGATGCAAGAATTCGATCCGGGCAGCGCATTTTCTTCCGAAACAATAAGTTCCGTTGGAGCAGCCTTTCAGCGCCTCTCTCTGTCTCTCGCAAGCAAAGTTGACCCAGACAACAAAGTAAAGCTAGTTTTCGGCTACGAGCCCGACACGGAACCCGACTTATTAGCCAGAGTAGTGCTGTGCGATATGACCAAAATCTCATATCCCGATATAAGACATCTATCATCCCGATAACGATATAAATCACAAAAATTTAAATTTTTTTGTAAATTCTGTGAATCTCGGGCAGCTCGACTTGCGTGAAGTGTTCCCAGCTGGGCGTTGTGTACCTGGAGTCGAGTGTTTTAACCGATGCATGAAACGATACATTTTTAGACATAAGTTGTAACTGCTGCTGTTTTCTTTGTGACTATTTATTACACGGCGTGCTGCGGGGAAAAGCCTGTTCTAACATTTGAGTCTAAGGTTTATTTTTTAGCACCTGACGGCTCTTTTTTTTTCTCATCTGAAAATACTCTGCATACTTATTCAGAATACGTTACTCTCATTGAGTAACATAACGGAATACGTTACAAATATATTTTGGGGCATGTATTCTGTAATCTGTAGTGGAATACATTTTAAAAGTAAGCTTCCCAACACTGGGTACATATTGTATATACATGTTTGCCAAACTATAACTCCACAAAAAACTGTGGATTTTTGTTACCCCTAAAGGCTTGAACATCTGCTTAACCACAAACTTAGAAGCAGATGTTCTTTAGTCAAATTGTGTCTCTCACCTGAGCAGAACAATGTATCCTGGCGTTCCTCCACAGGCAGAAATGAACGACCCAATTACAGACAATGCCATGTAGATTTTAAATTTTATGTCACAATCATCCTTCCTGGGACACTGGCCCAGCACTGCAGATGCGTTTGCGGCTGGTCCTGCCTCATTAATGCAGGTGCAGTTATGAAAACCCTAAAAACCAAGAAGAAAAGGTTAAAAATCAGCCTTAATTGTGGTCTGTCGGTAAGTTTGAGCTGTTTTTTTATTCACAGTAAATCTTTGTCTGTTCTAAACTCTCTGTTTGTCTAGACCATCATCACCATTTCTTTGCCCATTCCGCTGGAGGTCTGGCAGCCGGCCAGGCAGGGTGAGGCATAAGTCATGCCGTTGTATGCACAGACCGGGTCCCAGTGCTTCACTGAGCAGAAGCAATGTCCATTGCACTGTGACAGCAAAGTCTGTGGGTTGTAGGACACTTGAGGGGCTCTGGTACAGACAGACAAGTAAAGACACATTAACACTGTCAGTGGAGACATTTATGAGCATATTTTTAATTTATAAGACTAAAATAAACTATTTAAGTTCCAAACATTTAGTGTAACCAAGCCTAACAAATAGATCTATAGGCTTGTGTGTCCATTACACTCACCTCTGATATGACATGGTGAGACCGGCCACCTCTGCATTGTCACACTGGACGAAAATCTGAATGGCAAGCAGGCAAAACGACCCCAAAGAAGCACTAATTGCCACCGTGGCTGCTCCGATAATACCCAACTTGAAACGCTTCAGCACAAAACCTCCAGTGATGAAACCCAGAGCTACCGCTGGCAGGTTAAATATACCTACAAGGAAGGATGGAAATGTTATAAACATGAACATTTTCAGTGTGTCAAAATTTTAGCTTTGTCATAGTAACATTTGTTCTGCAAATCAGCTTGTAACACATAAACAGGAGCACTTGAATAGTAAAATAAGTGGACTTAGGAAATGCATAAATTCCAGTTTTCCGTATATTTTCTGAACCAATTTTATTTTAACAAAAAGGTAACTCCATAATGTTTTCACAATCCAGCAAGTAGCTCTTGCAATTGCAGCAATGTACCATAAGCAGACTTTGTAGGTCTATTTAAGTCCATTCATGCGCAGAGTACTGAGTACACACAAAAGTTGTTTGCGTTAAATGGTTTTGTTCAGCAGCCAACTGTTTTTATAATGTTTGGTGATAGAACAATTCATATTCTAACAATAACCCTGCCGGTTAGCCACCCGGTAATTAAATGCTACTTGACAAACATTCTCACTAGCACACACACACACACACACACACACACACACACACACACACACACACACACACACACACACACACACACACACACACACACACAAAAGGAACGCCCACAGTGGGCGATGTAGTTCTTATCACTCGCAATCACACTTCCCTTCAATAACATCATTGTTTCAGTTGCCTTGGGCTACATAGTGCCGAAAGCCAGTTTTTGCTCCGTACCTATGAGGAAAATGGCTTTGGTGGCTGACTGGCCGTAGACTTGCTCTATGTACTTTGGCTTGAAGGTGATCAGGCCAATAAAGCCGTTGACAGCCACGAGGGAGGTAAGGATAATCAGCGAGAAGATTTTGTTTCTGAAGAGTCGTTTCAGAGATGGAATGAAATCTGGTGAAATGCAAAGCACATGAAAGAGAAGAGGAAAAATACTTTTATAGACACATAAAACTAAGTAAATATAAAGTAAAATAAAACTATTATTGCTGTGTCAAAATTGTATAAACTATCTATTAGCAGGATAGGGTTTGTAAGGCATGCCTGATTGTATTGACATAAATTACCTCGTTACTAAACCTCGTTTTCCCGATGAGAATGTACTATTTATCATGTGTAATACTTTTCATGATGGATTTTTTAAGATCACAATTTAATAATAATCTCAAATTAAACTAAATGGGAATTTGAATCTAGCAGTTATATCTAAAAAATTATGCATTTTCACAAGACTTTCTTTAAGATCTGTTAGGCTAAATGCTCTACCAGCAGTGAATTACCTTTAGCCATTTCTTGAAATTTGACGGGTTTCTCCTGGGTTTCCTCTGGCAGGAATTGTTCCTGCTCTGTCTTTGTTGCAAGCTCTGTGCTTTTGCTTTGAATTTGCTCTTGCTCTTGCCCTTGCTTGGGTAAAGACTTTGGAAGGAAAAAAAAAGGGATACTAGACAGTAGAACCACTGTGCCAGTCACTATGAAGCCCAGCCACCAGGCTCCCACCCAGCGGGAGTCCTTATAGGTGATGGTGATGGTGTCTGGAAGAAGGGGAAAGGCAAAGACTGCAGGTTATTACAGACATTTTGTCTGTAGGACTTTTATGAGTGACTTCTAAGCCCTTTCATCATAACAGCTTAGTCATTAGTAGAAGTATGGAGGCAGTTCTCTGGCTCAGGGAATGTCAATAGCTCTAATCCAAGTAGTGAAGAAAGAGCTTATGTCAACTATGTCAACAGGATGAAGTGTTGGGAAATCCTCTTGCCTCTGGTAGACCCATAATTTCTCAGTAAAGAATTGGCTTGACTTTTGTAATGTCATGTTGCATTAAAAAGTCCAAATGGAAGAAAACATTTTGCTAAATTGAGACACGAATGAGTTTCAGTGTTGCTCAAGTCAACCAGAAGTCTTCTCTGCCTAATTAAACACTTCAATCAGGATATTACTAACATTGCAGGTAAACATTACTGTTACAAAACACTAAAAATTACTTTTTGTAATACCATACCTAAATCCACAAATCCAGTGTCCACATAAATCTTGGAAAGGAAGGACCCAAGCATGTAGCCAAACATAGGTCCCAAGATTCCTACTGTATGGATGCAGGCTGGCAAACGGAGCGGAAAAGAGAAGATAAGTATTGAGCAGTTTGAGATTTGGCCATGATGAAGGAGTACAGCGGCCTTCTGAACTGTTTAGGATTTTAGGCAGTGAGGAAACACCAAGGATAATTGAGTACAAGGTCAAAGAAATGTCAAAAAACAGAGGGTAATATGTCAAAGTTCATGATAGAGCAGTTATGAAAAATGGACAAAATAATAAATACAAGTGAATTGTATTAAAATGCATGAAAACAGTGAAAGACAGTAAAACCGTAAATGATGACTAACCCAAATAAAAAGGGGTGTTCTCTTCTCTGGAGAAGTCATCCAGATAGGAAATTCCCAGTGGCATGACGGGAGTCTCTCCAATTCCTCGCAGTATGTTTCCCAAGAATACATAGATCCACATGGGTGAACCAGCAGCCTTTTCACACTCTGGGGGGCGGGGGGAGAAACTTGACTTTACATTGTGCATATCATGAACGGAATAGTGTATAAAATCTAAAACAGAAAATGACTAAAATCACCCCAAAACAGTCTATTTCAGACTTGAGTGATCTTACTTCTGATCCATAGCAGGGAATGTGGCTGCTAAATACCTAATTTGGTCTCTGCATCAAGTGTGTCATCTGCATCAGTCATGCTGTGGTTGGACAGACAGGGCAGGATGCTCTCAGTGCTGTTGACAACAGCTTTGT